>NC_142659.1:24794200-25095600 GCF_026168435.1 Sesamum indicum | reverse complement strand
GCTACATTTATCGCAGCACCCAAACACGTTACAGCAGAAGGGACAGCTCATCTCTTTTCCAAGCACATCGTCAAGCATTGGGGACTGCCAAAAGATATTGTCAGTGATCGTGACTCCCAATTCACTGGCGTCTTCCGGACCGAGTTGTTCAAACTTCTCGGGTCCAGACCTTCCATGAGCTCGAGCTATCATCCACAGTCCGATGGTCAGACAGAACGCTTTAATTCTACGTTGCAGGACTACCTTCGGCACTTTGTGCGAGGTACGCAGAAGGATTGGGTGAAGCTCTTGGATGTCGCTCAGCTATATTTCAATGTTCAAAAGAGCTCTTCCACCACCAACAAGAGCGCCTTTGAAATCATTACTGGGCAACAGCCGCTCCTTCCTCACACTCTTGATATTCCCCAAAGTGTGAGATCCCCTCTTACTCGAAGTTTCTCCCAGGAGTGGAAGAAGAATGTTGATATCGTTAGAAGTTGCCTGGAGACAGCTCAGAAGCGGATGAAGAAGTATACAGATCAGAATCGCCGCTTCATTGAGTTCAATGCGGGAGACCTGGTGCTGGTGAAGGTCCCAAATCCGAAATTGTCAAAGTCATCAAGGTGGAGAGATCCTCGGTTGATGTAGAAATATGTTGGTCCTTTGCCAGTCCTTAGGCGTATTGGGACGATGGCGTACAAGGTGGAGTTGCCGCCGTGGTGGAAGATCCACAACGTTTTCCATGTCAGCCAATTGAAGAAGTATTCAGCAGACAAGGAAGACGATACCCGCAATCAACCCAGCCGCCCACAACTCAAATTGAAGAAGACGAAGGAGAAGGTGGCTGAAATAATCCTAGATCACCGAGTGACGAGTACCGCGAAAAAAGACCACACAGAGTACTTGGTGAAATGGAGGGGATGCAACAGCGAGGAGAACACTTGGGAGCGAGTGACAAACCTAAAGGCGTTTCTACCTCTTGTCGAAGCGTACCATGCTTCCGTAGCGCCGGGGACGTCGCTATCTCAGGTGGGGGAGAATGTCACGGGTTGCCCATTCACTAGGCCCCGTGACGCGCACTTCGGCCACTCAACCGTTCTACATGGCCGACCACTCAGCCTTCATCAACAGACGCTGGACAACCAACTAGTCTTAGAGTCCTAGGTGTAGGCCTTTTATTGCTTTGTTACTGCTTTGTTATTTGCTTTATGTTGTTTAGATTCCTCAAGGGGACGTTACGCCTCTTGAGTTGCAAATTTCAGCTTTTCTAGTGTCTAGTGTAGACAATAGGATTTATTTTTTTAAGCCTATTATAGGGGGGAATGAGTTCAAGAAGCTTGGTTTAGTGACGTGTTGGAGTCCCCCTCAAGGCGAACCCCTTGCTCTAGCATCGTTGATCATTGTATACGCATTTTCAGTTCAATGCAATTTGGTTTTCTGAATCCGCGTGCGCAATTTACTGTTTTGTGATTTGTTCCTCCCGACTCTGATATATTCGGCGCGCTGCATTAGTGCCGAGCGGAGGTATTGGCGGACGTAGTCAGCGGACTACTAGCCACACGACGCGCTGTGTGATAGGCGCCTCGTGAGACTGCCGACGGGCGCCCGCGCGCGCGCCTTGGGCGGCCGCAGCATAAAAATTTTCACGTCGCCTCAAAATCACACGATTAATTTAATTATTTTAATTAAAATAATTATTATTAATTTAAAATATTTATTTAATTATTCTAATTATTAAAAAAAATAATAAATAAATGGGAAAAAAGGGAAAAATATGAAGACAGATTAGAATAATATTTTAATTTTTTACGCATCGTATTTGAATCGCGAAATATTTATTTTATTATGTTATGTTATATTATGCGTCCCAGAAGATTGAAGAAGCATCGGGAAAAAACTGCCGACGGCGGCAGACGCCGCCTGCCCGACTACTGCCGACGTGCGCGCGCGCAGGCCTGTCGGCAGCAGATGGGCGCCCGTGTAGGAAGCCACTGCCGACGTGCACGCGCGCGCCTGTGCGGACGCTGCCGGCGCGTGTGCGGAAACAGCCCCGCCTGCGCGAGCGTGCCGGTGCGGAAACAGCCCCGCGTGCGCGCGCGCGGCTTTGCGGAAACAGCCCCGCCGGCGCGAGCGCGCCGGTGCGGAAACAGCCCCGCGTGCGCGCGCGCGCCTTTGCGGAAACAGCCCCGCCGGTGCGAGCGCGCCAGTGCGGAAACAGTCCCGCGTGCGCGCGCGCGCCTTTGCGGACGCTGCCGACGTGCGCGCGCGCGCCTTTGCGGACGCTGCCGAAAATTTGCACGTCACCGCAAAATCACATGACTAATTAATTTTTGTCGAAATAATTTATTTTTGAGTTATGAAAATATTTATTTAATTATTTTAATTATTAAAAAAATAATAAATAAAAGGGAAAAATATGAAGTCACATTAGAATAATTTTTTAATTTTTTACGCATCGTATTTGTATCGCGAAATATTTATTTTATTATATTCAGTTATATTATGCGTCGCAAAAGTTTGAAAAAAATTTGGGAAAAAACCGCCGCCGCCGCCGGCCGGCGCCCGCGCGCACACGGCAGACGGGCGCCCGCTCGCGCGCGCCTGCGCGGGCACAGGCAGGGCGGACGGGGGCCCGCGCGCGCGCGCCTGCGCGGGCACAGGCAGGGCGGTCGGGCGCCCGCGCGCGCTGTCGTGTTTCAAGGAAGAAACGCGACTTTAAATGAAGACCGTCAGATGGAAGGAAGAGATGGGAGCCGTCAGATTGAAGGCGCCAAGGCAAGTGGGGCAGATTTTAAATCGAGCGTCCCTAACGACGTCGTTTTACAGCAATTAGGGCGCAATGCTGAGGCAAAGATTGGGGATTGTAAGGTGATCGATTGTTCCTTATTTGGGCAATCAAATGACACGTGGACGGCCGAGAAGGAGTGAGCCGTTGTGCAGCTGCTGTCGTCCTCATTTTGGGAAGATTTCAGACATGCGAGGATGACGAACCAATTGAGGAAGAGGAAGGACAACACAGCTTGCAGACTGTTGCAGTTTTAATGGGTTTCAGCTTTTTTTTGTTCCTTACAATTTTGTCTGAGCATAGTGAGTTGATTGTAAAAGGGGAAAACGTATTGTAAGGAAGACATCTTTTATCAATTTCAATGAAAATTCTGTTCTTTTCTCATCTCCATCTCTGCACAATTCCTCATCCCCATTTCTGAGTTTTACTTAAGTTATTGGTGAATTTCTCTGTTTGTTACAAATTGGCCTCAGAGCCAGACTTTCCTCGGACCATAAAGAAATACAACGTTAAGTAATGGCTGATGGAACACGCTTAAAGGAACTGCAGGAAGCTCAAAAAAAATCAGACCTTATGTTCTTGGATGAAAGGGCAAAGAGAGAAGCCAGTGTTGATGAGCTTCACGGGAGGATGGACCAAATGTTAGAGGTACAGGAAGGCCTCCAAGCCTCAATGCTCAATCTAGAGCATAACATGGCTAGCTTGCAGCAACAACTGCAAAGCATGGCTGATCAGATGCAACAGTACAACAAGAACAAATCAATATTGGGAGAAGGGCTAACAGCCACGGTAGAAAAGGGATCCAACTTCAGGGTTACACCATATAATGCACCCAGACAAGAAGGAGGAAGCAGTTCCAGGCTTGAAGTTAGTGGGAACCAAAATTCTGGAACACACAATGTCTTGAACAGGTTGGAGTTCCCTCATTTTGATGGGGAAAATGCAAGGGGGTGGATAAGAAGATGTTCCAGGTACTTTCAACTCATACCAATACCTGAAGATCAAAGAGTGTCAATGGCTTCCATCTATATGCAAGGTAAGGCTGAACTGTGGTACCAAGGGTATGTGGAGAAGAAGGAGTTCAAGTCATGGGAGGAGTTTGTAGCCAATGTGCTGGGAAGATTTGAAGCCCTTAATAATGCCAAGGTGACAACCGAGTTCAATAGATTGCACCATGAGACCACTGTGGATGCTTATCTTGAAAAATTTGAAGAGTTGAAAGATCAAATGGTTGTCTTTAACAGGGGACTAGATGAGGACTTCTTTATGATGAAATTTATTAGTGGACTCAAGGATGAGGTGAAGTTATATGTTACTGACTGTGAACCTACTTCATTATACCAAGCCATTAACCTTGCAAGAAACCAAGAGCAAACAGTCAATGCCATTATCAAAAGGGCTCACCACCCTACCAGGAGTATACCACCAAAACCACCTTTCAGACCCCCAAACAGAAACCCACCACATAAATCACCAGCACCACCCTCTAGATACTTAACATAAGCTGAAGTAAGAGCTAAGAGGGAGAAAAACCTCTGTTACAGATGTGATGAACCCTATGTCCCTGGACATAGGTGTAAATATAGGCAGGTTTACATGCTACTGGAGGATGAGGAGGCTAAGGACAGTGAGGAAGAAGAGCAAGGGAAACATACCACTGAGACAGAGAGGGAAAAGGAGGGAGATATCTCTGTGTCCTTACATGCCATGAAGGGAGACTTCCATTACAGGATCTTAAGACTTGAAGGGGTTGTGGAAGAAAAGGAGATCCTCATCCTCATTGACAGTGGAAGCACTCACTGCTTCCTTGATGAAAAGGTGGCCAGCCTATTAGGGTGCAAACTGGAGAAGACATACCCCATGATGGTGAGAGTAGCAGATGGTAGCAAACTCACTAGTCAGCTGACTTGTCACAGATTCAGTTGGGAAATCCAAGGACACAGGTTTACACATCCAGTTAGGCTGATCAAGTTGGGAGGATATGATCTCATCTTAGGCTGTGATTGGCTAGGATCACACAATCCAATTGAACTTGACTTCCACCAGGGGAGAGTGACCCTTAATCAAAATTCCAGCAAGGTGGTTCTTAAGGCTCTTGGTGGAAAAACAAGAAACAAGACAGTGACCACTCATTCCTTATCAAAGCTTGTGAGAGGAAGAAGCCCTGAAGCTCAAGGAGAGTTATTATTGAGTTACAACACCTCAACTGAAATTGTAGGCAATGCAAGGGTGCAAGAGGTTTTGCAGGAATTTGAAGACATTTTCATGGAACCTCACTCTCTTCCCCCTGAGAGAGAAATTGAACACCGTATTGAACTACTGCCTGAGGCCATACCTAAGAGACAACACCCCTACAGGTATGCATATGGACAGAAGACTGAAATAGAAAAGATTGTGAAGGAAATGTTGAACAGTGGCATTATCAGACCTAGTCAGAGCTCCTTTGCCTCTCCTGTCTTGCTGGTTAAGAAGAAAGATGGAGGTTGGAGGATGTGTGTTGACTATAGGTACCTCAACAAGCTGACAGTGAAACACAATTTTCCTATCCCCATTATTGATGAGTTGTTGGATGAATTACATGGAGCTACCTATTTTTCAAAAATTGATCTGAGGTCTGGCTACTTTCAGATCAGAATGAGGAAGGAAGATGTACCTAAGACAAGCTTCATAACTCATAATGGCCACTATGAATTTCTTGTCATGCCCTTTGGATTGTGCAATGCCCCATCCACTTTCCAATCTCTGATGAATACTATTTTTGAACCTTATTTGAGGAAGTTTGTGTTAGTTTTCTTTGATGATATTCTGATCTATAGCAAGGACTGGGGGTTGCATATGATACATCTCAGAAAGGTGCTAGATCTCCTCAGAAAGCATCAGTTATTTGCAAAGAAGAGCAAATGTTCATTTGCTCAGAAGAGGATAGAATACTTGGGGCATGTGATTTCACATCAAGGGGTGGCTACAGATCCATTGAAGATTGAATGTATGCTCAAATGGCCTGTACCCACAAATGTGAAGGCATTAAGAGGATTTTTAGGACTCACTGGTTACTACAGGAGATTCATCCAGGGGTATGGAACTATTAGCAAGCCTCTTACTTCATTACTGAAGAAAGACTCTTTTGAATGGAATTCAGATGCTGAAAAGGCCTTCAACCATCTCAAGGAACTGATGGTATCAGCTCCTGTTCTAGCAATGCCTGACTTTTCTCAAACCTTCATTGTTGAAACTGATGCCAGTGGAAGGGGGATAGGGGCTGTATTGATGCAAGAAGGGAGACCCATAGCTTACCTCAGCAAGGCATTAGCTCCCAAGAATATGGGGTTCTCCACTTATGAAAAGGAATTTCTGGCTCTTCTCTTAGCAGTTACAAGGTGGAGACATTACCTTTTAGGTAACCACTTCATCATAAAGACTGATCAAAAGAGTCTTAAGCACCTTCTTGATCAGAGGATAGATTCAGTGTTGCAACAGAAAGGGGTAACTAAACTACTTGGACTCAGCTATGAAGTTCACTACAAGAAGGGCAAGGAGAATAGGGCAGCAGATGCCCTATCCAGGGTGACTTATCAGGAAGAAGAACCTCAAGCACATGCTATATCTACTCAGATTCCACTGTGGATCCAGGAGGTTCAATTAAGCTATGAAGGGAATACCCTATTTCAGACTATCATACAGTCCAAGGTACTTGACATCACTTCATTTCCAGACTACACTTATGAAAATGGAGTGCTGAAGAAGGAAGGAAGGATATGTGTAGGGAGCCATGGGGGAATCAGAGAGAAGGTCCTCAAGGCAATGCATGACTCTGCCTTGGGTGGTCACTCAGGTATACAGGGTACTTACCAGAGGCTTAAGCCTTTGTTCTACTGGCTAACCATGAAGGTGGATGTGCAAGAATTGGTGAGGGGGTGTGAGACTTGTCAGCGGGCCAAACATGAGAACAATCCATATCCAGGATTGCTGCAGCCCTTACCTGTACCTGAGCAAGCATGGTCATGTATCTCCATGGATTTCATTGATGGATTGCCCAATTCTGAGGGTAAGGATTCTATCCTAGTGGTGGTGGATCGGTTAACTAAGTACTCCCACTTCCTAGCACTGAAACACCCTTACACAGCTACCACCATTGCCAAGGTATTCTTTGATAACATTTATAAGCTCCATGGATTGCCTGTCAGCATCATCTCTGATAGGGACAAGGTCTTCACCAGCAATTTCTGGAAGGAATTATTTACTCTGTCAGGTGTCTCACTAGATATGTCCTCTGCATACCACCCACAAACTGATGGACAAACCGAAAGGATAAATCAATGTCTTGAAAGCTACTTAAGGTGCATGTGTCTGCAGAAACCTAAGAAGTGGGCTCAGTGGCTCACTTTAGCTGAGCTTTGGTTCAATACAAACTATCATACGGGGTTGAAGGCGACTCCTTTTCAGGCTCTGTATGGGTATCCACCTCAACAGCTCCCCATAGGACCCTACTTGCAGAGTCACCATTCTGATGTTGCTGAACTTGTGCAAGAGAGAACCAAGGTGTTGCAATTGCTGAAGGAAAATTTGCAACACGCTCAGCAAAGAATGAAACTGTACGCAGATAAGAAGAGAACGGAGAGGGAGTTCCAAGTAGGTGATGAAGTATTCCTCAAACTCCAACCGTACAGGCAGACCTCTATATCCCTAAGAAAACAACTGAAGTTGTCTGCTAAGTATTTCGGTCCTTACAGAATTATTGAAAGGATTGGGAAGGTGGCTTATAGACTTGAATTACCAGCAGGGTCCAAAATTCACCCTGTTTTTCATGTTTCGTTATTAAAAAAGAAGATTGGCTCCAGGTATTTTCCTTCAGTTAACCTGCCGGAACTTGAGGATGAGGTGTTTAAGGTTTATCCCATTGCAATCTTAGGAAGAAGGATGGTGCCGAGAAACAATGCTGCTGTCTCCCAGGTATTAATCCAGTGGTCGCATTCCACCCCCGAGCAAGCCACCTGGGAGGATTATCATGCGATCGCGGCCAAGTTTCCCAGTTTTGATCCTTGGGGACAAGGACAAAAAAAAGGAGGAAGAAATGTCGTGTTTCAAGGAAGAAACGCGACTTTAAATGAAGACCGTCAGATGGAAGGAAGAGATGGGAGCCGTCAGATTGAAGGCGCCAAGGCAAGTGGGGCAGATTTTAAATCGAGCGTCCCTAACGACGTCGTTTTACAGCAATTAGGGCGCAATGCTGAGGCAAAGATTGGGGATTGTAAGGTGATCGATTGTTCCTTATTTGCGCAATCAAATGACACGTGGACGGCCGAGAAGGAGTGAGCCGTTGTGCAGCTGCTGTCGTCCTCATTTTGGGAAGATTTCAGACATGCGAGGATGACGAACCAATTGAGGAAGAGGAAGGACAACACAGCTTGCAGACTGTTGCAGTTTTAATGGGTTTCAGCTTTTTTTTGTTCCTTACAATTTTGTCTGAGCATAGTGAGTTGATTGTAAAAGGGGAAAACGTATTGTAAGGAAGACATCTTTTATCAATTTCAATGAAAATTCTGTTCTTTTCTCATCTCCATCTCTGCACAATTCCTCATCCCCATTTCTGAGTTTTACTTAAGTTATTGGTGAATTTCTCTGTTTGTTACACGCGCGCGCCTGCGTGGGCACAGGCAGGGCGGCGGGGCGCCCGCGCGCGCGCGCCTGCGCGGGCACAGGCAGGGCGGTCGGGCGCCCGCGCCTGCGCGGGCACAAGCAGGGCGGTCGGGCGCCCGCTCGGGCACTGCCGACGGGCGCCCCCGCGCGCGCGCCCGCGCGGGCACTGCCGACGGGCGCCCGCGCCTGCGCGGGCACAGGCAGGGCGGTCGGGCGCCCGCGCCTGCGCCCGCTCGGGCACTGCCGACGGGCGCCCGCGCGCGCGCCAGCGCGGGCACTGCTGGCGTGCGCCCGCGCCTGCTCGGGCACTGCCGCCGTGCGCGCGCGCGCCTTGGGCGGCCGCAGCATAAAAATTTTCACGTCGTCTCAAAATCACACGATTAATTTAAATATTTTAATTAAAATAATTATTATTAATTATTAATTTAAAATATTTATTTAATTATTTTAATTATTAAAAAAAATAATAAATAAATGGGAAAAAAGGGAAAAATATGAAGACAGATTAGAATAATATTTTAATTTTTTACGCATCGTATTTGAATCGCGAAATATTTATTTTATTATATTATGTTATATTATGCGTCCCAGAAGATTGAAGAAGCATCGGGAAAAAACTGCCGACGGCGGCAGACGCCGCCTGCCCGACTACTGCCGACGTGCGCGCGCGCAGGCCTGTCGGCAGCAGACGGGCGCTCGTGTAGGAAGCCACTGCCGACGTGCGCGCGCGCGCCTGTGCGAACGCTGCCGGCGCATGTGCGGAAACAGCCCCGCCTGCGCGAGCGCGCCGGTGCGGAAACAGCCCCGCGTGCGCGCGCGCGGCTTTGCGGAAACAGCCCCGCCGGCGCGAGCGCGCCGGTGCGGAAACAGCCCCGCGTGCGCGCGCGCGCCTTTGCGGAAACAGCCCCGCCGGCGCGAGCGCGCCGTTGCGGAAACAGCCCCGCGTGCGCGCGCGCGCCTTTGCGGACGCTGCCGAAAATTTGCACGTCACCGCATAATCACATGACTAATTAATTTTTGTCGAAATAATTTATTTTTGAGTTATGAAAATATTTATTTAATTATTTTAATTATTAAAAAAATAATAAATAAAAGGGAAAAATATGAAGTCACATTAGAATAATTTTTTAATTTTTTACGCATCGTATTTGTATCGCGAAATATTTATTTTATTATATTCAGTTATATTATGCGTCGCAAAAGTTTGAAAAAAATTTGGGAAAAAACCGCCGCCGGCCGGAAGACGCCGCCGGCCGGCCGCCGCGCGCGCACGGCAGACGGGCGCCCGCGCGCGCGCGCCTGCGCGGGCACAGGCATGGCCGACTGGCGCCCGCGCGCGCGCGCCTGCGCGGGCACAGGCAGGGCGGACGGGCGCCCGCGCGGGCACAGGCAGGGCGGACGGGCGCCCACGCGCGCGCGCCTGCGCGGGCACAGGCAGGGCGGTCGGGCGCCCGCGCGCGCGCGCCTGCGCGGGCACAGGCAGGGCGGTCGGGCGCCCGCGCGCGCGCGCCTGCGCGGGCACAGGCAGGGCGGCGGGGCGCCCGCGCGCGCGCGCCTGCGCGGGCACAGGCAGGGCGGTCGGGCGCCCGCGCCTGCGCCCGCTCGGGCACTGCCGACGGGCGCCCCCGCGCGCGCGCCCGCGCGGGCACTGCCGACGGGCGCCCGCGCCTGCGCGGGCACAGGCAGGGCGGTCGGGCGCCCGCGCCTGCGCCCGCTCGGGCACTGCCGACGGGCGCCCCCACGCGGGCACTGCCGACGGGCGCCCGCGCGCGCGCCAGCGCGGGCACTGCCGGCGTGCGCCCGCGCCTGCTCGGGCACTGCCGCCGTGAGCGCGCGCGCCTTGGGCGGCCGCAGCATAAAAATTTTCACGTCGCCTCAAAATCACACGATTAAATTAATTATTTTAATTAAAATAATTATTATTAATTATTAATTTAAAATATTTATTTAATTATTTTAATTATTAAAAAAAATAATAAATAAATGGGAAAAAAGGGAAAAATATGAAGACATATTAGAATAATATTTTAATTTTTTACGCATCGTATTTGAATCGCGAAATATTTATTTTATTATATTATGTTATATTATGCGTCCCAGAAGATTGAAGAAGCATCGGGAAAAAACTGCCGACGGCGGCAGACGCCGCCTGCCCGACTACTGCCGACGTGCGCGCGCGCAGGCCTGTCGGCAGCAGACGGGCGCCCGTGTAGGAAGCCACTGCCGACGTGCGCGCGCGAGCCTGTGCGGACGCTGCCGGCGCGTGTGCGGAAACAGCCCCGCCTGCGCGAGCGCGCCGGTGCGGAAACAGCCCCGCGTGTGCGCGCGCGGCTTTGCGGAAACAGCCCCGCCGGCGCGAGCGCGCCGGTGCGGAAACAGCCCCGCGTGCGCGCGCGCGCCTTTGCGGAAACAGCCCCGCCGGCGCGAGCGCGCCGGTGCGGAAACAGCCCCGCGTGCGCGCGCGCGCCTTTGCGGACGCTGCCGACGTGCGCGCGCGCGCCTTTGCGGACGCTGCCGAAAATTTGCACGTCACCGCAAAATCACATGACTAATTAATTTTTGTCGAAATAATTTATTTTTGAGTTATGAAAATATTTATTTAATTATTTTAATTATTAAAAAAATAATAAATAAATGGGAAAAATATGAAGTCACATTAGAATAATTTTTTAATTTTTTACGCATTGTATTTGTATCGCGAAATATTTATTTTATTATATTCAGTTATATTATGCGTCGCAAAAGTTTGAAAAAAATTTGGGAAACAACCGCCGCCGGCCGGAAGACGCCGCCGGCCGGCAGACCCCGCCGGCAACCGCTGTCGCCGGCCGGCGGCCGCGCGCGCACGGCAGACGGGCGCCCGCGCGCGCGCGCCTGCGCGGGCACAGGCATGGCCGACTGGCGCCCGCGCGCGCGCGCCTTCGCGGGCACAGGCAGGGCGGACGGGTGCCTGCGCGCGCGCGCCTGCGCGGGCACAGGCAGGGCGGACGGGCGCCCGCGCGCGCGCGCCTGGGCGGGCACAGGCAGGGCGGTCGGGCGCCCGTGCGCGCGCGCCTGCGCGGGCACAGGCAGGGCGGCGGGGCGCCCGCGCGCGCGCGCCTGCGCGGGCACAGGCAGGGCGGTCGGGCGCCCGCGCCTGCGCCCGCTCGGGCACTGCCGACGGGCGCCCACGCGCGCGCGCCCACGCGCGCGCGCCCGCGCGGGCACTGCCGACGGGCGCCCGCGCCTGCGCCCGCTCGGGCACTGCCGACGGGCGCCCCAGCGCGGGCACTGCCGACGGGCGCCCGCGCGCGCGCCAGCGCGGCCACTGCCGGCGTGCCAGCGCGGCCTGCTCGGGCACTGCCGCCGTGCGCGCGCGCGCCTTGGGCGGCCGCAGCATAAAAATTTTCACGTCGCCTCAAAATCACACGATTAACTTAATTATTTTAATTAAAATAATTATTATTAATTATTAATTTAAAATATTTATTTAATTATTTTAATTATTAAAAAAAATAATAAATAAATGGGAAAAAAGGGAAAAATATGAAGACAGATTAGAATAATATTTTAATTTTTTACGCATCGTATTGGAATCGCGAAATATTTATTTTATTATATTATGTTATATTATGCGTCCCAGAAGATTGAAGAAGCATCGGGAAAAAACTGCCGACGACGGCAGACGCCGCCTGCCCGACTACTGCCGACGTGCGCGCGCAGGCCTGTCGGCAGCAGACGGGCGCCCGTGTAGGAAGCCACTGCCGACGTGCGCGCGCGCGCCTGTGCGGACGCTGCCGGCGCGTGTGCGGAAACAGCCCCGCCTGCTCGAGCGCGCCGGTGCGGAAACAGCCCCGCGTGCGCGCGCGCGGCTTTGCGGAAACAGCCCCGCCGGCGCGGCGCGCCGGTGCGGAAACAGCCCCGCGTGCGCGCGCGCGCCTTTGCGGAAACAGCCCCGCCGGCGCGAGCGCGCCGGTGCGGAAACAGCCCCGCGTGCGCGCGCGCGCCTTTGCGGACGCTGCCGACGTGCGCGCACGCCTTTGCGGACGCTGCCGAAAATTTGCACGTCACCGCAAAATCACATGACTAATTAATTTTTGTCGAAATAATTTATTTTTGAGTTATGAAAATATTTATTTAATTATTTTAATTATTAAAAAAATAATAAATAAAAGGGAAAAATATGAAGTCACATTAGAATAATTTTTTAATTTTTTACGCATCGTATTTGTATCGCGAAATATTTATTTTATTATATTTAGTTATATTATGCGTCGCAAAAGTTTGAAAAAAATTTGGGAAAAAACCGCCGCCGGCCGGCAGACCCCGCCGGCCGGCAGACCCCGCCGGCCGCCGCCGCCGCCGGCCGGCAGGCAGGGCGGTCGGGCGCCCGCGCGCGCGCGCCTGCGCGGGCACAGGCAGGACGGCGGGGCGCCAGCGCGCGCGCGCCTGCGCGGGCACAGGCAGGGCGGTCGGGCTACCGCGCGCGCGCGCCTGCGCGGGCACAGGCAGGGCGGCGGGGCGCCCGCGCGCGCGCGCCTGCGCGGGCACAGGCAGGGCGGTCGGGCGCCTGCGCCTGCGCCCGCTCGGGCACTGCCGACGGGCGCCCCCGCGCGGGCACTGCCGACGGGCGTCCGCGCCTGCGCGGGCACAGGCAGGGCGGTCGGGCGCCCGCACCTGCGCGGGCACAGGCAGGGCGGTCGGGCGCCCGCGCCTGCGCGGGCACAGTGTCACGGGCGGACTCTCTTGTCACGCAGCGGAATATATTTTTCGCCCGTGCGGCGTCTCAGGTTTCACCCAACCTTCGACCAGCCTTCGCACATCTCAGAGTTCACCGACTGTTCGTCGCGTGTCTTCGACACTGAAGCTCGCTAGCACGACATCTGAACGCATCCCTGCGCGGCACCGCGTGCCTCTGCGCTCGCCTATCCAAAATGCCCATGTTCGCCGAGGCTCTCGGCACGCACGCCTTAGCGTCTCTTAGCGGCCAGCCCCGACTAGCTAGTCTGCCGCCATGCGTCTCGCCCACAATCTCGGAACCCGCCGACGCATCCCTCGATGGCAAGGAGCATCCTCGCTCTGCCTCGGCATTACGGCGCTCCGCATGCGCCCGCAACGCCCGTCTCATGTCCAATGCACACTCGGGGCATCCTTGGCGCACGCCTTCGTCGTGGCCGTCTTTTATGCCTCGCCCGAGTAGGACTGCACCTTAAGTCCGAGGCCCACATGATATGCCGACATCTTGCTTTGATCCCGCATGGCATGCCCGACATGGCTTCTTGCCTTTCGACGTGGCTACATAATTTGCCCACAATGCGGCGTCGCCCCACGACCGCTCATCTTGGCCAACGGACCCCCATGGACGGCTAGAACCCGATAGCGCGTGCCATGAGTTGGATCACGAGGTCTTGGAGTGCTTGCCTCGATCACCCATTCGCACGAGAGGTGTTGCCCCAAATATCTCGCAGCCCGCGGAGCAACCTTGCACGTCACACGGAACCTCTCGGCTGCATTTGTGCCCAACGTAGGCCGTCCTGGCCCTACGCTGCCCGTCCGGTTCCCATGCCTTTCGGGGACTCTAAACACTCCTTTGAGATGCCTAGAGCCGGCCCTTGGAGGCCCCCAACATGCCCCCAAGAGATGCTCATTTAGTGCCGACGTTGCCTACCGCCACTGCCGTCGTGCACGGGGAGGGCCGGCTGGAGCTCACCGCATCATACCCCCCTTATAATAGGCTTAAGAAAGTTTTTCCTATTTCCAGCAGTAGACATTGAAAGGGGTTGAGGAGCGCACCTTTTTCGTATCTCCCTCAACCGACGTCCAAATCACGTGCCGCTTGAACCGTAGCGTAGCCTACGACTTCTACATCATAACTCTTGAATTTCAGCCCCATCCGATCATCCATCGCTGAGGAATTGCCCACGCAATATTCTGAAATTACAGTCTCGCCACTGCACTGGCAGACTCTGAAGATCATCGTCGTTTCCTACCCAAACGGAACCGTCTACCTCTGAAACATCTTGGAGGTGTTCCCAACACTCCAAGGATCTCGCCATAGAAACAGTTTTGCAAATCTCGAAAGATAAAGCACTCTGCTTCACGCATTTCTCTCCTGCTCGCGCGCAGGGTGGCGCCCGATCGTCGCCCTTATATCTCCTTGCCCAAACGTCCTCGGAATGACTTCATACTTGGCGGATAGCATCCCCACACATCAAGGAAGTTCCCATACGAACAGTTTTGCAATCCCCAATCGGTAAGAGTCTCTGCTCGTAGGCCGTTTGCGCACCTGCGTGCCGGCCGGCCTCCCCTAGCCGCCCGCACGCACTCCGCAAGTCACTGCCGGCCGTCTTGCCCAAGGAGCGGCCAGTGACATTCTCCCCCACTCGATCCGTTGACGTCCTCGTCAACACATACACGAAGGATTGAGGTGTATGCGGTGCCCAATACTCTCTCTCAGTATCGCGCGACACCAGACCGTCCTCCTACTCTTTCGAGCACTTCGGTCGTGAAGTGCCTCTTCAGCACCCCACGTAATCTCCCCACAAACGGTGCCTCTGCCGCACCTGATGTGATCATTTCAACGCAAGTGGAAGTCCGTGTACTCGTCGACACCCTCTTCCCAAATCTGTGCTAAGCTCCCCCACAAAACATAGTGCCTCAAACGCACTCGATTCATCACGAAAATTCAAAGCGGAAGTCTGTGCCTCTCTCTGCACTCTCTTCCCAAAGTGGCGGGTAGCTCTCCACAATCGTGCCTCAATGCACTGCATTTCTCATTGTCTGCTCAAGTTGGAAGTCTGTGTACTCCTCTACACTCTCTTCCCCAATGTCGCTCAATCGATAATGGAGTCTGTGTACGCTGCTACACTCTCTCCGAACTGTTGCTCACTGACTGTTTGCCCCCACAGGTAGTGTCTGAATACACTCAATTTACAATGCAAATACCACAGGTCGGAAGTCTGTACACGCATTCTGTACTCTCTTCACGACTTTTCAAACGGGTGGGTAGCAAACTGTGCTTCAAGTCCCGTCAAGTGCGCCTCTGAAACTCTGATGTCCCTCAAAACAGTGCCTCAGATACACTCGAATTGATTTGGAACGACTGAAGTGTGGAGTCTGTGTGCACGCTTCACACTCTCTCCCCCACTCGAGGTGTTGCCGTCCTCGGCAAACACTCATACCCGCCGCTGCGGTTGTTCACACTTGAACCAACTTAAACGCACATGGGCCGGTTGCCCAAACTGTCGGAACCACGCCGCTCGTGGACCAAACATCTCTGCAAAGAGTCCTCTCTTGACTCAGCACAAAAATAGGGTCACTGCCCTCAAAGATTGCGGGACTGGGATGTTCATTCACAACGCAACACAAGGCTAAGATTTCTGAATCCTCGCCCAACTACAAAACTCAAGCTCAAATCCCTGCCTGCTAGCACCCACAAGAAGGGGAATTCCATTTCAAGCCCGGCCGCAAACTCGAATTCCATTTCAAGCCCGGCCGCAAACTCGAATTTAATTCCTAGCCCGGCCGCAAAGCCCAAGCATCATCGATTTTATAGTCCCAACCCGGCAGCACCATGCCGCTCATGGTGCCCATGGAGCCCGATGCTCCTCTCATGATTCTCAACTCGGTCGTCCCCCTCGGAAATCCTTCAACCAAAGAGCCCATAATATGGTGTCCGAATCCCCTCGAAGAACATTCGCAGTTCCGCTCAACTATGCTCCTGACGAGCATCCAACGCACGGCTTAGTGGGTTGCTCCCACTCAAGCTCCGGACAAGTTGCCGTTTTTCTCATAACGGATGCTTATGCCCCTCTGGTTCTTGAAGCGTGCCATCTTTCCTCTAGACGCACTCTCATATACCACAACAGCATTCCATCCCACATTTCTGCTCGGCCACATACGGCTCATACCGACAACTGCCCACAAAACGAAGGGGTCTCAACATCCACTCCTCGCAACCCCAAGGGTGGCTTGTTCCAAGCACCTCATGTGCAATTGTGCCTAAGCACCTCAACTTTCTGCTCGTCCTTCCCCGCTGGAAGGTTCCTCGAATCCACATGAGAAGGTGGCCCTTCATCCACCACTCTCCACAAAAGGTGGCATCTCGCACACCACAACGGCCTCAACGCCTAGATCACCTCCTGACTTGCGGCAATTCCGCACACATGGTTGCTTATCTCGCAATCGTGGCTCTCGCAGTCCACCCGACGCATCGGCATGTCCCCCTCTCGCTCAGGGAAGTCAAGATGAATTCTGAAAATTTGATATTCGTTTCATCCCAAAAAAATTTCGGACCACGGTTGACAGCTCGCTCAACATATCTGCGACGCTAACCCAACTGCCAACCAATATCATCGAAGTTGGACCGTAGCCGCTTGCCCTTTGAAGCAGCCCAAACTCGCGCAAAAGGACTCTACTCAACATGATCTCCGTGGCAGACATCCCCCAAAATCATACCGTCTCACAATCGGCTCGCTGAAGCATTTTAAAGCCCAAGACAACAAAGCCACACATCTGTGTCGTAATCCGGTCTGATCTTGTCTCAACTGACGATCTCAACTCAACTGAGCTCTACCTGATGTAGAGGCGTGTGCCAATCCAGATCTTCAACTGGGCACAATTCTCTTTTTGAAGAGCACAGAGCCCGGGTACCGGGCTCTGATACCAACTGTCACGGGCGGACTCTCTTGTCACGCAGCGGAATATATTTTTCGCCCGTGCGGCGTCTCAGGTTTCACCCAACCTTCGACCAGCCTTCGCACATCTCAGAGTTCACCGACTGTTCGTCGCGTGTCTTCGACACTGAAGCTCGCTAGCACGACATCTGAACGCATCCCTGCGCGGCACCGCGTGCCTCTGCGCTCGCCTATCCAAAATGCCCATGTTCGCCGAGGCTCTCGGCACGCACGCCTTAGCGTCTCTTAGCGGCCAGCCCCGACTAGCTAGTCTGCCGCCATGCGTCTCGCCCACAATCTCGGAACCCGCCGACGCATCCCTCGATGGCAAGGAGCATCCTCGCTCTGCCTCGGCATTACGGCGCTCCGCATGCGCCCGCAACGCCCGTCTCATGTCCAATGCACACTCGGGGCATCCTTGGCGCACGCCTTCGTCGTGGCCGTCTTTTATGCCTCGCCCGAGTAGGACTGCACCTTAAGTCCGAGGCCCACATGATATGCCGACATCTTGCTTTGATCCCGCATGGCATGCCCGACATGGCTTCTTGCCTTTCGACGTGGCTACATAATTTGCCCACAATGCGGCGTCGCCCCACGACCGCTCATCTTGGCCAACGGACCCCCATGGACGGCTAGAACCCGATAGCGCGTGCCATGAGTTGGATCACGAGGTCTTGGAGTGCTTGCCTCGATCACCCATTCGCACGAGAGGTGTTGCCCCAAATATCTCGCAGCCCGCGGAGCAACCTTGCACGTCACACGGAACCTCTCGGCCGCATTTGTGCCCAACGTAGGCCGTCCTGGCCCTACGCTGCCCGTTCGGTTCCCATGCCTTTCGGGGACTCTAAACACTCCTTTGAGATGCCTAGAGCCGGCCCTTGGAGGCCCCCAACATGCCCCCAAGAGATGCTCATTTAGTGCCGACGTTGCCTACCGCCACTGCCGTCGTGCACGGGGAGGGCCGGCTGGAGCTCACCGCATCATACCCCCCTTATAATAGGCTTAAGAAAGTTTTTCCTATTTCCAGCAGTAGACATTGAAAGGGGTTGAGGAGCGCACCTTTTTCGTATCTCCCTCAACCGACGTCCAAATCACGTGCCGCTTGAACCGTAGCGTAGCCTACGACTTCTACATCATAACTCTTGAATTTCAGCCCCATCCGATCATCCATCGCTGAGGAATTGCCCACGCAATATTCTGAAATTACAGTCTCGCCACTGCACTGGCAGACTCTGAAGATCATCGTCGTTTCCTACCCAAACGGAACCGTCTACCTCTGAAACATCTTGGAGGTGTTCCCAACACTCCAAGGATCTCGCCATAGAAACAGTTTTGCAAATCTCGAAAGATAAAGCACTCTGCTTCACGCATTTCTCTCCTGCTCGCGCGCAGGGTGGCGCCCGATCGTCGCCCTTATATCTCCTTGCCCAAACGTCCTCGGAATGACTTCATACTTGGCGGATAGCATCCCCACACATCAAGGAAGTTCCCATACGAACAGTTTTGCAATCCCCAATCGGTAAGAGTCTCTGCTCGTAGGCCGTTTGCGCACCTGCGTGCCGGCCGGCCTCCCCTAGCCGCCCGCACGCACTCCGCAAGTCACTGCCGGCCGTCTTGCCCAAGGAGCGGCCAGTGACACCGCGCCTGCGCGGGCACAGGCAGGGCGGTCGGGCGCCCGCGCCTGCGCCCGCTCGGGCACTGCCGACGGGCGCCCCCGCGCGCGCGCCCGCGCGGGCACTGCCGACGGTCGCCCGCGCCTGCGCGGGCACAGGCAGGGCGGTCCGGCGCCCGCGCCTGCGCGGGCACAGGCAGGGCGGTCGGGCGCCCGCGCCAGCGCCCGCTCGGGCACTGCCGACGGGCGCCCCCGCGCTCGCGCCCGCGCGGGCACTGCCGACGGGCGCCCGCGCCTGCGCGGGCACAGGCAGGGCGGTCGGGCGCCCGCGCCTGCGCCCGCTCGGGCACGGCCGACGGGCGCCCCCGCGCGGGCACTGCCGATGGGCGCCCGCGCGCGCGCCAGCGCGGGCACTGCCGGCGTGCGCCCGCGCCTGCTCGGGCACTGCCGCCGTGCGCGCGCGCGCCTTGGGCGGCCGCAGCATAAAAATTTTCACGTCGCCTCAAAATCACACGATTAACTTAATTATTTTAATTAAAATAATTATTATTAATTATTAATTTAAAATATTTATTTAATTATTTTAATTATTAAAAAAAATAATAAATAAATGGGAAAAAAGGGAAAAATATGAAGACAGATTAGAATAATATTTTAATTTTTTACGCATCGTATTGGAATCGCGAAATATTTATTTTATTATATTATGTTATATTATGCGTCCCAGAAGATTGAAGAAGCATCGGGAAAAAACTGCCGACGACGGCAGACGCCGCCTGCCCGACTACTGCCGACGTGCGCGCGCAGGCCTGTCGGCAGCAGACGGGCGCCCGTGTAGGAAGCCACTGCCGACGTGCGCGCGCGCGCCTGTGCGGACGCTGCCGGCGCGTGTGCGGAAACAGCCCCGCCTGCGCGAGCGCGCCGGTGCGGAAACAGCCCCGCGTGCGCGCGCGCGGCTTTGCGGAAACAGCCCCGCCGGCGCGGCGCGCCGGTGCGGAAACAGCCCCGCGTGCGCGCGCGCCCCTTTGCGGAAACAGCCCCGCCGGCGCGAGCGCGCCGGTGCGGAAACAGCCCCGCGTGCGCGCGCGCGCCTTTGCGGACGCTGCCGACGTGCGCGCGCGCCTTTGCGGACGCTGCCGAAAATTTGCACGTCACCGCAAAATCACATGACTAATTAATTTTTGTCGAAATAATTTATTTTTGAGTTATGAAAATATTTATTTAATTATTTTAATTATTAAAAAAATAATAAATAAAAGGGAAAAATATGAAGTCACATTAGAATAATTTTTTAATTTTTTACGCATCGTATTTGTATCGCGAAATATTTATTTTATTATATTTAGTTATATTATGCGTCGCAAAAGTTTGAAAAAAATTTGGGAAAAAACCGCCGCCGGCCGGAAGACGCCGCCGGCCGGCAGACCCCGCCGGCCGCCGCCGCCGCCGGCCGGCAGGCAGGGCGGTCGGGCGCCCGCGCGCGCGCGCCTGCACGGGCACAGGCAGGGCGGTCGGGCGCCCGCGCGCGCGCGCCTGCGCGGGCACAGGCAGGACGGCGGGGCGCCCGCGCGCGCGCGCCTGCGCGGGCACAGGCAGGACGGCGGGGCGCCCGCGCGCGCGCGCCTGCGCGGGCACAGGCAGGGCGGTCGGGCGCCCGCGCGCGCGCGCCTGCGCGGGCACAGGCAGGGCGGCGGGGCGCCCGCGCGCGCGCGCCTGCGCGGGCACAGGCAGGGCGGTCGGGCGCCTGCGCCTGCGCCCGCTCGGGCACTGCCGACGGGCGCCCCCGCGCGGGCACTGCCGACGGGCGTCCGCGCCTGCGCGGGCACAGGCAGGGCGGTCGGGCGCCCGCGCCTGCGCGGGCACAGTGTCACGGGCGGACTCTCTGGTCACGCAGCGGAATATATTTTTCGCCCGTGCGGCGTCTCAGGTTTCACGCAACCTTCGACCAGCCTTCGCACATCTCAGAGTTTACCGACTGTTCGTCGCGTGTATTCGACACTGAAGCTCGCTAGCACGACATCTGAACGCATCCCTGCGCGGCACCGCGTGCCTTTGCGCTCGCCTATCCAAAATGCCCATGTTCGCCGAGGCTCTCGGCACGCACGCCTTAGCGTCTCTTAGCGGCCGGCCCCGACTAGCTAGTCTGCCGCCATGCGTCTCGCCCACAATCTCGGAACCCGCCGACGCATCCCTCGATGGCAAGGAGCATCCTCGCTCCGCCTCGGCTTTACGGCGCTCCGCATGCGCCCGCAACGCCCGTCTCATGTCCAACGCACACTCGGGGCATCCTCGGCGCACGCCTTCGTCGTGGCCGTCTTCTATGCCTCGCCCGAGTAGGACCGCATCTTAAGTCCGAGGCCCACATGATATGCCGACATCTTGCTTTGATCCCGCATGGCATGCCCGACATGCCTTCTTGCCTTTCGACGTGGCTACATAATTTGCCCACAGTGCGGCGTCGCCCCACGACCGCTCATCTTAGCCAACGGACCCCCATGGACGGCTAGAACCCGATAGCACGTGCCATGAGTTGGATCACGAGGTCTTGGAGTGCTTGCCTCGATCACCCATTCGCACGAGAGGTGTTGCCCCAAATATCTCGCAGCCCGCGGAGCAACCTTGCACGTCACACGGAACCTCTCGGCCGCATGTGTGCCCAACGTAGGCCGTCCTGGCCCTACGCTGCCCGTCCGGTTCCCATGCCTTTCGGGGACTCTAAACACTCCTTTGAGATGCATAGAGCCGGCCCTTGGAGGCCCCCAACATGCCCCCAAGAGATGCTCATTTAGTGCCGACGTTGCCTACCGCCACTGCCGTCGTGCACGGGGAGGGCCGGCTGGAGCTCACCGCATCATACCCCCCTTATAATAGGCTTAAGAAAGTTTTTCCTATTTCCAGCAGTAGACATTGAAAGGGGTTGAGGAGCGCACCTTTTTCGTATCTCCCTCAACCGACGTCCAAATCACGTGCCGCTTGAACCGTAGCGTAGCCTACGACTTCTACATCATAACTCTTGAATTTCAGCCCCATCCGATCATCCATCGCTGAGGAATTGCCCACGCAATATTCTGAAATTACAGTCTCGCCACTGCACTGGCAGACTCTGAAGATCATCGTCGTTTCCTACCCAAACGGAACCGTCTACCTCTGTAACATCTTGGAGGTGTTCCCAACACTCCAAGGATCTCGCCATAGAAACAGTTTTGCAAATCTCGAAAGATAAAGCACTCTGCTTCACGCATTTCTCTCCTGCTCGCGCGCAGGGTGGCGCCTGATCGTCGCCCTTATATCTCCTTGCCCAAACGTCCTCGGAATGACTTCATACTTGGCGGATAGCATCCCCACACATCAAGGAAGTTCCCATACGAACAGTTTTGCAATCCCCAATCAGTAAGAGTCTCTGCTCGTAGGCTGTTTGCGCACCTGCGTGCCGGCCGGCCTCCCCTAGCCGCCCGCACGTCCTCCGCAAGTCACTGCCGGCCATCTTGCCCAAGGAGCGGCCAGTGACATTCTCCCCCACTCGATCCGTTGACGTCCTCGTCAACACATACACGAAGGATTGAGGTGTATGCGGTGCCCAATACTCTCTCTCAGTATCGCGCGACACCAGACCGTCCTCCTACTCTTTCGAGCACTTCGGTCGTGAAGTGCCTCTTCAGCACCCCACGTAATCTCCCCACAAACGGTGCCTCTGCCGCACCTGATGTGATCATCTCAACGCAAGTGGAAGTCCGTGTACTCGTCGACACCCTCTTCCCAAATCTGTGCTAAGCTCCCCCACAAAACATAGTGCCTCAAACGCACTCGATTCATCACGAAAATTCAAAGCGGAAGTCTGTGCCTCTCTCTGCACTCTCTTCCCAAAGTGGCGGGTAGCTCTCCACAATCGTGCCTCAATGCACTGCATTTCTCATTGTCTGCTCAAGTTGGAAGTCTGTGTACTCCTCTACACTCTCTTCCCCAATGTCGCTCAATCGATAATGGAGTCTGTGTACGCTGCTACACTCTCTCCGAACTGTTGCTCACTGACTGTTTGCCCCCACAGGTAGTGTCTGAATACACTCAATTTACAATGCAAATACCACAGGTCGGAAGTCTGTACACGCATTCTATACTCTCTTCACGACTTTTCAAACGGGTGGGTAGCAAACTGTGCTTCAAGTCCTGTCAAGTGCGCCTTTGAAACTCTGATGTCCCTCAAAACAGTGCCTCAGATACACTCGAATTGATTTGGAACGACTGAAGTGTGGAGTCTGTGTGCACGCTTCACACTCTCTCCCCCACTCGAGGTGTTGCCGTCCTCGGCAAACACTCATACTCGCCTCTGCGGTTGATCACACTTGAACCAAGTTTAACGCACATGGGCCGGTTGCCCAAACTGTCGGAACCACGCCGCTCGTGGACCGAACATCTCTGCAAAGAGTCCTCTCTTGACTCAGCACAAAAATAGGGTCACTCCCCTCAAAGATTGCGGGACTGGGATTTTCATTCACAATGCAACACAAGGCTAAGATTTCTGAATCCTCGCCCGACTGCAAAACTCAAGCTCAAATCCCTGCCTGCTAGCACCCACAAGAAAGGGATTTCCAACCCCCAGCCCGACCGCAAACTCGAATTCCATTTCAAGCCCGGCCGCAAACTCGAATTTTATTCCTAGCCCGGCCGCAAAGCCCAAGCATCATCGATTTTATAGTCCCAACCCGGCAGCACCATGCCGCTCATGATGCCCATGGAGCCCGATGCTCCTCTCATGATTCTCAACTCGGTCGTCCCCCTCGGAAATCCTTCAACCAAAGAGCCCATAATATGGCGTCCGAATCCCCTCGAAGAACATTCACAATTCCGCTCAACTATGCTCCTGACGAGCATCCAACGCATGGCTTAGTGGCTGTTCCCACTCAAGCTTCGGACAAGTTGCCGCTTTTCTCATAACGGATGCTTGTGCTCCTCTGGTTCTTGAAGCGTGCCATCTTTCCTCTAGACGCACTCTCATATACCACAACAGCATTCCATCCCACATTTCTGCTCGGCCACATACGGCTCATACCGACAACTGCCCACAAAACGAAGGGGTCTCAACATCCACTCCTCGCAACCCCAAGGGTGGCTTGTTCCAAGCACCTCATGTGCAATTGTGCCTAAGCACCTCAACATTCTGCTCATCCTTCCCCGCTGGAAGGTTCCTCGAATCCTCATGAGAAGGTGGCCCCTCATCCACCACTCTCCACAAAAGGTGGCATCTCGCACACCAAAACGGCCTCAACGCCTAGATCACCTCCTGACTTGCGGCAGCTCCGCACACATGGTTGCTTATCTCGCAATCGTGGCTCTCGCAGTCCACCCGACGCATCGGCATGTCCCCCTCTCGCTCAGGGAAGCCAAGATGAATTCTGAAATCTGATATTCGTTCCTTCCAAAAAAAAATTTCGGACCACGGTTGACAGCTCGCTCAACATATCTGCGACGCTAACCCAACTGCCAACCAATATCATCAAAGTTGGACCGTAGCCGCTTGCTCTCTTGAAGCAGCTCAAACTCGCGCGAAAGGACTCTACTGAACATAATCTCTGTGGCAGACGTCCCCCAAAATCATACCGTCTCACAATCGGCTCGCTGAAGCATTTTAAAGCCCAAGACAACAAAGCCACATATCTGTGCCCGAATTACGGCATAATCTTGTCTCAACTGACGGTCTCAACTCAACTGAGCTCTACCTGATGTAGAGGCGTGTGCCAATCCAGATCTTCAACTGGGCACAATTCTCTTTTTGAAGAGCACAGAGCCCGGGTACCGGGCTCTGATACCAACTGTCACGGGCGGACTCTCTGGTCACGCAGCGGAATATATTTTTCGCCCGTGCGGCGTCTCAGGTTTCACGCAACCTTCGACCAGCCTTCGCACATCTCAGAGTTTACCGACTGTTCGTCGCGTGTCTTCGACACTGAAGCTCGCTAGCACGACATCTGAAAGCATCCCTGCGCGGCACAGCGTGCCTTTGCGCTCGCCTATCCAAAATGCCCATGTTCGCCGAGGCTCTCGGCACGCACGCCTTAGCGTCTCTTAGCGGCCGGCCCCGACTAGCTAGTCTGCCGCCATGCGTCTCGCCCACAATCTCGGAACCCGCCGACGCATCCCTCGATGGCAAGGAGCATCCACGCTCTGCCTCGGCATTACGGCGCTCCGCATGCGCCCGCAACGCCCGTCTCATGTCCAATGCACACTCGGGGCATCCTTGGCGCACGCCTTCGTCGTGGCCGTCTTTTATGCCTCGCCCGAGTAGGACCGCACCTTAAGTCCGAGGCCCACATGATATGCCGACATCTTGCTTTGATCCCGCATGGCATGCCCGACATGCCTTCTTGCCTTTCGACGTGGCTACATAATTTGCCCACAATGCGGCGTCGCCCCACGACCGCTCATCTTGGCCAACGGACCCCCATGGACAGCTAGAACCCGATAGCGCGTGCCATGAGTTGGATCACGAGGTCTTGGAGTGCTTGCCTCGATCACCCATTCGCACGAGAGGTGTTGCCCCAAATATCTCGCAGCCCGCGGAGCAACCTTGCACGTCACACGGAACCTCTCGGCCGCATTTGTGCCCAACGTAGGCCGTCCTGGCCCTACACTGCCCGTCCGGTTCCCATGCCTTTCGGGGACTCTAAACACTCCTTTGAGATGCCTAGAGCCGGCCCTTGGAGGCCCCCAACATGCCCCCAAGAGATGCTCATTTAGTGCCGACGTTGCCTACTGCCACTGCCGTCGTGCACGGGGAGGGCCGGCTGGAGCTCACCGCATCATACCCCCCTTATAATAGGCTTAAGAAAGTTTTTCTTATTTCCAGCAGTAGACATTGAAAGGGGTTGAGGAGCGCACCTTTTTTGTATCTCCCTCAACCGATGTCCAAATCACGTGCCGCTTGAACCGTAGCGTAGCCTACGACTTCTACATCATAACTCTTGAATTTCAGCCCCATCCGATCATCCATCGCTGAGGAATTGCCCACGCAATATTCTGAAATTACAGTCTCGCCACTGCACTGGCAGACTCTGAAGATCATCGTCGTTTCCTACCCAAACGGAACCGTCTACCTCTGAAACATCTTGGAGGTGTTCCCAACACTCCAAGGATCTCGCCATAGAAACAGTTTTGCAAATCTCGAAAGATAAAGCACTCTGCTTCACGCATTTCTCTCCTGCTCGCGCGCAGGGTGGCGCCTGATCGTCGCCCTTATATCTCCTTGCCCAAACGTCCTCGGAATGACTTCATACTTGGCGGATAGCATCCCCACACATCAAGGAAGTTCCCATACGAACAGTTTTGCAATCCCCAATCAGTAAGAGTCTCTGCTCGTAGGCCGTTTGCGCACCTGCGTGCCGGCCGGCCTCCCCTAGCCGCCCGCACGTCCTCCGCAAGTCACTGCCGGCCATCTTGCCCAAGGTCGGGCGCCCGCGCCTGCGCCCGCTCGGGCACTGCCGACGGGCGCCCCAGCGCGCGCGCCCGCGCAGGCACTGCCGACGGGCGCCCGCGCCTGCGCGGGCATAGGCAGGGCGGTCGGGCGCCCGCGCGCGCGCCCGCTCGGGCACTGCCGACGGGCGCCCCCGCGCGCGCGCCCGCGCGGGCACTGCCGACGGGCGCCCGCGCCTGCGCGGGCACAGGCAGGGCGGTCGGGCGCCCGCGCCTGCGCCCGCTCGGGCACTGCCGACGGGCGCCCCCGTGCGCGCGCCCGCGCGGGCACTGTCGACGGGCGCCCGCGCCAGCGCGGGCACAGGCATGGCGGTCGGGCGCCCGCGCCTGCGCCCGCTCGGGCACTGCCGACGGGCGCCCGCGCGCGCGCCAGCGCGGGCACAGCCGGCGTGCGCCCGCGCCTGCTCGGGCACTGCCGCCGTGCGCGCGCGCGCCTTGGGCGGCCGCAGCATAAAAATTTTCACGTCGCCTCAAAATCACACGATTAATTTAATTATTTTAATTAAAATAATTATTATTAATTATTAATTTAAAATATTTATTTAATTATTTTAATTATTAAAAAAAATAATAAATAAATGGGAAAAAAGGGAAAAATATGAAGACAGATTAGAATAATATTTTAATTTTTTACGCATCGTATTTGAATCGCGAAATATTTATTTTATTATATTATGTTATATTATGCGTCCCAGAAGATTGAAGAAGCATCGGGAAAAAACTGCCGACGGCGGCAGACGCCGCCTGCCCGACTACTGCCGACGTGCGCGCGCGCAGGCCTGTCGGCAGCAGACGGGCGCCCGTGTAGGAAGCCACTGCCGACGTGCGCGCGCGCGCCTGTGCGGACGCTGCCGGCGCGTGTGCGGAAACAGCCCCGCCTGCGCGCGCGCGCCGGTGCGGAAACAGCCCCGCGTGCGCGCGCGCGGCTTTGCGGAAACAGCCCCGCCGGCGCGAGCGCGCCGGTGCGGAAACAGCCCCGCGTGCGCGCGCGCGGCTTTGCGGAAACAGCCCCGCCGGCGCGAGCGCGCCGGTGCGAAAACAGCCCCGCGTGCGCGCGCGCGCCTTTGCGGAAACAGCCCCGTCGGCGCGAGCGCGCCGGTGCGGAAACAGCCCCGCGTGCGCGCGCGCGGCTTTGCAGAAACAGCCCCGCCGGCGCGAGCGCGCCGGTGCGGAAACAGCCCCGCGTGCGCGCGCGCGCCTTTGCGGAAACAACCCCGCCGGCGCGAGCGCGCCGGTGCGGAAACAGCCCCGCGTGCGCGCGCGCGCCTTTGCGGACGCTGCCGACGTGCGCGCGCGCGCCTTTGCGGACACTGCCGAAAATTTGCACGTCACCGCAAAATCACATGACTAATTAATTTTTGTCGAAATAATTTATTTTTGAGTTATGAAAATATTTATTTAATTATTTTAATTATTAAAAAAATAATAAATAAAAGGGAAAAATATGAAGTCACATTAGAATAATTTTTTAATTTTTTACGCATCGTATTTGTATCGCGAAATATTTATTTTATTATATTCAGTTATATTATGCGTCGCAAAAGTTTGAAAAAAATTTGGGAAAAAACCGCCGCCGGCCGGAAGACGCCGCCGGCCGGAAGACGCCGCCGGCCGGCAGCCGCCGCCGCCGGAAGACGCCGCCGGCCGGCAGACCCAGCGGCCGCCGCCGCCGCCTGCCGGCAAACCCCGCCGGCCGCCGCCGCCGGCCGGCAGCCGCGCCCGACTACTGCCGACGTGCGCGCGCGCAGGCCTGTCGGCAGCAAACGGGCGCCCGTGTAGCAAGCCACTGCCGACGTGCGCGCGCGCGGCTTTGCGGAAACAGCCCCGCGTGCGCGCGCGCGCCTTTGCGGAAACAGCCCCGCCGGCACGCGCGCGCCGGTGCGGAAACAGCCCCGCGGGCGCGCGCGCGCCTTTTCGGAAACAGCCCCGCGTGCGCGCGCGCGCCTTTGCGGACGCTGCCGACGTGCGCGCGCGCGCCTTTGCGGACGCTGCCGACGTGCGCGCGCGCGCCTTTGCGGACGCTGCCGAAAATTTGCACGTCACCGCAAAATCACATGACTAATTAATTTTTGTCGAAATAATTTATTTTTGAGTTATGAAAATATTTATTTAATTATTTTAATTATTAAAAAAATAATAAATAAAAGGGAAAAATATGAAGTCACATTAGAATAATTTTTTAATTTTTTACGCATCGTATTTGTATCGCGAAATATTTATTTTATTATATTCAGTTATATTATGCGTCGCAAAAGTTTGAAAAAAATTTAGGAAAAAACGCCGCCGGCCGGAAGACGCCGTCGGCCGGCAGCCGCCGCCGGAAGACGCCGCCGGCCGGAAGACCCCGCCGGCCGCCGCCGCCGCCGGCCGGCTGACCCCTCCGGCCGCCGCCGCCGGCCAGCGGCCGCGCGCGCGCCTGCGCGGGCACAGGCAGGGCGGACGGGCGCCCGCGCGTTGCGCGCCTGCGCGGGCACAGGCAGGGCGCTCGGGCGCCCGCGCGCGCGCGCCTGCGCGGGCACAGTCTCACGAGGCGCCTTCCGCAATGCGGGGAAAGGGGCACCGTGTGGCTAGCAGTCCGCTGACTACTTCCGCCAATAGCAACACACCACCGAAAACCCGACGGGCACTAGCACAGCACACCGACAGGAATAGCAACAGCAAGCAACAGCAGCAAGCAACAGTAAGCAAGGTGCAGTAAGAAAGCAGTAAATTGAGCACGCGGTTCAGAAAGTAGATTTCATTGCATCGAACGATTGCATATACATTGTACAACGATGCTAGCGCAAGGGGATCGCCTTGAGGGGGACACTAGCAAGTAGACTACACCAAGCTTCGAGAACTCATTCCCCCCTATAATAGGCTTAAAAAAGTTTTTCCTATTGACAGCAGTAAACATTGAAAAAGCTGAACATCGCACCTCAGAAGGCCTAACGTCCACCTGAGCAAACAAAAGTATTTACAACGTACATAGAGTACAAGACAAAAGACCAACGCCTAAAACTCTAAGACTGCGGAAACCTAGCGTCTGGGCGAAGGTTGTTGGTCGGCCGAGTAGAGCGGTTGGGTGGCCGAAATGTGCCGAATGTGTGTCAAGGGTGCCGAGTGCGCGGGCGGCCCTTGACACACAGGCAGGGCGGTCGGGCGCCCGCGCCTGCGCCCGCGCGGGCACTGCCGACGGGCGCCCGCGCCTGCGCGGGCACAGGCAGGGCGGTCGGGCGCCCGCGCCTGCGCCCGCTCGGGCACTGCCGACGGGCGCCCCCGCGCGGGCACTGCCGACGGGCGCCCGCGCGCGCGCCAGCGCGGGCACTGCCGGCGTGCGCCCGCGCCTGCTCGGGCACTGCCGCCGTGCGCGCGCGCGCCTTGGGCGGCCGCAGCATAAAAATTTTCACGTCGCCTCAAAATCACACGATTAATTTAATTATTTTAATTAAAATAATTATTATTAATTATTAATTTAAAATATTTATTTAATTATTTTAATTATTAAAAAAAATAATAAATAAATGGGAAAAAAGGGAAAAATATGAAGACAGATTAGAATAATATTTTAATTTTTTACGCATCGTATTTGAATCGCGAAATATTTATTTTATTATATTATGTTATATTATGCGTCCCAGAAGATTGAAGAAGCATCGGGAAAAAACTGCCGACGGCGGCAGACGCCGCCTGCCCGACTACTGCCGACGTGCGCGCGCGCAGGCCTGTCGGCAGCAGACGGGCGCCCGTGTAGGAAGCCACTGCCGACGTGCGCGCGCGCGCCTGTGCGGACGCTGCCGGCGCGTGTGCGGAAACAGCCCCGCCTGCGCGAGCGCGCCGGTGCGGAAACAGCCCCGCGTGCGCGCGCGCGGCTTTGCGGAAACAGCCCCGCCGGCGCGAGCGCGCCGGTGCGGAAACAGCCCCGCGTGCGCGCGCGCGCCTTTGCGGACGCTACCGACGTGCGCGCGCGCGCCTTTGCGGACGCTGCCGAAAATTTGCACGTCACCGCAAAATCACATGACTAATTAATTTTTGTCGAAATAATTTATTTTTGAGTTATGAAAATATTTATTTAATTATTTTAATTATTAAAAAAATAATAAATAAAAGGGAAAAATATGAAGTCACATTAGAATAATTTTTTAATTTTTTATGCATCGTATTTGTATCGCGAAATATTTATTTTATTATATTCAGTTATATTATGCGTCGCAAAAGTTTGAAAAAAATTTGGGAAAAAACCGCCGCCGGCCGGAAGACGCCTCCGGCCGGAAGACGCCGCCGGCCGGCAGACCCCGCCGGCCGCCGCCACCGGTCGGAAGACGCCGCCGGCCGGCAGACCCCGCCGGCCGCCGCCGCCGCCGGAAGACGCCGCCGGCCGGTAGACCCCGCCGGACGCCGCCGCCGCCGGCCGGCATACCCCGCCGGCCGCCGGCCGCGCGCGCACGGCAGACGGGCGCCCGCGCGCGCGTGCCTGCGCGGGCACAGGCATGGCCGACTGGCGCCCGCGCGCGCGCGCCTCCGCGGGCACAGGCAGGGCGGACGGGCGCCCGCGCGCGCGCGCCTGCGCGGGCACAGGCAGGGCGGACGGGCGTCCGCGCGCGCGCGCCTGCGCGGGCACAGGCAGGGCGGTCGGGCGCCCGCGCGCGCGCGCCTGCGCGGGCACAGTGTCACTGGCCGCTCCTTGGGCAAGACGGCCGGCAGTGACTTGCGGAGTACGTGCGGGCGGCTAGGGGAGGCCGGCCGGCACGCAGGTGCGCAAACGGCCTACGAGCAGAGACTCTTACCGATTGGGGATTGCAAAACTGTTCGTATGGGAACTTCCTTGATGTGTGAGGATGCTATCCGCCAAGTATGAAGTCATTCCGAGGACGTTTGGGCAAGGAGATATAAGGGCGACGATCAGGCGCCACCCTGCGCGCGAGCAGGAGAGAAATGCGTGAAGCATAGTGCTTTATCTTTCGAGATTTGCAAAACTGTTTCTATGGCGAGATCCTTGGAGTGTTGGGAACACCTCCAAGATGTTTCAGAGGTAGACGGTTCCGTTTGGGTAGGAAACGACGACGATCTTCAGAGTCTGCCAGTGTAGTGGCGAGACTGTAATTTCAGAATATTGCGTGGGCAATTCCTCAGCGATGGATGATCGGATGGGGCTGAAATTCAAGAGTTATGATGTAGAAGTCGTAGGCTACGCTACGGTTCAAGCGGCACGTGATTTGGACGTCGGTTGAGGGAGATACGAAAAAGGTGCGCTCCTCAACCCCTTTCAATGTCTACTGCTGGAAATAGGAAAAACTTTCTTAAGCCTATTATAAGGGGGGTATGATGCGGTGAGCTCCAGCCGGCCCTCCCCGTGCACGACGGCAGTGGCGGTAGGCAACGTCGGCACTAAATGAGCATCTCTTGGGGGCATGTTGGGGGCCTCCAAGGGCCGGCTCTAGGCATCTCAAAGGAGTGTTTAGAGTCCCCGAAAGGCATGGGAACCGGACGGGCAGCGTAGGGCCAGGACGGCCTACGTTGGGCACAAATGCGGCCGAGAGGTTCCGTGTGACGTGCAAGGTTGCTCCGCGGGCTGCGAGATATTTGGGGCAACACCTCTCGTGCGAATGGGTGATCGAGGCAAGCAGTCCAAGACCTCGTGATCCAACTCATAGCACGTGCTATCGGGTTCTAGCCGTCCATGGGGGTCCGTTGGCTAAGATGAGCGGTCGTGGGGCGACGCCGCACTGTGGGCAAATTATGTAGCCACGTCGAAAGGCAAGAAGGCATGTCGGGCATGCCATGCGGGATCAAAGCAAGATGTCGGCATATCATGTGGGCCTCGGACTTAAGATGCGGTCCTACTCGGACGAGGCATAGAAGACGGCCACGAAAAAGGCGTGCGCCGAGGATGCCCCGAGTGTGCGTTGGACATGAGACGGGCATTGCGGGCGCATGCGGAGCGCCGTAATGCCGAGGCGGAGCGAGGATGCTCCTTGCCATCGAGGGATGCGTCGGCGGGTTCCGAGATTATGGGCGAGACGCATGGCGGCAGACTAGCTAGTCGGGGCCGGCCGCTAAGAGACGCTAAGGCGTGCGTGCCGAGAGCCTCGGCGAACATGGGCATTTTGGATAGACGAGCGCAAAAGCACGTGGTGCCGCGCAGGGATGCGTTCAGATGTCGTGCTAGCGAGCTTCAGTGTCGAAGACACGCGACGAACAGTCGGTAACTCTGAGATGTGCGAAGGCTGGTCGAAGGTAGGGTGAAACCTGAGACGCCGCACGGGCGAAAAATATATTCCGCTGCGTGACAAGAGAGTCCGCCCGTGACAGTTGGTATCAGAGCCCGGTACCCGGGCTCTGTGCTCTTCAAAAAGAGAATTGTGCCCAGTTGAAGATCTGGATTGGCACACGCCTCTACATCAGGTAGAGCTCAGTTGAGTTGAGATCGTCAGTTGAGACAAGATCAGACCGGATTACGACACAGATGTGTGGCTTTGTTGTCTTGGGCTTTAAAATGCTTCAGCGAGCCGATTGTGAGACGGTATGATTTTGGGGGATGTCTGCCACAGAGATCATGTTGAGTAGAGTCCTTTTGCGCGAGTTTGGGCTGCTTCAAAGGGCAAGCGGCTACGGTCCAACTTCGATGATATTGGTTGGCAGTTGGGTTAGCGTCGCAGATATGTTGAGCGAGCTGTCAACCGTGGTCCGAAATTTTTTTGGGATGAAACGAATATCAAATTTTCAGAATTCATCTTGACTTCCCTGAGCGAGAGGGGGACATGCCGATGCGTCGGGTGGACTGCGAGAGCCACGATTGCGAGATAAGCAACCATGTGTGCGGAATTGCCGCAAGTCAGGAGGTGATCTAGGCGTTGAGGCCGTTGTGGTGTGCGAGATGCCACCTTTTGTGGAGAGTGGTGGATGAAGGGCCACCTTCTCATGTGGATTCGAGGAACCTTCCAGCGGGGAAGGACGAGCAGAAAGTTGAGGTGCTTAGGCACAATTGCACATGAGGTGCTTGGAACAAGCCACCCTTGGGGTTGCGAGGAGTGGATGTTGAGACCCCTTCGTTTTGTGGGCAGTTGTCGGTATGTGCCGTATGTGGCCGAGTAGAAATGTGGGATGGAATGCTGTTGTGGTAGATGAGAGTGCGTCTAGAGGAATGACAGCACGCTTCAAGAACCAGAGGAGCACAAGCATCCGTTATGAGAAAAGCGGCAACTTGTCCAAAGCTTGAGTGGGAACAGCCACTAAGCCATGCGTTGGATGCTCGTCAGGAGCATAGTTGAGCGGAATTGTGAATGTTCTTCGAGGGGATTCGGACGCCATATTATGGGCTCTTTGGTTGAAGGATTTCCGAGGGGGACGATCGAGTTGAGATTTGAGGGGAGCATCGGGCTCCATGGAACCATGAGCGGCATGGTGCGGCCGGGCTTGAAATGGAATTCGAGTTCGCGGTCGGGCTGGGGGTTGAAAATCCCCTTCTTGTGGGTGCTAGCAGGCAGGGATTAGAGCTTGAGTTTTGTAGTTGGGCGAGGATTCAGAAATCTTAGCCTTGTGTTGCGTTGTGAATGAAAATCCCAGTCCCGCAATCTTTGAGGGCAGTGACCTTATTTTGTGCTGAGTCAAGAGAGGACTCTTTGCAGAGATGTTTGGTCCACGAGCGGCGTGGTTCCGACAGTTTGGGCAACCGGCCCATGTGCGTTTAAGTTGGTTCAAGTGTGAACAACTGCACCGGCGGGTATGAGTGTTTGCCGAGGACGGCAACACCTCGAGTGGGGGAGAGAGTGTGAAGCGTGCACACAGACTCCACACTTCAGTCGTTCCAAATCAATTCGAGTGTATCTGAGGCACTGTTTTGAGGGACATCAGAGTTTCAAAGGCGCACTTGACAGGACTTGAAGCACAGTTTGCTACCCACCCGTTTGAAAAGTCGTGAAGAGAGTACAGAATGCGTGTACAGACTTCCGACCTGTGGTATTTGCATTGTAAATTGAGTGTATTCAGACACTACCTGTGGGGGCAAACAGTCAGTGAGCAACAGTTCGGAGAGAGTGTAGCAGCGTAAACAGACTCCATTATCGATTGAGCGACATTGGGGAAGAGAGTGTAGAGGAGTACACAGACTTCCAACTTGAGCAGACAATGAGAAATGCATTGCATTGAGGCACGATTGTGGAGAGCTACCCGCCACTTTGGGAAGAGAGTGCAGTGAGAGGCACAGACTTCCGCTTTGAATTTTCGTGATGAATCGAGTGCGTTTGAGGCACTATGTTTTGTGGGGGAGCTTAGCACAGATTTGGGAAGAGGGTGTCAACGAGTACACGGACTTCCATTTGCGTTGAGATTATCACATCAGGTGCGGCAGAGGCACCGTTTGTGGGGAGATTACGTGGGGTGCTGAAGAGGCACTTCACGACCGAAGAGCTCGAAAGAGTAGGAGGACGGTCTGGTGTCGCGCGATACTGAGAGAGAGTATTGGGCACCGCATACACCTCAATCCTTCGTGTATGTGTTGACGAGGACGTCAACGGATCGAGTGGGGGAGAATGTCACTGGCTGCTCCTTGGGCAAGACGGCCGGCAGTGACTTGCGGAGTACGTGCGGGCGGCTAGGGGAGGCCGGCCGGCACGCAGGTGCGCAAACGGCCTACGAGCAGAGACTCTTACCGATTGGGGATTGCAAAACTGTTCGTATGGGAACTTCCTTGATGTGTGAGGATGCTATCCGCCAAGTATGAAGTCATTCCGAGGACGTTTGGGCAAGGAGATATAAGGGCGACGATCAGGCGCCACCCTGCGCGCGAGCAGGAGAGAAATGCGTGAAGCATAGTGCTTTATCTTTCGAGATTTGCAAAACTGTTTCTATGGCGAGATCCTTGGAGTGTTGGGAACACCTCCAAGATGTTTCAGAGGTAGACGGTTCCGTTTGGGTAGGAAACGACGACGATCTTCAGAGTCTGCCAGTGCAGTGACGAGACTGTAATTTCAGAATATTGCGTGGGCAATTCCTCAGCGATGGATGATCGGATGGGGCTGAAATTCAAGAGTTATGATGTAGAAGTCGTAGGCTACGCTACGGTTCAAGCGGCACGTGATTTGGACGTCGGTTGAGGGAGATACAAAAAATGTGCGCTCCTCAACCCCTTTCAATGTCTACTGCTGGAAATAGGAAAAACTTTCTTAAGCCTATTATAAGGGGGGTATGATGCGGTGAGCTCCAGCCGGCCCTCCCCGTGCACGACGGCAGTGGCGGTAGGCAACGTCGGCACTAAATGAGCATCTCTTGGGGGCATGTTGGGGGCCTCCAAGGGCCGGCTCTAGGCATCTCAAAGGAGTGTTTAGAGTCCCCGAAAGGCATGGGAACCGGACGGGCAGCGTAGGGCCAGGACGGCCTACGTTGGGCACAAATGCGGCCGAGAGGTTCCGTGTGACGTGCAAGGTTGCTCCGCGGGCTGCAAGATATTTGGGGCAACACCTCTCGTGCGAATGGGTGATCGAGGCAAGCACTCCAAGACCTCGTGATCCAACTCATGGCACGTGCTATCGGGTTCTAGCCGTCCATGGGGGTCCGTTGGCTAAGATGAGCGGTCGTGGGGCGACGCCGCACTGTGGGCAAATTATGTAGCCACGTCGAAAGGCAAGAAGGCATGTCGGGCATGCCATGCGGGATCAAAGCAAGATGTCGGCATATCATGTGGGCCTCGGACTTAAGATGCGGTCCTACTCGGGCGAGGCATAAAAGACGGCCACGACAAAGGCGTGCGCCGAGGATGCCCCGAGTGTGCGTTGGACATGAGACGGGCGTTGCGGGCGCATGCGGAGCGCCGTAATGCCGAGGCGGAGCGAGGATGCTCCTTGCCATCGAGGGATGCGTCGGTGGGTTCCGAGATTGTGGGCGAGACGCATGGCGGCAGACTAGCTAGTCGGGGCCGGCCGCTAAGAGACGCTAAGGCGTGCGTGCCGAGAGCCTCGGCGAACATGGGCATTTTGGATAGACGAGCGCAAAGGCACGCGGTGCCGCGCAGGGATGCGTTCAGATGTCGTGCTAGCGAGCTTCAGTGTCGAAGACACGCGACGAACAGTCGGTAAACTCTGAGATGTGCGAAGGCTGGTCGAAGGTTGGGTGAAACCTGAGACGCCGCACGGGCGAAAAATATATTCCGCTGCGTGACAAGAGAGTCCGCCCGTGACACACAGGCAGGGCGGAGGGGCGCCCGCGCGCGCGGGCCTGCGCGGGCACAGGCAGGGCGGTCGGGCGCCCGCGCGCGCGCGCCTGCGCGGGCACAGGCAGGGCGTCGGGGCGCCCGCGTGCGCGCGCCTGCGCGGGCACAGGCAGGGCGGTCGGGCGCCCGCGCCTGCGCCCGCTCGGGCACTGCCGACGGGCGCCCGCGCGCGCGCCAGCGCGGGCACTGCCGGCGTGCGCCCGCGCCTGCTCGGGCACTGCCGCCGTGCGCGCGCGCGCCTTGGGCGGCCGCAGCATAAAAATTTTCACGTCGCCTCAAAATCACACGATTAATTTAATTATTTTAATTAAAATAATTATTATTAATTATTAATTTAAAATATTTATTTAATTATTTTAATTATTAAAAAAAATAATAAATAAATGGGAAAAAAGGGAAAAATATGAAGACAGATTAGAATAATATTTTAATTTTTTACGCATCGTATTTGAATCGCGAAATATTTATTTTATTATATTATGTTATATTATGCGTCCCAGAAGATTGAAGAAGCATCGGGAAAAAACTGCCGACGGCGGCAGACGCCGCCTGCCCGACTACTGCCGACGTGCGCGCGCGCAGGCCTGTCGGCAGCAGACGGGCGCCCGTGTAGGAAGCCACTGCCGACGTGCGCGCGCGCGCCTGTGCGGACGCTGCCGGCGCGTGTGCGGAAACAGCCCCGCCTGCGCGAGCGCGCCGGTGCGGAAACAGCCCCGCGTGCGCGCGCGCGGCTTTGCGGAAACAGCCCCGCCGGCGCGAGCGCGCCGGTGCGGAAACAGCCCCGCGTGCGCGCGCGCGCCTTTGCGGACGCTACCGACGTGCGCGCGCGCGCCTTTGCGGACGCTGCCGAAAATTTGCACGTCACCGCAAAATCACATGACTAATTAATTTTTGTCGAAATAATTTATTTTTGAGATATGAAAATATTTATTTAATTATTTTAATTATTAAAAAAATAATAAATAAAAGGGAAAAATATGAAGTCACATTAGAATAATTTTTTAATTTTTTATGCATCGTATTTGTATCGCGAAATATTTATTTTATTATATTCAGTTATATTATGCGTCGCAAAAGTTTGAAAAAAATTTGGGAAAAAACCGCCGCCGGCCGGAAGACGCCTCCGGCCGGAAGACGCCGCCGGCCGGCAGACCCCGCCGGCCGCCGCCACCGGTCGGAAGACGCCGCCGGCCGGCAGACCCCGCCGGCCGCCGCCGCCGCCGGAAGACGCCGCCGGCCGGTAGACCCCGCCGGACGCCGCCGCCGCCGGCCGGCATACCCCGCCGGCCGCCGGCCGCGCGCGCACGGCAGACGGGCGCCCGCGCGCGCGCGCCTGCGCGGGCACAGGCAGGGCGGACGGGCGTCCGCGCGCGCGCGCCTGCGCGGGCACAGGCAGGGCGGTCGGGCGCCCGCGCGCGCGCGCCTGCGCGGGCACAGTGTCACTGGCCGCTCCTTGGGCAAGACGGCCGGCAGTGACTTGCGGAGTACGTGCGGGCGGCTAGGGGAGGCCGGCCGGCACACAGGTGCGCAAACGGCCTACGAGCAGAGACTCTTACCGATTGGGGATTGCAAAACTGTTCGTATGGGAACTTCCTTGATGTGTGAGGATGCTATCCGCCAAGTATGAAGTCATTCCGAGGACGTTTGGGCAAGGAGATATAAGGGCGACGATCAGGCGCCACCCTGCGCGCGAGCAGGAGAGAAATGCGTGAAGCATACTGCTTTATCTTTCGAGATTTGCAAAACTGTTTCTATGGCGAGATCCTTGGAGTGTTGGGAACACCTCCAAGATGTTTCAGAGGTAGACGGTTCCGTTTGGGTAGGAAACGACGACGATCTTCAGAGTCTGCCAGTGTAGTGGCGAGACTGTAATTTCAGAATATTGCGTGGGCAATTCCTCAGCGATGGATGATCGGATGGGGCTGAAATTCAAGAGTTATGATGTAGAAGTCGTAGGCTACGCTACGGTTCAAGCGGCACGTGATTTGGACGTCGGTTGAGGGAGATACGAAAAAGGTGCGCTCCTCAACCCCTTTCAATGTCTACTGCTGGAAATAGGAAAAACTTTCTTAAGCCTATTATAAGGGGGGTATGATGCGGTGAGCTCCAGCCGGCCCTCCCCGTGCACGACGGCAGTGGCGGTAGGCAACGTCGGCACTAAATGAGCATCTCTTGGGGGCATGTTGGGGGCCTCCAAGGGCCGGCTCTAGGCATCTCAAAGGAGTGTTTAGAGTCCCCGAAAGGCATGGGAACCGGACGGGCAGCGTAGGGCCAGGACGGCCTACGTTGGGCACAAATGCGGCCGAGAGGTTCCGTGTGACGTGCAAGGTTGCTCCGCGGGCTGCGAGATATTTGGGGCAACACCTCTCGTGCGAATGGGTGATCGAGGCAAGCAGTCCAAGACCTCGTGATCCAACTCATAGCACGTGCTATCGGGTTCTAGCCGTCCATGGGGGTCCGTTGGCTAAGATGAGCGGTCGTGGGGCGACGCCGCACTGTGGGCAAATTATGTAGCCACGTCGAAAGGCAAGAAGGCATGTCGGGCATGCCATGCGGGATCAAAGCAAGATGTCGGCATATCATGTGGGCCTCGGACTTAAGATGCGGTCCTACTCGGACGAGGCATAGAAGACGGCCACGAAAAAGGCGTGCGCCGAGGATGCCCCGAGTGTGCGTTGGACATGAGACGGGCATTGCGGGCGCATGCGGAGCGCCGTAATGCCGAGGCGGAGCGAGGATGCTCCTTGCCATCGAGGGATGCGTCGGCGGGTTCCGAGATTATGGGCGAGACGCATGGCGGCAGACTAGCTAGTCGGGGCCGGCCGCTAAGAGACGCTAAGGCGTGCGTGCCGAGAGCCTCGGCGAACATGGGCATTTTGGATAGACGAGCGCAAAAGCACGTGGTGCCACGCATGGATGCGTTCAGATGTCGTGCTAGCGAGCTTCAGTGTCGAAGACACGCGACGAACAGTCGGTAACTCTGAGATGTGCGAAGGCTGGTCGAAGGTAGGGTGAAACCTGAGACGCCGCACGGGCGAAAAATATATTCCGCTGCGTGACAAGAGAGTCCGCCCGTGACAGTTGGTATCAGAGCCCGGTACCCGGGCTCTGTGCTCTTCAAAAAGAGAATTGTGCCCAGTTGAAGATCTGGATTGGCACACGCCTCTACATCAGGTAGAGCTCAGTTGAGTTGAGATCGTCAGTTGAGACAAGATCAGACCGGATTACGACACAGATGTGTGGCTTTGTTGTCTTGGGCTTTAAAATGCTTCAGCGAGCCGATTGTGAGACGGTATGATTTTGGGGGATGTCTGCCACAGAGATCATGTTGAGTAGAGTCCTTTTGCGCGAGTTTGGGCTGCTTCAAAGGGCAAGCGGCTACGGTCCAACTTCGATGATATTGGTTGGCAGTTGGGTTAGCGTCGCAGATATGTTGAGCGAGCTGTCAACCGTGGTCCGAAATTTTTTTGGGATGAAACGAATATCAAATTTTCAGAATTCATCTTGACTTCCCTGAGCGAGAGGGGGACATGCCGATGCGTCGGGTGGACTGCGAGAGCCACGATTGCGAGATAAGCAACCATGTGTGCGGAATTGCCGCAAGTCAGGAGGTGATCTAGGCGTTGAGGCCGTTGTGGTGTGCGAGATGCCACCTTTTGTGGAGAGTGGTGGATGAAGGGCCACCTTCTCATGTGGATTCGAGGAACCTTCCAGCGGGGAAGGACGAGCAGAAAGTTGAGGTGCTTAGGCACAATTGCACATGAGGTGCTTGGAACAAGCCACCCTTGGGGTTGCGAGGAGTGGATGTTGAGACCCCTTCGTTTTGTGGGCAGTTGTCGGTATGTGCCGTATGTGGCCGAGTAGAAATGTGGGATGGAATGCTGTTGTGGTAGATGAGAGTGCGTCTAGAGGAATGACAGCACGCTTCAAGAACCAGAGGAGCACAAGCATCCGTTATGAGAAAAGCGGCAACTTGTCCAAAGCTTGAGTGGGAACAGCCACTAAGCCATGCGTTGGATGCTCGTCAGGAGCATAGTTGAGCGGAATTGTGAATGTTCTTCGAGGGGATTCGGACGCCATATTATGGGCTCTTTGGTTGAAGGATTTCCGAGGGGGACGATCGAGTTGAGATTTGAGGGGAGCATCGGGCTCCATGGAACCATGAGCGGCATGGTGCGGCCGGGCTTGAAATGGAATTCGAGTTCGCGGTCGGGCTGGGGGTTGAAAATCCCCTTCTTGTGGGTGCTAGCAGGCAGGGATTAGAGCTTGAGTTTTGTAGTTGGGCGAGGATTCAGAAATCTTAGCCTTGTGTTGCGTTGTGAATGAAAATCCCAGTCCCGCAATCTTTGAGGGCAGTGACCTTATTTTGTGCTGAGTCAAGAGAGGACTCTTTGCAGAGATGTTTGGTCCACGAGCGGCGTGGTTCCGACAGTTTGGGCAACCGGCCCATGTGCGTTTAAGTTGGTTCAAGTGTGAACAACTGCACCGGCGGGTATGAGTGTTTGCCGAGGACGGCAACACCTCGAGTGGGGGAGAGAGTGTGAAGCGTGCACACAGACTCCACACTTCAGTCGTTCCAAATCAATTCGAGTGTATCTGAGGCACTGTTTTGAGGGACATCAGAGTTTCAAAGGTGCACTTGACAGGACTTGAAGCACAGTTTGCTACCCACCCGTTTGAAAAGTCGTGAAGAGAGTACAGAATGCGTGTACAGACTTCCGACCTGTGGTATTTGCATTGTAAATTGAGTGTATTCAGACACTACCTGTGGGGGCAAACAGTCAGTGAGCAACAGTTCGGAGAGAGTGTAGCAGCGTAAACAGACTCCATTATCGATTGAGCGACATTGGGGAAGAGAGTGTAGAGGAGTACACAGACTTCCAACTTGAGCAGACAATGAGAAATGCATTGCATTGAGGCACGATTGTGGAGAGCTACCCGCCACTTTGGGAAGAGAGTGCAGTGAGAGGCACAGACTTCCGCTTTGAATTTTCGTGATGAATCGAGTGCGTTTGAGGCACTATGTTTTGTGGGGGAGCTTAGCACAGATTTGGGAAGAGGGTGTCAACGAGTACACGGACTTCCATTTGCGTTGAGATTATCACATCAGGTGCGGCAGAGGCACCGTTTGTGGGGAGATTACGTGGGGTGCTGAAGAGGCACTTCACGACCGAAGAGCTCGAAAGAGTAGGAGGACGGTCTGGTGTCGCGCGATACTGAGAGAGAGTATTGGGCACCGCATACACCTCAATCCTTCGTGTATGTGTTGACGAGGACGTCAACGGATCGAGTGGGGGAGAATGTCACTGGCTGCTCCTTGGGCAAGACGGCCGGCAGTGACTTGCGGAGTACGTGCGGGCGGCTAGGGGAGGCCGGCCGGCACGCAGGTGCGCAAACGGCCTACGAGCAGAGACTCTTACCGATTGGGGATTGCAAAACTGTTCGTATGGGAACTTCCTTGATGTGTGAGGATGCTATCCGCCAAGTATGAAGTCATTCCGAGGACGTTTGGGCAAGGAGATATAAGGGCGACGATCAGGCGCCACCCTGCGCGCGAGCAGGAGAGAAATGCGTGAAGCATAGTGCTTTATCTTTCGAGATTTGCAAAACTGTTTCTATGGCGAGATCCTTGGAGTGTTGGGAACACCTCCAAGATGTTTCAGAGGTAGACGGTTCCGTTTGGGTAGGAAACGACGACGATCTTCAGAGTCTGCCAGTGCAGTGACGAGACTGTAATTTCAGAATATTGCGTGGGCAATTCCTCAGCGATGGATGATCGGATGGGGCTGAAATTCAAGAGTTATGATGTAGAAGTCGTAGGCTACGCTACGGTTCAAGCGGCACGTGATTTGGACGTCGGTTGAGGGAGATACAAAAAATGTGCGCTCCTCAACCCCTTTCAATGTCTACTGCTGGAAATAGGAAAAACTTTCTTAAGCCTATTATAAGGGGGGTATGATGCGGTGAGCTCCAGCCGGCCCTCCCCGTGCACGACGGCAGTGGCGGTAGGCAACGTCGGCACTAAATGAGCATCTCTTGGGGGCATGTTGGGGGCCTCCAAGGGCCGGCTCTAGGCATCTCAAAGGAGTGTTTAGAGTCCCCGAAAGGCATGGGAACCGGACGGGCAGCGTAGGGCCAGGACGGCCTACGTTGGGCACAAATGCGGCCGAGAGGTTCCGTGTGACGTGCAAGGTTGCTCCGCGGGCTGCAAGATATTTGGGGCAACACCTCTCGTGCGAATGGGTGATCGAGGCAAGCACTCCAAGACCTCGTGATCCAACTCATGGCACGTGCTATCGGGTTCTAGCCGTCCATGGGGGTCCGTTGGCTAAGATGAGCGGTCGTGGGGCGACGCCGCACTGTGGGCAAATTATGTAGCCACGTCGAAAGGCAAGAAGGCATGTCGGGCATGCCATGCGGGATCAAAGCAAGATGTCGGCATATCATGTGGGCCTCGGACTTAAGATGCGGTCCTACTCGGGCGAGGCATAAAAGACGGCCACGACAAAGGCGTGCGCCGAGGATGCCCCGAGTGTGCGTTGGACATGAGACGGGCGTTGCGGGCGCATGCGGAGCGCCGTAATGCCGAGGCGGAGCGAGGATGCTCCTTGCCATCGAGGGATGCGTCGGTGGGTTCCGAGATTGTGGGCGAGACGCATGGCGGCAGACTAGCTAGTCGGGGCCGGCCGCTAAGAGACGCTAAGGCGTGCGTGCCGAGAGCCTCGGCGAACATGGGCATTTTGGATAGACGAGCGCAAAGGCACGCGGTGCCGCGCAGGGATGCGTTCAGATGTCGTGCTAGCGAGCTTCAGTGTCGAAGACACGCGACGAACAGTCGGTAAACTCTGAGATGTGCGAAGGCTGGTCGAAGGTTGGGTGAAACCTGAGACGCCGCACGGGCGAAAAATATATTCCGCTGCGTGACAAGAGAGTCCGCCCGTGACACACAGGCAGGGCGGAGGGGCGCCCGCGCGCGCGGGCCTGCGCGGGCACAGGCAGGGCGGTCGGGCGCCCGCGCGCGCGCGCCTGCGCGGGCACAGGCAGGGCGTCGGGGCGCCCGCGTGCGCGCGCCTGCGCGGGCACAGGCAGGGCGGTCGGGCGCCCGCGCCTGCGCCCGCTCGGGCACTGCCGACGGGCGCCAACGCGCGGGCACTGCCGACGGGCGCCCGCGCGCGCGCCAGCGCGGGCACTGCCGGCGTGCGCCCGCGCCTGCTCGGGCACTGCCGCCGTGCGCGCGCGCGCCTTGGGCGGCCGCAGCATAAAAATTTTCACGTCGCCTCAAAATCACACGATTAATTTAATTATTTTAATTAAAATAATTATTATTAATTATTAATTTAAAATATTTATTTAATTATTTTAATTATTAAAAAAAATAATAAATAAATGGGAAAAAAGGGAAAAATATGAAGACAGATTAGAATAATATTTTAATTTTTTACGCATCGTATTTGAATCGCGAAATATTTATTTTATTATATTATGTTATATTATGCGTACCAGAAGATTGAAGAAGCATCGGGAAAAAATTGCCGACGGCGGCAGACGCCGCCTGCCCGACTACTGTCGACGTGCGCGCGCGCAGGCCTGTCGGCAGCAGACGGGCGCCCGTGTAGGAAGCCACTGCCGACGTGCGCGCGCGCGCCTGTGCGGACGCTGCCGACGCGTGTGCGGAAACAGCCCCGCCTGCGCGAGCGCGCCGGTGCGGAAACAGCCCCGCGTGCGCGCGCGCGGCTTTGCGGAAACAGCCCCGCCGGCGCGAGCGCGGCTTTGCGGAAACAGGCCCGCCGGCGCGAGCGCGCCGGTGCGGAAACAGCACCGCGTGCGCGCGCGCGCCTTTGCGGACGCTACCGACGTGCGCGCGCGCGCCTTTGCGGACGCTGCCGAAAATTTGCACGTCACCGCAAAATCACATGACTAATTAATTTTTGTCGAAATAATTTATTTTTGAGTTATGAAAATATTTATTTAATTATTTTAATTATTAAAAAAATAATAAATAAAAGGGAAAAAAGGGAAAAATATGAAGTCACATTAGAATAATTTTTTAATTTTTTACGCATCGTATTTGTATCGCGAAATATTTATTTTATTATATTCAGTTATATTATGCGTCGCAAAAGTTTGAAAAAAATTTGGGAAAAAACCGCCGCCGGCCGGAAGACGCCGCCGGCCGGCAGACCCAGCCGGCTGCCCGCTGCCGCCGGCCGGCAGACCCCACCGGCCGGCCGCGGGGCCGCCGGCCGGCGGCCCCGCGCGCACGGCAGACGGGCGCCCGCGCGCGCGCGCCTGCGCGGGCACAGGCAGGGCCGACTGGCGCCCGCGCGCGCGCGCCTGCGCGGGCACAGGCATGGCCGACTGGCGCCCGCGCGCGCGCGCCTGCGCGGGCACAGGCAGGGCCGACTGGCGCCCGCGCGCGCGCGCCTGCGCGGGCACAGGCAGGGCCGACGGCCGCCCGCGCGCGCGCGGGCACAGGCAGGGCCGACTGCCGCCCGCGCGCGCGCGCCTGCGCGGGCACAGGCAGGGCCGACGGGCGTCCGCGCGCGCGCGCCTGCGCGGGCACAGGCAGGGCCGACGGGCGCCCGCGCGCGCGCGCCTGCGCGGGCACAGGCAGGGCGGACGGGCGCCCGCGCGCGCGCGCCTGCGCGGGCACAGGCAGGGCGGTCGGGCGCACGCGCGCGCGCGGGCACAGGCAGGGCGGACGGGCGCCCGCGCGCGCGCGCCTGCGCGGGCACAGGCAGGGCGGTCGGGCGCCCGCGCGCGCGCGCCTGCGCGGGCACAGGCAGGGCGGTCGGGCGCCCGCGCCTGCGCCCGCTCGGGCACTGCCGACGGGCTCCCGCGCCTGCGCGGGCACAGGCAGGGCGGTCGGGCGCCCGCGCCTGCGCGGGCACAGGCAGGGCGGTCGGGCGCCCGCGCCTGCGCGGGCACAGGCAGGGCGGTCGGGCGCCCGCGCCTGCGCCCGCTCGGGCACTGCCGACGGGCGCCCCAACGCGCGCGCCCGCGCGGGCACTGCCGACGGGCGCCCGCGCGCGCGCCAGCGCGGTGTCACGGGCTGCCCATTCACTAGGCCCCGTGACGCGCACTTCGGCCACTCAACCGTTCTACATGGCCGACCACTCAGCCTTCATCGACAGACGCTGGACACCCAACTAGTCTTAGAGTCTTAGGTGTAGGCCTTTTATTGCTTTGTTACTGCTTTGTTATTTGCTTTCTGTTGTTTAGATTCCTCAAGGGGACGTTACGCCTCTTGAGTTGCAAATTTCAGCTTTTCTAGTGTCTAGTGTAGACAATAGGATTTATTTTTTTAAGCCTATTATAGGGGGGAATGAGTTCAAGAAGCTTGGTTTAGTGACGTGTTAGAGTCCCCCTCAAGGTGATCCCCTTGCTCTAGCATCGTTAATCATTGTATACGCATTTTCAGTTCAATGCAATTTGGTTTTCTGAATCCACGTGCGCAATTTACTATTTTGTGATTTGTTCCTCCCGACTCTGATATATTCGGCGCGCTGCATTTGTGCCGAGCGGAGGTATTGGCGGACGTAGTCAGCGGACTACTAGCCACACGACGCGCTGTGTGATAGGCGCCTCGTGAGAGGTGGTATCAGAGCCTCGTGCCACGATGGGGCCGAGGCGGACCGCTACTGCTGCGAGGGCATCGGGGCAAGATCCGGAAAGCCCGCGACATGCCGCAGCTTCATCCAGCGAGAGAGCTGAGAACCCGGAGGACGGACACTCCCGGTTGGTGGAATTGGAGACGAAGGTCTCCTCCCTGGAATCTGAGATCACGGTGCTGAATTCGGAGTTGGACGAATGTCGGCACGTGATTCAGGAGATGGCTGGCGTATTCGGAAACGACAGCATTGCCGATATGCGGCGTGACATGGAGCAGATGTCCATTCAGATTGGACTGCTCCAGCGTGCAGTGGGTAGCACGCCTATGGTTGCTCACGACCCCGGTGCTAGGCTTCGAATACCAGAACCGAAGGCCTATAGCGGTGAGCGTGATGCGAAGGAGGTCGAGAACTTCCTCTTCGACATGGAACAGTACTTCCTTGCGGCAGACGTGCGGGACGAGGCAAGGAAGGTTGCGACTGCGACCATGTACCTGACTGGTGACGCAAAGCTATGGTGGCGGACCAAGTTTGCGGAGATCCAGGCACATCAAATACAGCTCGACACGTGGGCTCTTCTACGGGAGGCGATCAGAGAGCAGTTCTTCCCCGAGAATGTGGAGTACAATGCCAGGAGGGCATTGCGAAAGCTTGAGCATACAGGTTCCGTGCGGGAATATGTCAAAGCTTTCTCAGCGCTGATGCTGAACATCCGAGACATGTCGGAGGCAGACAAGCTGTTCACTTTCATGGAAGGCTTGAAACAGTGGGCGAGAAACGAGTTGCAGAGGCAACGAGTGACTGATTTGAGTTCGGCTATCATCGCGGCCGAACGCCTGGCCGATTTCAACCTAGAGACTCAAAAGGATAGGCAGGCGACGCCTAGTCCTGAGCGGGAGAAGTCGAATGGGACGAGATGGTTCAGGAATAACTTCAACAGAGGTGGGGGAGACCAGAGGCCCCACTCTCAGAATGGCTCACAGGGCAGTTCAAACAGGAACAAGCCCCAAGAGAACAGGCAGGGAGCACCCGAGAGGAGAAGAGGGTGTTTGATCTGCGATGGTCCGCATATGTATCGGGATTGCCCGAAGAGACAGGTGTTGAATGCACTGGCAACGACCTTTACCGACAAGGCGTCGTCCTCAAAGAGTGTGGAGCCACAAGCAGAGGCAGGTGGTGAGAATGACACGGAGGAGTATGAGGACAACTTGGGGGCCGTAAACCAATGGTGCAACACATTCTCTACGGTGGCGGCAAAGAGAGTTGCGCCACCCCTTGCGAAAAGGACCATCCCGGCGCTTACTGTGGAGCAGCCGGAAAAGAAAGAAGAAGAAGTTCAGTCCCGGATTCCTAGGAAGAAAGGGTTGATGTTCGTGGATGTGAAGATTCATGGCAAGCCGATTCGAGCCATGATCGACACTGGAGCCTCTCACAACTACCTTGCGAGCGCCGAAGTGGCGAGACTCGGGCTCGTGCTGGAGAAGGGAGTTGGGCGTGTGAAGGCGATCAACTCGGTTGCACAACCCATTGCCGGTGTAGCCAAGTCTGTGCTGATTAAGGTTGGTGCTTATGAGGGCAAGACCAATCTTTCTGTTGTGGCAATGGACGACTTCAAGCTTATCCTTGGGCTTGAATTTCTACGGGATACACGCACTGCTGTCTTACCTCATGCCGATTCGCTGATGATGTTGGGGGCGAAGCCGTGTGTCATTCCTACCTTGGCCGGACGTACTGGAGAGAAGAACTTGTCGGCCATGCAGTTTGGGAAGGGGCGCAAGCAGGATGAGATCTCCTACTTGGGTACCCTCTGTTTTGAAGAGATGGAGGAGGTGTCAGGGCCCACCCCGGGCGGTAGTAAGGAACTGTTGGGGGAGTCTAAAGACGTGATGCCAGACGAGCTGCCTCGGAAGCTACCACCGAAGAGGGCAGTGGATCACGAGATCAAGTTGGTGCCTGGCACGAGACCGCCCGCTAGGGCACCGTACAGAATACCGCAACCTAAGCTTGTGGAGCTTAGGAAGCAGTCGGCAGATGCCTTGAGCCGCAGGGCGGACTTGGCGAACTTGGAGTCGGTAGCAGCGCTCTCTTCTAGCGCGGCTGCTATCTCTACGAAGGATCAGGTGCGGGAGTTACTACCGAGAGATCCCGCGGCGCGACGCCTGATTCGGCTTGTTGAGCAGGGCAAGGCTCGACACTTTTGGATCGAGGATGGATTGCTGATGACCAAGGGAAACCGCGTATACGTTCCGAGAGGCGGGGACCTACGGAAATCACTTCTTTCCGAATGCCACGACACACTTTGGGCGGGACACCAAGGACAGGACCGCACGTTTGCTTCGGTGCGGAGGGCCTATCATTGGCCACAGATGCGGGACGATGTCGAGACGCATGTCCGCACTTGTTTGATTTGTCAGCAGGACAAGGCAGACCATCAGAAGAAGGCCGGTCTGCTGCAACCACTTCCCATCCCAAAGCGTCCATGGGAGAGCGTCTCCATGGATTACATCTCTGGATTGCCTAAGGTCGGGAACTTAGGCTCTATCATCGTCGTGGTAGATCATTTTTCAAAATATGCTACATTCATCGCAGCACCCAAACACGTTACAGCAGAAGGGACAGCTCATCTCTTTTTCAAGCACATCGTCAAGCATTGGGGACTGCCAAAAGATATTGTCAGTGATCGTGACTCCCGATTTACTGGCGTCTTCCGGACCGAGTTGTTCAAGCTTCTCGGGTCCACACGTTCTATGAGCTCGAGCTATCATCCACAGTCCGATGGTCAGACAGAACGCTTTAATTCTACGTTGGAGGACTACCTTCGGCACTTTGTGCGAAGTACGCAGAAGGATTGGGTGAAGCTCTTGGATGTCGCTCAGCTATATTTCAATGTTCAAAAGAGCTCTTCCACCACCGACAAGAGCGCTTTTGAAATCGTTACTGGGCAGCAGCCGCTCCTTCATCACACTCTTGACATTCCCCAAAGTGTGAGATCCCCTCTTACTCGAAGTTTCTCCCAAGAGTGGAAGAAGAATGTTGATATCGTTAGAAGTTGCCTGGAGACAGCTCAGAAGCGGATGAAGAAGTATGCAGATCAGAATCGCCGCTTCATTGAGTTTAATGCGGGAGACCTCGTGCTGGTGAAGGTCCCGAATCCGAAATTGTCAAAGTCATCAAGGTGGAGAGATCCTCGGTTGATGCAGAAATATGTTGGTCCTTTGCCTGTCCTTAGGCGTATGGGGACGGTGGCGTACAAGGTGGAGTTGCCGCCGTGCTGGAAGATCCACAATGTTTTCCATGTCAGCCAATTAAAGAAGTATTCAGCAGACAAGGAAGACGATACCCGCAGTCAACACAGCCGCCCACAACTCGAATTGAAGAAGACGAAGGAGAAGGTGGCTGAAGCAATCCTAGATCACCTAGTAACGAGTACTGCGAAGAAAGACCACACAGAGTACTTGGTTAAATGGAGGGGATGCAGCAGCGAGGAGAACACTTGGGAGCGAACGACAAACCTAAAGGCGTTTCTACCTCTTGTCCAAGCGTACCATGCTTCCGTAGCGCCGGGGACGTCGCTATCTCAGGTGGGGGAGAATGTCACGGGCTGCCCATTCACTAGGCCCCGTGACGCGCACTTCGGCCACTCAACCGTTCTACATGGCCGACCACTCAGCCTTCATCGACAGACGCTGGACACCCAACTAGTCTTAGAGTCTTAGGTGTAGGCCTTTTATTGCTTTGTTACTGCTTTGTTATTTGCTTTCTGTTGTTTAGATTCCTCAAGGGGACGTTACGCCTCTTGAGTTGCAAATTTCAGCTTTTCTAGTGTCTAGTGTAGACAATAGGATTTATTTTTTTAAGCCTATTATAGGGGGGAATGAGTTCAAGAAGCTTGGTTTAGTGACGTGTTAGAGTCCCCCTCAAGGCGATCCCCTTGCTCTAGCATCGTTAATCATTGTATACGCATTTTCAGTTCAATGCAATTTGGTTTTCTGAATCCACGTGCGCAATTTACTATTTTGTGATTTGTTCCTCCCGACTCTGATATATTCGGCGCGCTGCATTTGTGCCGAGCGGAGGTATTGGCGGACGTAGTCAGCGGACTACTAGCCACACGACGCGCTGTGTGATAGGCGCCTCGTGAGAGGCGGGCACTGCCGGTGTGCGCCCGCGCCTGCTCGGGCAATGCCGCCGTGCGCGAGCGCGCCTTGGCCGGCCGCAGCATAAAAATTTTCACGTCGCCTCAAAATCACACGATTAATTTAATTATTTTAATTAAAATAATTATTATTAATTATTTATTTAAAATATTTATTTAATTATTTTAATTATTAAAAAAAATAATAAATAAATGGGAAAAAAGGGAAAATTATGAAGACATATTAGAATAATATTTTAATTTTTTACGCATCGTATTTGAATCGCGAAATATTTATTTTATTATATTATGTTATATTATGCGTCCCAGAAGATTGAAGAAGCATCGGGAAAAAACTGCCGACGGCGGCAGACGCCGCCTGCCCGACTACTGCCGACGTGCGCGCGCGCAGGCCTGTCGGCAGCAGACGGGCGCCCGTGTAGGAAGCCACTGCCGACGTGCGCGCGCGCGCCTGTGCGGACGCTGCCGGCGCGTGTGCGGAAACAGCCCCGCCTGCGCGAGCGCGCCGGTGCGGAAACAGCCCCACGTGCGCGCGCGCGGCTTTGGGGAAACTGCCCCGCCGACGCGAGCGCGCCGGTGCGGAAACAGCCCCGCGTGCGCGCGCAGCTTTGCGGAAACAGGCCCGCCGGCGCGAGCGCGCCGGTGCGGAAACAGCCCCGCGTGCGCGCGCGCGCCTTTGCGGACGCTGCCGACGTGCGCGCGCGCGCCTTTGCGGACGCTGCCGAAAATTTGCACGTCACCGCAAAATCACATTACTAATTAATTTTTGTCGAAATAATTTATTTTTGAGTTATGAAAATATTTATTTAATTATTTTAATTATTAAAAAAATAATAAATAAAAGGGAAAAAACGGAAAAATATGAAGTTACATTAGAATAATTTTTTAATTTTTTACGCATCGTATTTGTATCGCGAAATATTTATTTTATTATATTCAGTTATATTATGCGTCGCAAAAGTTTGAAAAAAATTTGGGAAAAAACCGCCGCCGCCGGCCGGAAGACGCCGCCGGCCGGCAGGCCCCGCCGGCCGCCAGACCCCGCCGGCTGCCCGCTGCCGCCGGCCGGCAGACCCCGCCGGCCGCCGCCGCCGCCGGAAGACGCCGCCGGCCGGCAGACCCCGCCGGCCGCCTACGCCGCCGGCCGCGCGCGCGCGCCTACGCGGGCACAGGCAGGGCCGACTGGCGCCCGAGCGCGCGCGCCTGCGCGGGCACAGGCATGGCCGACTGGCGCCCACGCGCGCGCACCTGCGCGGGCACAGGCATGGCCGACTGGCGCCCGCGCGCGCGCGCCTGCGCGGGCACAGGCAGGGCCGACGGCCGCCCGCGCGCGCGCGCCTGCGCGGGCACAGGCAGGGCCGACTGGCGCCCGCGCGCGCGCGCCTGCGCGGGCACAGGCAGGGCCGACGGGCGCCCGCGCGCGCGCGCCTGCGCGGGCACAGAAAGGGCGGACGGGCGCCTGCGCGCGCGCGCCTGCGCGGGCACAGGCAGGGCGCTCGAGCGCCCGCGCGCGCGCGCCTACGCGGGCACAGGCAGGGCGGACGGGCGCCCGCGCACGCGCGCCTGCGCGGGCACAGGCAGCGCGGACGGGCGCCCGCGCGCGCGCGCCTGCGCGGGCACAGGCAGGGCGGTCGGGCGCCCGCGCGCGCGCGCCTGCGCGGGCACAGGCAGGGCGGTCGGGCGCCCGCGCCTGCGCCCGCTCGTGCACTGCCGACGGGCGACCGCGCCTGCGCCCGCTCGTGCACTGCCGACGGGCGCCCGCGCCTGCGCGGGCACAGGCAGGGCGGTCGGGCGCCCGCGCCTGCGCCCGCTCGGGCACTGCCGACAGGCGCCCCCGCGCGCGGGCCCGCGCGGGCACTGCCGCCGTGCGCGCGCGCGCCTTGGGCGGCCGCAGTATAAAAATTTTCACGTCGCCTCAAAATCACACGATTAATTTAATTATTTTAATTAAAATAATTATTATTAAATATTAATTTAAAATATTTATTTAATTATTTTAATTATTAAAAAAAATAATAAATAAATGGGAAAAAAGGGAAAAATATGAAGACATATTAGAATAATATTTTAATTTTTTACGCATCGTATTTGAATCGCGAAATATTTATTTTATTATATTATGTTATATTATGCGTCCCAGAAGATTGAAGAAGCATCGGGAAAAAACTGCCGACGGCGGCAGACGCCGCCTGCCCGACTACTGCCGACGTGCGCGCGCGCAGGCCTGTCGGCAGCAGACGGGCGCCCGTGTAGGAAGCCACTGCCGACGTGCGCGCGCGCCTGTGCGGATGCTGCCGGCGCGTGTGCGGAAACAGCCCCGCCTGCGCGAGCGCGCCGGTGCGGAAACAGCCCCGCGTGCGCGCGCGCGGCTTTGCAGAAACAGCCCCGCCGGCGCGAGCGCGCCGGTGCGGAAACAGCCCCGCGTGCGCGCGCGCGGCTTTGCGGAAACAAGCTCGCCGGCGCGAGCGCGCCGGTGCGGAAACAGCCCCGCGTGCGCACGCGCGCCTTTGCGGAAACAGCCCCGCCGGCGCGAGCGCGCCGGTGCGGAAACAGCCCCGCGTGCGCGCGCGCCTTTGCGGAAACAGCCCCGCGTGCGCGCGCCCGCCTTTGCGGACGCTGCCGACGTGCGCGCGCGCGCCTTTACGGACGCTGCCGAAAATTTGCACGTCACCGCAAAATCACATGACTAATTAATTTTTGTCGAAATAATTTATTTTTGAGTTATGAAAATATTTATTTAATTATTTTAATTATTAAAAAAATAATAAATAAAAGGGAAAAATATGAAGGCACATTAGAATAATTTTTTAATTTTTTACGCATCGTATTTGTATCGCGAAATATATATTTTATTATATTCAGTTATATTATGCGTCGCAAAAGTTTGAAAAAAATTTGGGAAAAAACCGACGCCGGCCGGAAGACGCCACCGGCCGGCAGACCCCGCCGGCCGGCGGCCGCGCGCGCACGGCAGACGGGCGCCTGCGCGGGCACAGGCATGGCCGACTGGCGCCCGCGCGCGCGCGCCTGCCCGGGCACAGTGTCACTGGCCGCTCCTTGGGCAAGACGGCCGGCAGTGACTTGCGAAGTACGTGCGGGCGGCTAGGGGAGGCCGGCCGGCACGCAGGTGCGCAAACGGCCTACGAGCAGAGACTCTTACCGATTGGGGATTGCAAAACTGTTCGTATGGGAACTTCCTTGATGTGTGGGGATGCTATCCGCCAAGTATGAAGTCATTCCGAGGACGTTTGGGCAAGGAGATATAAGGGCGACGATCAGGCGCCACCCTGCGCGCGAGCAGTAGAGAAATGCGTGAAGCAGAGTGCTTTATCTTTCGAGATTTGCAAAACTGTTTCTATGGCGAGATCCTTGGAGTGTTGGGAACACCTCCAAGATGTTTCAGAGGTAGACGGTTCCGTTTGGGTAGGAAACGACGATGATCTTCAGAGTCTGCCAGTGCAGTGGCGAGACTGTAATTTCAGAATATTGCGTGGGCAATTCCTCGGCGATGGATGATCGGATGGGGCTGAAATTCAAGAGTTATGATGTAGAAGTCGTAGGCTACGCTACGGTTTAAGCGGCACGTGATTTGGACGTCGGTTGAGGGAGATACGAAAAAGGTGCGCTCCTCAACCCCTTTCAATGTCTACTGCTGGAAATAGGAAAAACTTTCTTAAGCCTATTATAAGGGGGGTATGATGCGGTGAGCTCCAGCCGGCCCTCCTCGTGCACGACGGCAGTGGCGGTAGGCAACGTCGGCACTAAATGAGCATCTCTTGGGGGCATGTTGGGGGCCTCCAAGGACCGGCTCTAGGCATCTCAAAGGAGTCTTTAGAGTCCCTGAAAGGCATGGGAACCGGACGGGCAGCGTAGGGCCAGGACGGCCTACGTTGGGCACAAATGCGGCCGAGAGGTTCCGTGTGACGTGCAAGGTTGCTCCGCGGGCTGCGAGATATTTGGGGCAACACCTCTCGTGCGAATGGGTGATCGAGGCAAGCACTCCAAGACCTCGTGATCCAACTCATGGCACGCGCTATCGGGTTCTAGCCGTCCATGGGGGTCCGTTGGCTAAGATGAGCGGTCGTGGGGCGACGCCGCACTGTGGGCAAGTTATGTAGCCACGCCGAAAGGCAAGAAGGCATGTCGGGCATGCCATGTGGGATTAAGGCAGGATGTCGGCATATCACGTGGGCCTCGGACTTAAGGTGCGGTCCTACTCGGGCGAGGCATAAAAGACGGCCACGACGAAGGCGTGCGCCAAGGATGCCCCGAGTGTGCGTTGGACATGAGACGGGCGTTGCGGGCGCATGCGGAGCGCCGTAATGCCGAGGCGGAGCGAGGATGCTCCTTGCCATCGAGGGATGCGTCGGCAGGTTCCGAGATTGTGGGCGAGACGCATGGCGGCAGACTAGCTAGTCGGGGCCGGCCGCTAAGAGACGCCAAGGCGTGCGTGCCGAGAGCCTCGGCGAACATGGGCATTTTGGATAGGCGAGCGCAAGGGCACGCGGTGCCGCGCAGGGATGCATTCAGATGTCGTGCTAGCGAGCTTCAGTGTCGAAGACACGCGACGAACAGTCGGTAAACTCTGAGATGTGCGAAGGCTGGTCGAAGGTTGGGTGAAACCTGAGACGCCGCACGGGCGAAAAATATATTCCGCTGCGTGACAAGAGAGTCCGCCCGTGACAGTTGGTATCAGAGCCCGGTACCCGGGCTCTGTGCTCTTCAAAAAGAGAATTGTGCCCAGTTGAAGATCTGGATTGGCACACGCCTCTACATCAGGTAGAGCTCAGTTGGGTTGAGACCGTCAGTTGAGACAAGATTATGCCGTAATTCGGGCACAGATATGTGGCTTTGTTGTCTTGGGCTTTAAAATGCTTCAGCGAGCCGATTGTGAGACGGTATGATTTTGGGGGATGTCTGCCACAGAGATCATGTTGAGTTGAGTCCTTTCGAGCGAGTTTGAGCTGCTTCAAAGAGTAAGCGGCTACGGTCCAACTTCGATGATATTGGTTGGTAGTTGGGTTAGCGTCGCAGATATGTTGAGCGAGCTGTCAACCGTGGTCCGAAATTTTTTGGGATGAAACAAATATTAGATTTCAGAATTCATCTTGGCTTCCCTGAGCGAGAGGGGGACATGCCGATGCGTCGGGTGGACTGCGAGAGCCACGATTGCGAGATAAGCAACCATGTGTGCGGAACTGCCGCAAGTCAGGAGGTGATCTAGGCGTTGAGGCCGTTGTGGTGTGCGAGATGCCACCTTTTGTGGAGAGTGGTGGATGAAGGGCCACCCTCTCATGAGGATTCGAGGAACCTTCCAGCGGGGAAGGATGAGCAGAATGTTGAGGTGCTTAGGCACAATTGCACATGAGGTGCTTGGAACAAGCCACCCTTGGGGTTGCGAGGAGTGGATGTTGAGACCCCTTCGTTTTGTGGGCAGTTGTCGGTATGAGCCGTATGTGGCCGAGCAGAAATGTGGGATGGAATGCTGTTGTGGTAGATGAGAGTGCGTCTAGAGGAAAGATGGCACGCTTCAAGAACCAGAGGGGCATAAGCATCCGTTATGAGAAAAACGGCAACTTGTCCGGAGCTTGAGTGGGAGCAGCCCACTAAGCCGTGCGTTGGATGCTCGTCAAGAGCATAATTGAGCGGAATTGCGAATGTTCTTCGAGGGGATTCGGACACCATATTATGGGCTCTTTGGTTGATGGATTTCCGAGGGGGACTACCGAGTTGAGATTTGAGGGGAGCATCGGGCTCCATTCGCACCATGAGCGGCATGGTGCGGCCGGGCTAGGATTTGGAATTGAATTTGAGTTTGGCGGCCGGGCAAGGATTCAAGAAATCTTAGCCTTGTGTTGCATTGTGAATGAAATCCCAGTCCCGCGATCTTTGGGGGCAGTGACCCTATTTTCGTGCTGAGTCAAGAGAGTCCGCCCGTCAAGAGAGGACTCTTTGCAGAGACGTTCGGTCCACGAGCGGCGTGGTTCCGACAGTTTCGGGCAACCGGCCCATGTGCGTTTAAGTTGGTTCAAGTGTGAACAACCGCAGCGGCGGGTATGAGTGTTTGCCGAGGACGGCAACACCTCGAGTGGGGGAGAGAGTGTGAAGCGTGCACACAGACTCCACACTTCAGTTGTTCCAAATCAATTCGAGTGTATTTGAGGCACTGTTTTGAGGGACATCAGAGTTCAAAGGCGCACTTGACAGGACTTGAAGCACAGTTTGCTACCCACCCGTTTGAAAAGTCGTGAAGAGAGTACAGAATGCGTGTACAGACTTCCGACCTGTGGTATTTGCATTGTAAATTGAGTGTATTCAGACACTACCTGTGGGGGCAAACAGTCAGTGAGCAACAGTTCGGAGAGAGTGTAGCAGCGTACACAGACTCCATTATCGATTGAGCGACATTGGGGAAGAGAGTGTAGAGGAGTACACAGACTTCCAACTTGAGCAGACAATGAGAAATGCAGTGCATTGAGGCACGATTGTGGAGAGCTACCCGCCACTTTGGGAAGAGAGTGCAGAGAGAGGCACAGACTTCCGCTTTGAATTTTCGTGATGAATCGAGTGCGTTTGAGGCACTATGTTTTGTGGGGGAGCTTAGCACAGATTTGGGAAGAGGGTGTCGACGAGTACACGGACTTCCACTTGCGTTGAGATGATCACATCAGGTGCGGCAGAGGCACCGTTTGTGGGGAGATTACGTGGGGTGCTGAAGAGGCACTTCACGACCGAAGTGCTCGAAAGAGTAGGAGGACGGTCTGGTGTCGCGCGATACTGAGAGAGAGTATTGGGCACCGCATACACCTCAATCCTTCGTGTATGTGTTGACGAGGACGTCAACGGATCGAGTGGGGGAGAATGTCACTGGCCGCTCCTTGGGCAAGACGGCCGGCAGTGACTTGCGGAGTACGTGCGGGCGGCTAGGGGAGGCCGGCCGGCACGCAGGTGCGCAAACGGCCTACGAGCAGAGACTCTTACCGATTGGGGATTGCAAAACTGTTCGTATGGGAACTTCCTTGATGTGTGGGGATGCTATCCGCCAAGTATGAAGTCATTCCGAGGACGTTTGGGCAAGGAGATATAAGGGCGACGATCAGGCGCCACCCTGCGCGCGAGCAGGAGAGAAATGCGTGAAGCAGAGTGCTTTATCTTTCGAGATTTGCAAAACTGTTTCTATGGCGAGATCCTTGGAGTGTTGGGAACACCTCCAAGATGTTTCAGAGGTAGACGGTTCCGTTTGGGTAGGAAACGACGATGATCTTCAGAGTCTGCCAGTGCAGTGGCGAGACTGTAATTTCAGAATATTGCGTGGGCAATTCCTCAGCGATGGATGATCGGATGGGGCTGAAATTCAAGAGTTATGATGTAGAAGTCGTAGGCTACGCTACGGTTTAAGCGGCACGTGATTTGGACGTCGGTTGAGGGAGATACGAAAAAGGTGCGCTCCTCAACCCCTTTCAATGTCTACTGCTGGAAATAGGAAAAACTTTCTTAAGCCTATTATAAGGGGGGTATGATGCGGTGAGCTCCAGCCGGCCCTCCCCGTGCACGACGGCAGTGGCGGTAGGCAACGTCGGCACTAAATGAGCATCTCTTGGGGGCATGTTGGGGGCCTCCAAGGACCGGCTCTAGGCATCTCAAAGGAGTGTTTAGAGTCCCCGAAAGGCATGGGAACCGGACGGGCAGCGTAGGGCCAGGACGGCCTACGTTGGGCACAAATGCGGCCGAGAGGTTCCGTGTGACGTGCAAGGTTGCTCCGCGGGCTGCGAGATATTTGGGGCAACACCTCTCGTGCGAATGGGTGATCGAGGCAAGCACTCCAAGACCTCGTGATCCAACTCATGGCACGCGCTATCGGGTTCTAGCCGTCCATGGGGGTCCGTTGGCTAAGATGAGCGGTCGTGGGGCGACGCCGCACTGTGGGCAAGTTATGTAGCCACGCCGAAAGGCAAGAAGGCATGTCGGGCATGCCATGCGGGATTAAGGCAGGATGTCGGCATATCACGTGGGCCTCGGACTTAAGGTGCGGTCCTACTCGGGCGAGGCATAAAAGACGGCCACGACGAAGGCGTGCGCCAAGGATGCCCCGAGTGTGCGTTGGACATGAGACGGGCGTTGCGGGCGCATGCGGAGCGCCGTAATGCCGAGGCGGAGCGAGGATGCTCCTTGCCATCGAGGGATGCGTCGGCAGGTTTCGAGATTGTGGGCGAGACGCATGGCGGCAGACTAGCTAGTCGGGGCCGGCCGCTAAGAGACGCCAAGGCGTGCGTGCCGAGAGCCTCGGCGAACATGGGCATTTTGGATAGGCGAGCGCAAGGGCACGCGGTGCCGCGCAGGGATGCATTCAGATGTCGTGCTAGCGAGCTTCAGTGTCGAAGACACGCGACGAACAGTCGGTAAACTCTGAGATGTGCGAAGGCTGGTCGAAGGTTGGGTGAAACCTGAGACGCCGCACGGGCGAAAAATATATTCCGCTGCGTGACAAGAGAGTCCGCCCGTGACACACAGGCAGGGCGGTCGGGCGCCCGCGCGCGCGCGCCTGCGCGGGCACAGGCAGGGCGGACGGGCGCCCGCGCGCGCGCGCCTGCGTGGGCACAGGCAGGGCGGTCGGGCGGCCGCGCGCGCCGCGCGGGCACTGCCGACGGGCGCCCGCGCCTGCGCCCGCTCGGGCACTGCCGACGGGCGCCCCCGCGCGGGCACTGCCGACGGGCGCCCGCGCCTGCGCGGGCACAGGCAGGGCGGTCGGGCGCCCGCGCCTGCGCCCGCTCGGGCACTGCCGACGGGCGCCCCCGCGCGGGCACTGCCGACGGGCGCCCGCGCGCGCGCCAGCGCGGGCACTGCCGGCGTGCGCCCGCGCCTGCTCGGGCACTGCCGCCGTGCGCGCCCGCGCCTTGGGCGGCCGCAGCATAAAAATTTTCACGTCGCCTCAAAATCACACGATTAATTTAATTATTTTAATTAAAATAATTATTATTAATTATTAATTCAAAATATTTATTTAATTATTTTAATTATTAAAAAAAATAATAAATAAATGGGAAAAAAGGGAAAAATATGAAGACAGATTAGAATAATATTTTAATTTTTTACGCATCGTATTTGAATCGCGAAATATTTATTTTATTATATTATGTTATATTATGCGTCCCAGAAGATTGAAGAAGCATCGGGAAAAAACTGCCGACGGCGGCAGACGCCGCCTGCCCAACTACTGCCGACGTGCGCGCGCGCGCCTGTGCGGACGCTGCCGGCGCGTGTGCGGAAACAGCCCTGCCTGCGCTAGCGCGCCGGTGCGGAAACAGCCCCGCGTGCGCGCGCGCGGCTTTGCGGAAACAGCCCCGCCGGCGCGAGCGCGCCGGTGCGGAAACAGCCCCGCGTGCGCGCGCGCGCCTTTGCGGAAACAGCCCCGCCGGCGCGAGCGCGCCGGTGCGGAAACAGCCCCGCGTGCGCGCCTTTGCGGAAACAGCCCCGCGTGCGCGCGCGCGCCTTTGCGGACGCTGCCGAAAATTTGCACGTCACCGCAAAATCACATGACTAATTAATTTTTGTCGAAATAATTTATTTTTGAGTTATGAAAATATTTATTTAATTATTTTAATTATTAAAAAAAGAATAAATAAAAGGGAAAAATATGAAGTCACATTAGAATAATATTTTAATTTTTTACGCATCGTATTTGTATCGCGAAATATTTATTTTATTATATTCAGTTATATTATGCATCGCAAAAGTTTGAAAAAAATTTTGGAAAAAACCGCCGCCGGCCGGCCGGAAGACCCCGCCGGCCGGAAGACGCCGCCGGCCGGCAGACCCCGCCGGCCGCCGCCGGCAGGCGGCCGCGCGCGCACGGCAGATGGGCGCCCGCGCGCGCGCGCCTGCGCGGGCACAGTCATGGCCGACTGGGGCCCGCGCGCGCGCGCCTGCGCGGGCACAGGCAGGGCGGTCGGACGCCCGCGCGCGCGCGCCTGCGCGGGCACAGGCAGGGCGGACGGGCGCCCGCGCGCGCGCGCCTGCGCGGGCACAGGCAGGGCGGTCGGGCGCCCGCGCGCGCGCGCCTGCGCGGTCACAGGCAGGGCGGCGGGGCGCCCGCGCGCGCGCGCCTGAGCGGGCACAGGCAGGGCGGTCGGGCGCCCGCGCGCGCGCGCCTGCGCGGGCACAGGCAGGGCGGTCGGGCGCCCGCGCCTGCGCGGGCACAGGCAGGGCGGTCGGGCGCCCGCGCCTGCGCCCGCTCGGGCACTGCCGACGGGCGCCCCCCCGCGCGCGCCCGCGCGGACACTGCCGACGGGCGCCCGCGCCTGCGCGGGCACAGGCAGGGCGGTCGGGCGCCCGCGCCTGCGCGGGCACAGGCAGGGCGGTCGGGCGCCCGCGCCTGCGCCCGCTCGGGCACTGCCAACGGGCGCCCCCGCGCGGGCACTGCCGACGGGCGCCCGAGCGCGCGCCAGCGCGGGCACTGCCGGCGTGCGCCCGCGCCTGCTCGGGCACTGCCGCCGTGCGCGCGCGCGCCTTGGGCGGCCGCAGCATAAAAATTTTCACGTCGCCTCAAAATCACACGATTAATTTAATTATTTTAATTAAAATAATTATTATTAATTATTAATTTAAAATATTTATTTAATTATTTTAATTATTAAAAAAAATAATAAATAAATGGGAAAAAAGGGAAAAATATGAAGACAGATTAGAATAATATTTTAATTTTTTACGCATCGTATTTGAATCGCGAAATATTTATTTTATTATATTATGTTATATTATGCGTCCCAGAAGATTGAAGAAGCATCGGGAAAAAACTGCCGACGGCGGCAGACGCCGCCTGCCCGACTACTGCCGACGTGCGCGCGCGCAGGCCTGTCGGCAGCAGACGGGCGCCCGTGTAGGAAGCCACTGCCGACGTGCGCGCGCGCGCCTGTGCGGACGCTGCCGGCGCGTGTGCGGAAACAGCCCCGCCTGCGCGAGCGCGCCGGTGCGGAAACAGCCCCGCGTGCGCGCGCGCGCCTTTGCGGAAACAGCCCCGCGTGCGCGCGCGCGCCTTTGCGGACGCTGCCGAAAATTTGCACGTCACCGCAAAATCACATGACTATTAATTTTTGTCGAAATAATTTATTTTTGAGTTATGAAAATATTTATTTAATTATTTTAATTATTAAAAAAATAATAAATAAAAGGGAAAAATATGAAGTCACATTAGAATAATTTTCGGCAGTGCCCGCACAGGCCGCGCAGGCGCGCGCGCGCAGGCCGGTACAGTCCGCGCAGGCGCGGGCGCGCAGGCGCGCGCGGGCAGGCCGGCACACGCCGCGCAGGCCGGCACAGTCCGCGCAGGCGCCCGCGCCCCCGGCAGTCCCCGCACTGGCGCCCGCGCGCAGGCCGGCACAGTCCGCGCAGGCGGGCGCGCGCCCGCCCGAGTGCCCGCGCAGGCGCGCGCGGCCCCGCCCGGCAGTGCCCGCGCAGGCGCGCCCGCCTGGCAGTGCCCGCGCAGGCGCGCCCGGCCCCGCCCGGCAGTGCCCGCGCAGGCGCGCGCGCGCCCGCCCGGCAGTGCCCGCGCTGGCGCGCGCGCGCCCGCCCGGCAGTGCCCGCGCAGGCGCGCGCGCGCCCGCCCTGCAGTGCCCGCGCAGGCGCGCGCGCGCCCGCCCGGCAGTGCCCCCGCAGGCGCGCGCGCGCCCGGCCGGCAGCGCCCGCGCAGGCACGCGCGCGCCCGCCCGGCAGTGCCCGCCTGCGCGCGCGCGCCGGCAGCGTCCGCGCAAGCGTTTTTTTTTTTTTTTTTAATAATTAAAATAATTAAATAAAAATTTTCATAACTCAAAAATAAATTATTTCAACAAAAATGAATTAATCATGTGATTTTGAGGTGACGCGAAAATTTTCATGCAGTGGACGGCCGAGGCCCGGCGTCCGCGCAACCGTTTTTTTTTTTTTTTTTTTTTTTTAATAATTAAAATAATTAAATAAAAATTTTCATAACTCAAAAATAAATTATTTTAACAAAAATTAATTAATCATGTGATTTTGAGGTGACGCGAAAATTTTCATGCAGTGGTCGCCCGAGGCGCGCGCGCGCCCACGTCGGCACGGGCTGCCTGCGCGCGCACGTCGGCAGTGCCCGCACAGGCGCCCGCGCGGCCGTCCGCACTGCCCGTACAGGCGCGCGCGCGCACGTCGGTAGTGGCTGCCTGCGCGCGCACGTCGGCAGTGTCCGCGCGAACGTGAACTCTCCAGTTTTTTTCCCAATTATTTTTCAAACATTTGGGACGCACAATATAACTGAATATAATAAAATAAATATTTCGCGATACAAATACGATGCGTAAAAAATTAAAATATTATTCTATTGTGTCTTCATATTTTTCCCATTTTTTTCCTTTTATTTATTATTTTTTTAATAATTAAAATAATTAAATAAAAATTTTCACACCTCAAAAATTAATTATTTCAACAAAAATGAATTAATCATGTCATTTTGAGGTGACGTGCAAATTTTCATGCAGTGGTCGGCCAAGGCGCGCGCGCGCGCGCGCGTCGGCACGGGCTGCCTGCGCGCGCGCGCAGGCGCGCGCGGGGAGGCCGGCAAAGGCCGCACAGGCCGCGCCGGCGCGCGCGCGCATGCCGGCACAGGCCGCGCAGGCACGCGCGGGCAGGCCGGCGCAGGCCGCACAGGCGGCGCAGGCCGGCACAGGCCGCGCAGGCGCGCGCGCGCATGCCGGCACAGGCCGCGCAGGCGCGCGCGGGCAGGCCGGCACAGGCCCCGCAGGCGCGCGCGGGCAGGCCGGCGCAGGCCGCACAGGCCGCGCAGGCGCACGCGGGCAAACCGGCGCAGGCCGCACAGGCCGCGCAGGCGCGCGCGCGCAAGCCGGTACTGTCCGCGCAGGCGCGGGCGCGCAGGCCGGCACAGGCCGCGCAGGCGCGCGCGGGCAGGCCGGCACACGCCGCGCAGGCGCCCGCGCCCCCGGCAGTGCCCGCACTGGCGGCCGCGCGCAGGCCGGCACAGTCCGCGCAGGCGGGCGCGCGCCCGCCCGAGTGCCCGCGCAGGCGCGCGCGGTCACGCCCGGCAGTGCCCTCGGAGGCGCGCGCGCGCCCGCCCGGCAGTGCCCGCGCAGGCGCGCCCGCCCGGCAGTGCCCGCGCAGGCGCGCCCGGCCCCGCCCGGCAGTGCCCGCGCAGGCGCCCGGGCGCCCGCCCGGCAGTGCCCGCGCAGGCGCGCGCGGCCCCGCCCGGCAGTGCCCGCGCAGGCGCGCGCGGCCCCGCCCGGCAGTGCCCGCGCAGGCGCGCGCGGCCCCGCCCGGCAGTGCCCGCGCAGGCGCGCGCGTGCCCGCCCGGCAGTGCCCGCGCCGTCGCGCGCGCGCCCGCCCTGCAGTGCCCGCGCAGGCGCGCGTGGCCCCGCCCGGCAGTGCCCGCGCAGGCGCGCGTTGCCCCGCCCGGCAGTGCCCGCCTGCGCCCGCGCGCCGGCAGCGTCCGCGCAAGCGTTTTTTTTTTTTTTTTTTAATAATTAAAATAATTAAATAAAAATTTTCATAACTCAAAAATAAATTATTTCAACAAAAATGAATTAATCATGTGATTTTGAGGTGACGTGAATTTTCATGCAGTGGACGCCCGAGGCCCGGCGTCCGCGCAAGCGTTTTTTTTTTTTTTTTTTTTAATAATTAAAATAATTAAATAAAAATTTTCATAACTCAAAAATGAATTATTTCAACAAAAATGAATTAATGATGTGATTTTGAGGTGACGCGACGCCCGAGGCGCGCGCGCGCGCGCACGTCGGCACGGGCTGCCTGCGCGCGCACGTCGGCAGTGCCCGCACAGGCGCGCGCGCGGCCGTCGGCCCTGTCCGTACAGGTGCGCGCGCGCACGTCGGCAGTGGCTGCCTGCGCGCGGCCGTCGGCAGTGGCTGCTGCGCGCGCCCGCCCGACAGTGCCCGCCTGCGCGCGAGCGCCGGCAGCGTCCGCGCAAGCGTTTTTTTTTTTTTTTAATAATTAAAATAATTAAATAAAAATTTTCATAACTCAAAAATAAATTATTTTAACAAAAATTAATTAATCATGTGATTTTGAGGTGACGCGAAATTTTTCATGCAGTGGTCGCCCGAGGCGCGCGCGCGCCCACGTCGGCACGGGCTGCCTGCGCGCGCACGTCGGCAGTGCCCGCACAGGCGCCCGCGCGGCCGTCGGCACTGTCCGTACAGGCGTGCGCGCGCACGTCGGCAGTGGCTGCCTGCGCGCGGCCGTCGGCAGTGGCTGCTGCGCGCGCACGTCGGCAGTGTCCGCGCGAACGTGAACTCTCCAGTTTTTTTCCCAATTATTTTTCAAACATTTGGGACGCACAATATAACTGAATATAATAAAATAAATATTTCGCGATACAAATACGATGCGTAAAAAATTAAAATATTATTCTATTGTGTCTTCATATTTTTCCCATTTTTTTCCTTTGATTTATTATTTTTTTAATAATTAGAATAATTAAATAAAAATTTTCACACCTCAAAAATTAATTATTTCAACAAAAATGAATTAATCATGTCATTTTGAGGTGACGTGCAAATTTTCATGCAGTGGTCGGCCAAGGCGCGCGCGCGCGAGTCGGCACGGGCTGCCTGCGCGCGCGCGCAGGCCGGCACGGGCCGCGCAGGCGCGCGCGCGCATGCCGGCACGGGCCGCGCAGGCGCGCGCGGGCAGGCCGGCTCAGGCCGCACAGGCCGCGCAGGCGCGCGCGCGCAGGCCGGCACGGTCCGCGCAGGCGCGCGCGCGCATGCCGGCACAGGCCGCGCAGGCACGCGCGGGCAGGCCGGCGCAGGCGCGCGCGGCCCCGCCCGGCAGTGCCCGCCTGCGCGCGCGCGCCGGCAGCGTGCCCGCAAGCGTTTTGTTTTTTCTTTTTTTTTTTTTTTTTTTAATAATTAAAATAATTAAATAAAAATTTTCATAACTCAAAAATAAATTATTTCAACAAAAATGAATTAATCATGTGATTTTGAGGTGACGCGACGCCCGAGGCGCGCGCGCGCGCACGTCGGCACGGGCTGCACGTCGGCGCGCGCGCACGTCGGCAGTGCCCGCACAGGCGCGCGCGCGGCCGTCGGCACTGTCCGTACAGGCGCGCGCGCGCACGTCGGCAGTGGCTGCCTGCGCGCGGCCGTCGGCAGTGGCTGCTGAGCGCGCCCGCCCGGCAGTGCCCGCCTGCGCGCGCGCGCCGGCAGCGTCCGCGCAAGCGTTTTTTTTTTTTTTAATAATTAAAATAATTAAATAAAAATTTTCATAACTCAAAAATAAATTATTTTAACAAAAATTAATTAATCATGTGATTTTGAGGTGACGCGAAAATTTTCATGTAGTGGTCGCCCGAGGCGCGCGCGCGCCCACGTCGGCACGGGCTGCCTGCGCGCGCACGTCGGCAGTGGCTGCCTGCGCGCGCACGTCGGCAGTATCCGCGCGAACGTGAACTCTCCAGTTTTTTTCCCAATTATTTTTCAAACATTTGGGACGCACAATATAACTGAATATAATAAAATAAATATTTCGCGATACAAATACGATGCGTAAAAAATTAAAATATTATTCTATTGTGTCTTCATATTTTTCCCATTTTTTTCCTTTTATTTATTATTTTTTTAATAATTAAAATAATTAAATAAAAATTTTCACACCTAAAAAATTAATTATTTCAACAAAAATGAATTAATCATGTCATTTTGAGGTGACGTGCAAATTTTCATGCAGTGGTCGACCAAGGCGCGGGCGCGCGCGCGCAGGCCGGCACGGGCCGCGCAGGCGCGCGCGGGCACGCCGGCGCAGGCCGCACAGGCCGCGCAGGCGCGCGCGCGCAGGCCGGCACGGTCCGCGCAGGCCAACACAGGCCGCGCAGGCGCGCGCGCGCATGCCGGCACAGGCCGCGCAGGCACGCGCGGGCAGGCCGGCGCAGGCCGCACAGGCGGCGCAGGCGCGCGCGCGCAGGCCGGCACAGGCCGCGCAGGCGCGCGCGCGCATGCCGGCACAGGCCGCGCAGGCGCGCGCGCGCATGCCGGCACAGGCCGCGCAGGCGCGCGCGGGCAGGCCGGCGCAGGCCGCACAGGCCGCACAGGCGCGCGCGGGCAGGCCGGGTGTCACTGGCCGCTCCTTGGGCAAGACGGCCGGCAGTGACTTGCGGAGTACGTGCGGGCGGCTAGGGGAGGCCGGCCGGCACGCAGGTGCGCAAACGGCCTACGAGCAGAGACTCTTACCGATTGGGGATTGCAAAACTGTTCGTATGGGAACTTCCTTGATGTGTGGGGATGCTATCCGCCAAGTATGAAGTCATTCCGAGGACGTTTGGGCAAGGAGATATAAGGGCGACGATCGGGCGCCACCCTGCCCGCGAGCAGGAGAGAAATGCGTGAAGCAGAGTGCTTTATCTTTCGAGATTTGCAAAACTGTTTCTATGGCGAGATCCTTGGAGTGTTGGGAACACCTCCAAGATGTTTCAGAGGTAGACGGTTCCGTTTGGGTAGGAAACGACGATGATCTTCAGAGTCTGCCAGTGCAGTGGCGAGACTGTAATTTCAGAATATTGCGTGGGCAATTCCTCAGCGATGGATGATCGGATGGGGCTGAAATTCAAGAGTTATGATGTAGAAGTCGTAGGCTACGCTACGGTTCAAGCGGCACGTGATTTGGACGTCGGTTGAGGTAGATACGAAAAAGGTGCGCTCCTCAACCCCTTTCAATGTCTACTGCTGGAAATAGGAAAAACTTTCTTAAGCCTATTATAAGGGGGGTATGATGCGGTGAGCTCCAGCCGGCCCTCCCCGTGCACGACGGCAGTGGCGGTAGGCAACGTCGGCACTAAATGAGCATCTCTTGGGGGCATGTTGGGGGCCTCCAAGGGCCGGCTCTAGGCATCTCAAAGGAGTGTTTAGAGTCCCCGAAAGGCATGGGAACCGGACGGGCAGCGTAGGGCCAGGACGGCCTACGTTGGGCACAAATGCGGCCGAGAGGTTCCGTGTGACGTGCAAGGTTGCTCCGCGGGCTGCGAGATATTTGGGGCAACACCTCTCGTGCGAATGGGTGATCGAGGCAAGCACTCCAAGACCTCGTGATCCAACTCATGGCACGTGCTATCGGGTTCTAGCCGTCCATGGGGGTCCGTTGGCTAAGATGAGCGGTCGTGGGGCGACGCCGCACTGTGGGCAAATTATGTAGCCACGTCGAAAGGCAAGAAGGCATGTCGGGCATGCCATGCGGGATCAAAGCAAGATGTCAGCATATCATGTGGGCCTCGGACTTAAGATGCGGTCCTACTCGGGCGAGGCATAGAAGACGGCCACGACGAAGGCGTGCGCCGAGGATGCCCCGAGTGTGCGTTGGACATGAGACGGGCGTTGCGGGCGCATGCGGAGCGCCGTAATGCCGAGGCGGAGCGAGGATGCTCCTTGCCATCGAGGGATGCGTCGGCGGGTTCCGAGATTGTGGGCGAGACGCATGGCGGCAGACTAGCTAGTCGGGGCCGGCCGCTAAGAGACGCTAAGGCGTGCGTGCCGAGAGCCTCGGCGAACATGGGCATTTTGGATAGGCGAGCGCAAAGGCACGCGGTGCCGCGCAGGGATGCGTTCAGATGTCGTGCTAGCGAGCTTCAGTGTCGAAGACACGCGACGAACAGTCGGTAAACTCTGAGATGTGCGAAGGCTGGTCGAAGGTTGGGTGAAACCTGAGACGCCGCACGGGCGAAAAATATATTCCGCTGCGTGACAAGAGAGTCCGCCCGTGACAGTTGGTATCAGAGCCCGGTACCCGGGCTCTGGACTCTTTAAAGAGAATTGTGCCCAGTTGAAGATCTGGATTGGCACACGCCTCTACATCAGGTAGAGCTCAGTTGGGTTGAGACCGTTAGTTGAGACAAGATTATGCCGTAATTCGGGCACAGATGTGTGGCTTTGTTGTCTTGGGCTTTAAAATGCTTCAGCGAGCCGATTGTGAGACGGTATGATTTTGGGGGACGTCTTCCACAGAGATTATGCTCAGTAGAGTCCTTTTGCGCGAGTTTGGGCTGCTTCAAAGGGCAAGCGGCTACGGTCCAACTTCGATGATATTGGTTGGCAGTTGGGTTAGCGTCGCAGATATGTTGAGCGAGCTGTCAACCGTGGTCCGAAATTTTTTGGGATGAAACAAATATTAGATTTCAGAATTCATCTTGGCTTCCCTGAGCGAGAGGGGGACATGCCGATGCGTCGGGTGGACTGCGAGAGCCACGATTGCGAGATAAGCAACCATGTGTGCGGAACTGCCGCAAGTCAGGAGGTGATCTAGGCGTTGAGGCCGTTGTGGTGTGCGAGATGCCACCTTTTGTGGAGAGTGGTGGATGAAGGGCCACCCTCATGAGGATTCGAGGAACCTTCCAGCGGGGAAGGATGAGCAGAATGTTGAGGTGCTTAGTGTTAAGTTGTGAAGATTGATTTGAAGAAGAAAAGGATAACCTGATTCAACTTAGAATTCCCAAGTTGAGTTGGAGAAGGATAACCCGATTCAAAGTTGAGTTGGAGAAGGATAACCTCATTCAACTTAGAAATCCCAAATTGAGTTGGAAAAAGGATAAGTCATGGCTATATATACTACTCTTATTAGCATTGTTTTATAGAGAAAAGTAGAATAGAGTAGAGAGAAAAGAAAGAGTTGAGACGAGGGTGAGTGTTGTTTTTCACGTGTGGTGAAGACTTGCATACAAGTGTGTGTGTGTTGTACTCCTCAATTTTCCTCCTCTTTGAGTGTTTTCTCCTGGCTTGGTATCGCCCCCAGACGTAGGATTTATATCCAAACTGGGTTAACAAATTCGTGTGTCTTTTATCGCCTTCATATTCCACCTGTTATCCATCTTAACCCGATCCATTTCCTAACAACTGGTATCAGAGCCTGGTTCAAGGAGTTAAGATGGAGGGAAAGTTTCCAGTCGAACGGTTCAATGGTTCCGACTTTGGGTTTTGGCGTATGCAGATGGAGGCCTACCTGTACGGGAAGGACCTGTACGAACCACTTGCAGAGAAGTCCGAGAAGACGAGTGATGAAGAATGGAAGGTGCTCGATCGAAAGGCGATGAGCGCAATAATCCTGTCGCTCTCTCGGAATGTCGCCTATCATGTGAAGGGAGCAAAGAGCACGAAGGAAGTTCTACAGACTCTTGCCGATATGTACGAGAAACCCTCAGCAATGAACAAGGTTATGCTGATGAAAAAACTATTCAGGTTGCAGATGGAGGAGAGGAAGTCGGTGGCCGATCACCTCAATGACTTCAACCAACTCACGACACAGCTGGCGTCTGTGGATATCGTGTTTGACGATGAGGTAAAAGCGTTAATTTTGCTTTCATCTTTACCTGACAGTTGGGATGTGGTTGTTACTTCAGTGAGCACTTCGTCTGGGAAGGAGAAGATGAAGTTCGACAACATCAGAGACATGATGTTGAACGAGGAAACCCGTAGAAAGCAAACGGGTGGATCATCTGGCTCTGCGCTACATACAGAGTCCAGAGGGAGACCTGACACACGGGGTAAATACCGTGGAAGGTCAAGGTCAAGGTCCAGGGGGAAGAACAAGGGCAAGAAGGAGATGGTGTGCTGGAACTGCGAGAAGCCCGGACACATGAAAAGCGAATGTCGGGCGCCAAAGAAGGAAAAGGAGGGCCGAACAGCGAATGCCGCGACGGAGGAGATCACGGATGCACTCTTGTTGAGTGTGAGCAGTTCTTCCGATGATTGGGTTGTGGATTCAGGGGCCTCATTCCACTCATGCAGCAACAAAGACATCATGGAGCCATACACCTCAGGTGATTTTGGCTTAGTTTATCTTGCAGATAACAAACCCCTCAAGATTGTAGGAAAGGGAGATGTGCGGATCAAATCAACGAATGGGTCATGCTGGACCCTACATGATGTGAGACACATACCAGGACTGAAAAGGAACTTGATCTCAGTCGGACAGCTGGATAGTGATGGATTCCACACGACGTTTGGAGACGCGAAGTGGAAGATCAGTCGGGGAGCAATGACTTTGGCTTGAGGACTAAAGTCGGGAACGCTCTACATGGCGGGAGGATCTAGTTCAAACATTCCCTTTGCAGGAACTGTATCGCAGGCTAACCTGTGGCACAATCGCTTGGGCCACATGAGCGAGAAAGGAATGAACGTGCTGAAGTCGAAAGGACGGTTGCCCGAGTTAAAATCGGTGGAGGTGGGTCATTGTGAACACTGCGTGTTCGGAAAGCAGAAGCGGGTGAGCTTCTTGACCACAGGAAGAACTCCGAGGAAAGAAAAGTTGGAGCTTGTTCACACCGATTTGTGGGGGCCAGCACCAGTGTCATCTCTTGGTGGATCAACGTACTACATGACATTCGTCGATGATTCCACTAGAAAGGTATGGGTGTATTTCTTAAAAAGAAAATCTGATGCCTTTGATACATTCAGGAGATGGAGGGCACTAGTGGAAAATGAGACAGGTCTACAAGTGAAATGTCTCAGATCGGATAACGGTGGCGAGTACAACAGTGAAGGTATCAAGAATTACTGCGCCGACCATGGAATCCGAATGCAGAAAACAATCCCGGGGACACCTCAGCAAAATGGCGTTGCTGAGAGGATGAACAGAACACTGAATGAGCGTGCGAGATGCATGCGATTGAAGAGCGGACTACCAAAGATGTTTTGGGCAGATGCAGTCAACACGGCTGCTTTCTTGATCAATCGAGGGCCTTCTGTCCCGTTGAACAACAGGATACCAGAAGAGGTATGGAGTGGTAAGAAAGTGGATCTTTCTTTCTTACGTACGTTTGGTTGTTCAGCCTATATTTTGAACGATGATCGGACTAAGCTGGATGCTAAGTCGATTAAATGTACATTCATTGGGTATGGGACTGACGAATTTGGGTATAGATTCTGGGATGATCAAAACCGGAAAATAATTCGTAGCAGGAATGTTATATTCAATGAGGATGTAATGTACAACGACAGGAAGGTAAGCCCGGACGATGACAAGAAGGAAAGGGAATTTGTTGATCTCGATATTTCAAATTCCGGGATCATGAGACCAGCAGATACGGATTCAGTGGGAGTTCAGACGGACGAAACCGAACAAACGGAGATAGAGCCAGAACCAGTATCGGAGGAACCGATTACTGAAAGCAGCACACCCTTGGCACTAGGTCGAGAACCGAGGCTGAGAAGGGCCCCAGATAGGTACTCCCCCTCTCTTTATTACTTGCTTTTGTCTGATTGTGGAGAACCCGAATGTTACGCAGAGGCAGTCAATGATGTCCACAAGAGCAAGTGGGAGCTTGCGATGAACGACGAGATGAACTCGTTGAAGAAAAACAACACATGGGAATTGTGTCAGCTCCCAAAAGGAAAGAAGGCCCTACAGAACAGATGGGTCTATCGGGTTAAGGAAGAATCAGACGGGAAGAAGCGGTACAAGGCAAGACTCGTAGTAAAGGGATTCCAACAAAGATACGGTATTGACTTTACTGATGTTTTTACACCTGTTGTCAAGTTAACTACTATTCGTCTTGTGTTGAGCATGGTAGCGGCAGAGAACTTGGAGTTACAACAGATGGATGTAAAGACAGCCTTCCTACACGGGGATCTTGAGGAGGAGATATACATGGTACAACCAGAGGGGTATAATGGAGATGATCAGCAGGTGTGTCGCCTGAAGAAAAGCCTGTATGGATTGAAACAGGCTCCGCGGCAGTGGTACAGGAAGTTTGACAACTTCATGCTAGAGATAGGTTTCTCTAGATGCAATGCTGATCATTGCTGCTACGTGAAGAGGTTCGATGAGTTTTTTATCATTCTACTCCTGTATGTTGATGACATGTTGATAGCAGGATCAAATGTCAAGGAGATCAATAGGCTCAAGGATCAGTTATCGAGGAAGTTTGACATGAAAGATCTTGGCGAAGCAAGACAGATATTGGGCATGAAAATCACAAGGGACAAAGGTATTGGTAAATTATGGTTATCTCAATCTGATTATATTGAGAAGGTATTATGCAGATTCAAGATGGAAAATGCAAAACCGGTTGGAACGCCATTGGGAAATCAGTTCAAACTATCCAACAGTGATTCGCCCCAGACTGACTCCGAACGTGCAAAGATGAGAGTCACACCGTATGCCTCAGCAATTGGGAGCCTGATGTATGCTATGATCTGTACTCGACCGGATATAGCACATGCAGTGGGAGTAGTTAGCCGTTTTATGAGCAATCCAGGAGTGATGCACTGGGAAGCTGTGAAATGGATTCTTAGGTACCTGAGGGGTACTAAGGACCGAGCATTGGTGTTTGGTAAGGGCAAGCTTACCTTGTTTGGGTTTGTTGACGCTGATTTTGCAGGGAGTGACTATGACAAAAGGAGGAGCACTACAGGGTACGTGTTCACATATGGCGGTACAGCCGTATCCTGGGTCTCAAAGTTGCAGAAGGTTGTCACACTGTCCACGACGGAAGCTGAGTACGTGGCAGTTACTGAGGCAGCTAAGGAGCTCATTTGGCTGCAACACTTGTTGGGTGAATTAGGGAAACCTCAGGCAGATGTGATTCTTCATAGCGATAGCCAGAGTGCGATCCATCTGGCAAAGAATCCCGCGTTCCATTCGCGGACAAAGCACATCGAGATCAAGTACCATTTCATCCGACAACTTCTGGAGAAGAAGGCACTGCAGCTGGAGAAGATCCAAGGAGAAAAGAATCCTGCGGACATGCTGACCAAGGCGGTTGCGATGGCGAAGTTGAAGCTGTGTACGGCTTCGACTGGCCTTGATGACTAGAGTGGACAAACCCGGCGGTACCAAGAAAGAAGTGGAGAAAAGCTAATCAATCTTCAAGTGGGAGATTGTTAAGTTGTGAAGATTGATTTGAAGAAGAAAAGGATAACCTGATTCAACTTAGAATTCCCAAGTTGAGTTAGAGAAGGATAACCCGATTCAAAGTTGAGTTGGAGAAGGATAACCTCATTCAACTTAGAAATCCCAAATTGAGTTGGAAAAAGGATAAGTCATGGCTATATATACTACTCTTATTAGCATTGTTTTATAGAGAAAAGTAGAATAGAGTAGAGAGAAAAGAAAGAGTTGAGACGAGGGTGAGTGTTGTTTTTCACGTGTGGTGAAGACTTGCATACAAGTGTGTGTGTGTTGTACTCCTCAATTTTCCTCCTCTTTGAGTGTTTTCTCCTGGCTTGGTATCGCCCCCAGACGTAGGATTTATATCCAAACTGGGTTAACAAATTCGTGTGTCTTTTATCGCCTTCATATTCCACCTGTTATCCATCTTAACCCGATCCATTTCCTAACACTTAGGCACAATTGCACATGAGGTGCTTGGAACAAGCCACCCTTGGGGTTGCGAGGAGTGGATGTTGAGACCCCTTCGTTTTGTGGGCAGTTGTCGGTATGAGCCGTATGTGGCCGAGCAGAAATGTGGGATGGAATGCTGTTGTGGTAGATGAGAGTGCGTCTAGAGGAAAGATGGCACGCTTCAAGAACCAGAGGGGCATAAGCATCCGTTATGAGAAAAGCGGCAACTTGTCCGAAGCTTGAGTGGGAACAGCCACTAAGCCATGCGTTGGATGCTCGTCAGGAGCATAGTTGAGCGGAATTGTGAATGTTCTTCGAGGGGATTCGGACGCCATATTATGGGCTCTTTGGTTGAAGGATTTCCGAGGGGGACGATCGAGTTGAGATTTGAGGGGAGCATCGGGCTCCATGGCACCATGAGCGGCATGGTGCGGCCGGGCTTGAAATAAAATTCTTGATTTTGCGGCCGGGCTTGAAATGGAATTCGAGTTTGCGGTCGGGCTGGGGGTTGAAAATCCCCTTCTTGTGGGTGCTAGCAGGCAGGGATTTGAGCTTGAGTTTTGTAGTTGGGCGAGGATTCAGAAATCTTAGCCTTGTGTTGCGTTGTGAATGAAAATCCCAGTCCCGCAATCTTTGAGGGCAGTGACCTTATTTTGTGCTGAGTCAAGAGAGGACTCTTTGCAGAGACGCTCGGTCCACGAGAGGCGTGGTTCCGATAGTTTGGGGCAACCGGCCCATGGGCGTTTAAGTTGGTTCAAGTGTGAACAACCGCAGCGGCGGGTATGAGTGTTTGCCGAGGACGGCAACACCTCGAGTGGGGGAGAGAGTGTGAAGCGTGCACACATACTCCACACTTCAGTCGTTCCAAATCAATTCGAGTGTATTTGAGGCACTGTTTTGAGGGACATCAGAGTTTCAGAGGCGCACTTGACGGGACTTGAAGCACAGTTTGCTACCCACCCGTTTGAAAAGTCGTGAAGAGAGTACAGAATGCGTGTACAGACTTCCGACCTGTGGTATTTGAATTGTAAATTGAGTGTATTCAGACACTACCTGTGGGGGCAAACAGTCAGTGAGCAACAGTTCGGAGAGAGTGTAGCATCGTACACAGACTCCATTATCGATTGAGCGACATTGGGGAAGAGAGTGTAGAGGAGTACACAGACTTCCAACTCGAGCAGACAATGAGAAATGCAGTGCATTGAGGCACGATTGTGGAGAGCTACCCGCCACTTTGGGAAGAGAGTGCAGAGGGAGGCACAGACTTCCGCTTTGAGTTTTCGTGAGGAATCGAGTGCGTTTGAGGCACTATGTTTTGTGGGGGAGCTTAGCACAGATTTGGGAAGAGGGTGTCGACGAGTACACGGACTTCCACTTGCGTTGAGATGATCACATCAGGTGCGGCAGAGGCACCGTTTGTGGGGAGATTACGTGGGGTGCTGAAGAGGCACTTCACGACCGAAGTGCTCGAAAGAGTAGGAGGACGGTCTGGTGTCGCGCGATACTGAGAGAGAGTATTGGGCACCGCATACACCTCAATCCTTCGTGTATGTGTTGACGAGGACGTCAACGGATCGAGTGGGGGAGAATGTCACTGGCCGCTCCTTGGGCAAGACGGCCGGCAGTGACTTGCGGAGTACGTGCGGGCGGCTAGGGGAGGCCGGCCGGCACGCAGGTGCGCAAACGGCCTACGAGCAGAGACTCTTACCGATTGGGGATTGCAAAACTGTTCGTATGGGAACTTCCTTGATGTGTGGGGATGCTATCCGCCAAGTATGAAGTCATTCCGAGGACGTTTGGGCAAGGAGATATAAGGGCGACGATCGGGCGCCACCCTGCGCGCGAGCAGGAGAGAAATGCGTGAAGCAGAGTGCTTTATCTTTCGAGATTTGCAAAACTGTTTCTATGGCGAGATCCTTGGAGTGTTGGGAACACCTCCAAGATGTTTCAGAGGTAGACGGTTCCGTTTGGGTAGGAAACGACGATGATCTTCAGAGTCTGCCAGTGCAGTGGCGAGACTGTAATTTCAGAATATTGCGTGGGCAATTCCTCAGCGATGGATGATCGGATGGGGCTGAAATTCAAGAGTTATGATGTAGAAGTCGTAGGCTACGCTACGGTTCAAGCGGCACGTGATTTGGACGTCGGTTGAGGGAGATACGAAAAAGGTGCGCTCCTCAACCCCTTTCAATGTCTACTGCTGGAAATAGGAAAAACTTTCTTAAGCCTATTATAAGGGGGGTATGATGCGGTGAGCTCCAGCCGGCCCTCCCCGTGCACGACGGCAGTGGCGGTAGGCAACGTCGGCACTAAATGAGCATCTCTTGGGGGCATGTTGGGGGCCTCCAAGGGCCGGCTCTAGGCATCTCAAAGGAGTGTTTAGAGTCCCCGAAAGGCATGGGAACCGGACGGGCAGCGTAGGGCCAGGACGGCCTACGTTGGGCACAAATGCGGCCGAGAGGTTCCGTGTGACGTGCAAGGTTGCTCCGCGGGCTGCGAGATATTTGGGGCAACACCTCTCGTGCGAATGGGTGATCGAGTCAAGCACTCCAAGACCTCGTGATCCAACTCATGGCACGTGCTATCGGGTTCTAGCCGTCCATGGGGGTCCGTTGGCTAAGATGAGCGGTCGTGGGGCGACGCCGCACTGTGGGCAAATTATGTAGCCACGTCGAAAGGCAAGAAGGCATGTCGGGCATGCCATGCGGGATCAAAGCAAGATGTCAGCATATCATGTGGGCCTCGGACTTAAGATGCGGTCCTACTCGGGCGAGGCATAGAAGACGGCCACGACGAAGGCGTGCGCCGAGGATGCCCCGAGTGTGCGTTGGACATAAGACGGGCGTTGCGGGCGCATGCGGAGCGCCGTAATGCCGAGGCGGAGCGAGGATGCTCCTTGCCATCGAGGGATGCGTCGGCGGGTTCCGAGATTGTGGGCGAGACGCATGGCGGCAGACTAGCTAGTCGGGGCCGGCCGCTAAGAGACGCTAAGGCGTGCGTGCCGAGAGCCTCGGCGAACATGGGCATTTTGGATAGGCGAGCGCAAAGGCACGCGGTGCCGCGCAGGGATGCGTTCAGATGTCGTGCTAGCGAGCTTCAGTGTCGAAGACACGCGACGAACAGTCGGTAAACTCTGAGATGTGCGAAGGCTGGTCGAAGGTTGGGTGAAACCTGAGACGCCGCACGGGCGAAAAATATATTCCGCTGCGTGACAAGAGAGTCCGCCCGTGACACCGGGGCAGGCCGCACAGGCCGCGCAGGCGCGCGCGCGCAGGCCGGTACAGTCCGCGCAGGCGCGGGCGCGCAGGCCGGCACAGGCCGCGCAGGCGCGCGCGGGCAGGCCGGCACACGCCGCGCAGGCCGCGTAGGCTCGCGCGCGCAGGCCGGCACAGTCCGCGCAGGCGCCCGCGCGCAGGCCGGCACAGTCCGCGCAGGCGGGCGCGCGCCCGCCCGAGTGCCCGCGCAGGCGCGCGCGGCCCCGCCCGGCAGTGCCCGCGCAGGCGCGCGCGCGCCCGCCCGGCAGTGCCCGCGCAGGCGCGCCCGCCCGGCGGTGCCCGCGCAGGCGCGCCCGGCCCCGCCCGGCGGTGCCCGCGCAGGCGCGCCCGGCCCCGCCCGGCAGTGCCCGCGCGCACGCCCGGCAGTGCCCGCGCAGGCGCGCGCGGCCCAGCCCGGCAATGCCCGCGCAGGCGCGCGCGGCCCCGCCCGGCAGTGCCCGCCTGCGCGCGCGCGCCGGCAGCGTCCGCGCAAGCGTTTTTTTTTTTTTTTTTTTTTTTTTTAATAATTAAAATAATTAAATAAAAATTTTCATAACTCAAAAATAAATTATTTTAACAAAAATTAATTAATCATGTGATTTTGAGGTGACGCGAAAATTTTCATGCAGTGGTCGCCCGAGGCGCGCGCGCGCCCACGTCGGCACGGGCTGCCTGCGCGCGCACGTCGGCAGTGCCCGCACAGGCGCCCGCGCGGCCGTCGGCACTGTCCGTACAGGCGCGCGCGCGCACGTCGGCAGTGGCTGCCTGCGCGCGCACGTCGGCAGTGGCTGCTGCGCGCGCACGTCGGCAGTGGCTGCCTGCGCGCGCACGTCGGCAGTGTCCGCGCGAACATTTGGGACGCACAATATAACTGAATATAATAAAATAAATATTTCGCGATACAAATACGATGCGTAAAAAATTAAAATATTATTCTATTGTGTCTTCATATTTTTCCCATTTTTTTCCTTTTATTTATTATTTTTTTAATAATTAAAATAATTAAATAAAAATTTTCATAACTCAAAAATAAATTATTTTAACAAAAATTAATTAATCATGTGATTTTGAGGTGACGCGAAAATTTTCATGCAGTGGTCGCCCGAGGCGCGCGCGCGCCCACGTCGGCACGGGTTGCCTGCGCGCGCACGTCGGCAGTGCCCGCACAGGCGCCCGCGCGGCCGTCGGCACTGTCCGTACAGGCGCGCGCGCGCACGTCGGCAGTGGCTGCCTGCGCGACGCCGTCGGCAGTGGCTGCTGCGCGCGCACGTCGGCAGTGGCTGCCTGCGCGCGCACGTCGGCAGTGTCCGCGCGAACGTGAACTCTCCAGTTTTTTTCCCTATTATTTTTCAAACATTTGGGACGCACAATATAACTGAATATAATAAAATAAATATTTCGCGATACAAATACGATGCGTAAAAAATTAAAATATTATTCTATTGTGTCTTCATATTTTTCCCATTTTTTTCCTTTTATTTATTATTTTTTTAATAATTAAAATAATTAAATAAAAATTTTCACACCTCAAAAATTAATTATTTCAACAAAAATGAATTAATCATGTCATTTTGAGGTGACGTGCAAATTTTCATGCAGTGGTCGGCCAAGGCGCGCGCGCGCAGGCCGGCACGGGCCGCGCAGGCGCGCGCGCGCATGCCGGCACGGGCCGCGCAGGCACGCGCGGGCAGGCCTGCGCAGGCCGCACAGGCGGCGCAGGCGCGCGCGCGCATGCCGGCACAGGCCGCGCAGGCGCGCGCGGGCAGGCCGGCACAGGCCGCGCAGGCGCGCGCGGGCAGGCCGGCGCAGGCCGCACAGGCCGCGCAGGCGCGCGCGGGGCAGGCCGGCGCAGGCCGCGCAGGCGCGCGCGCGCAGGCCGGTACAGTCCGCGCAGGCGCGGGCGCGCAGGCCGGCACAGGCCGCGCAGGCGCGCGCGGGCAGGCCGGCACACGCCGCGCAGGCCGCGCAGGCTCGCGCGCGCAGGCCGGCACAGTCCGCGCAGGCGCCCGCGCCCCCGGCAGTGCCCGCACTGGCGCCCGCGCGCAGGCCGGCACAGTCCGCGCAGGCGGGCGCGCGCCCGCCCGAGTGCCCGCGCAGGCGCGCGCGCGCCCGCCCGGCAGTGCCCGCGCAGGCGCGCGCGCGCCCGCCCGGCAGTGCCCGCGCAGGCGCGCGCGCGCCCGCCCCGCAGTGCCCGCGCAGGCGCGCGCGCGCCCGCCCGGCAGTGCCCGCGCAGGCACGCGCACGCCCGCCCGGCAGTGCCCGCGCAGTCGCGCGCGCGCCCGCCCTGCAGTGCCCGCGCAGGCGCGCGCGGCCCCGCCCGGCAGTGCCCGCGCAGGCGCGCGCGGCCCCGCCCGGCAGTGCCCGCGCAGGCGCGCGCGCGCCCGCCCGGCAGTGCCCGCGCAGGCACGCGCGCGCCCGCCCGGCAGTGAACGCGCAGTCGCGCGCGCGCCCGCCCTGCAGTGCCCGCGCAGGCGCGCGCGGCCCCGCCCGGCAGTGCCCGAGCAGGCGCGCGGGGCCCCGCTCGGCAGTGCCCGCGCAAGCGTTTTTTTTTTTTTTTTAATAATTAAAATAATTAAATAAAAATTTTCATAACTCCAAAATAAATTATTTCAACAAAAATGAATTAATCATGTGATTTTGAGGTGACGCGACGCCCGAGGCGCGCGCGCGCGCACGTCGGCACGGGCTGCCTGCGCGCGCACGTCGGCAGTGCCCGCACAGGCGCGCGCGCGGCCGTCGGCACTGTCCGTACGGGCGCGCGCGCGCACGTCGGCAGTGGCTGCCTGCGCGCGGCCGTCGGCAGTGGCTGCTGCGCGGCCCCGCCCGGCAGTGCCCGCCTGCGCGCGCGCGCCGGCAGCGTCCGCGCAAGCGTTTATTTTTTTTTTTTTTTAATAATTAAAATAATTATATAAAAATTTTCATAACTCAAAAATAAATTATTTCAACAAAAATGAATTAATCATGTGATTTTGAGGTGACGCGAAAATTTTCATGCAGTGGACGCCCGAGGCCCGGCGTCCGCGCAAGCGTTTTTTTTTTTTTTTTTAATAATTAAAATAATTAAATAAAAATTTTCATAACTCAAAAATAAATTATTTCAACAAAAATGGATTAATCATGTGATTTTGAGGTGACGCGACGCTCGCGCACGTCGGCACGGGCTGCCTGCGCGCGCACGTCGGCAGTGCCCGCACAGGCGCGCGCGCGGCCGTCGGCACTGTCCGTACAGGCGCGCGCGCGCACGTCGGCAGTGGCTGCCTGCGCGCGGCCGTCGGCAGTGGCTGCTGCGCGCGCCCGCCCGGCAGTGCCCGCCTGCGCGCGAGCGCCGGCAGCGTCCGCGCAAGCGTTTTTTTTTTTTTTTTTTAATAATTAAAATAATTAAATAAAAATTTTCATAACTCAAAAATAAATTATTTTAACAAAAATTAATTAATCATGTGATTTTGAGGTGACGCGAAAATTTTCATGCAGTGGTCGCCCGAGGCGCGCGCGCGCCCACGTCGGCACGGGTTGCCTGCGCGCGCACGTCGGCAGTGCCCGCACAGGCGCCCGCGCGGCCGTCGGCACTGTCCGTACAGGCGCGCGCGCGCACGTCGGCAGTGGCTGCCTGCGCGCGGCCGTCGGCAGTGGCTGCTGCGCGCGCACGTCGGCAGTGGCTGCCTGCGCGCGCACGTCGGCAGTGTCCGCGCGAACGTGAACTCTCCAGTTTTTTTCCCAATTATTTTTCAAACATTTGGGACGCACAATATAACTGAATATAATAAAATAAATATTTCACGATACAAATACGATGCGTAAAAAATTAAAATATTATTCTATTGTGTCTTCATATTTTTCCCATTTTTTTCCTTTTATTTATTATTTTTTTAAAAATTAAAATAATTAAATAAAAATTTTCACACCTCAAAAATTAATTATTTCAACAAAAATGAATTAATCATGTCATTTTGAGGTGACGTGCTAATTTTCATGCAGTGGTCGGCCAATGCGCGCGCGCGCGCGTCGGCACGGGCTGCCTGCGAGCGCGCGCAGGCCGGCACGGGCCGCGCAGGCGCGCGCGCGCAGGCCGGCGCTGGCCGCACAGGCCGCGCAGGCCGGCGCTGGCCGCACAGGCCGCGCAGGCCGGCACGGTCCGCGCAGGCCGGCACGGTCCGCGCAGGCGCGCGCGCGCATGCCGGCACAGGCCGCGCAGGCCCGCGCGGGCAGGCCGGCGCAGGCCGCACAGGCGGCGCAGGCGCGCGCGCGCAGGCCGGCACAGGCGCGCGCGCGCATGCCGGCACAGGCCGCGCAGGCGCGCGCGGGCAGGCCGGCACAGGCCGCGCAGGCGCGCGCGGGCAGGCCGGCGCAGGCCGCACAGGCCGCGCAGGCGCGCGCGGGCAGGCCGGCGCAGGCCGCACAGGCCGCGCAGGCGCGCGCGCGCAGGCCGGCGCAGGCCGCACAGGCCGCGCAGGCGCGCGCGGGCAGGCCGGCGCAGGCCGCACAGGCCGCGCAGGCGCGCGCGCGCAGGCCGGTACAGTCCGCGCAGGCGCGGGCGCGCAGGCCGGCACAGGCCGCGCAGGCGCGCGCGGGCAGGCCGGCACACGCCGCGCAGGCCGCGCAGGCTCGCGCGCGCAGGCCGGCAAAGTCCGCGCAGGCGCCCGCGCCCCCGGCAGTGCCCGCACTGGCGCCCGCGCGCAGGCCGGCACAGTCTGCGCAGGCGGGCGCGCGCCCGCCCGAGTGCCCGCGCAGGCGCGCGCGGCCCCGCCCGGCAGTGCCCGCGCAGGCGCGCGCGCGGCCGCCCGGCAGTGCCCGCGCAGGCGCGCGCGCGCCCGCCCGGCAGTGCCCGCCCAGGCACGCGCGCGCCCGCCCGGCAGTGCCCGCGCCGTCGCGCGCGCGCCCGCCCTGCAGTGCCCGCGCAGGCGCGCGCGGCCCCGCCCGGCAGTGCCCGCCTGCGCGCGCGCCGGCAGCGTCCGCGCAAGCGTTTTTTTTTTTTTTTTTTTTAATAATTAAAATAATTAAATAAAAATTTTCATAACTCAAAAATAAATTATTTCAACAAAAATGAATTAATCATGTGATTTTGAGGTGACGCGACGCCCGAGGCGCGCGCGCGCGCACGTCGGCACGGGCTGCCTGCGCGCGCACGTCGGCAGTGCCCGCACAGGCGCGCGCGCGGCCGTCGGCACTGTCCGTACAGGCGCGCGCGCGCACGTCGGCAGTGGCTGCCTGCGCGCGGCCGTCGGCAGTGGCTGCTGCGCGCGCCCGCCCGGCAGTGCCCGCCTGCGCGCGCGCGCCGGCAGCGTCCGCGCAAGCGTTTTTTTTTTTTTTTTTTTTTTAATAATTAAAATAATTAAATAAAAATTTTCATAACTCAAAAATAAATTATTTTAACAAAAATTAATTAATCATGTGATTTTGAGGTGACGCGAAAATTTTCATGCAGTGGTCGGCCGAGGCGCGCGCGCGCGCCCACGTCGGCACGGGCTGCCTGCGCGCGCACGTCGGCAGTGCCCGCACAGGTGCCCGCGCGGCCGTCGGCACTGTCCGTACAGGTGCGCGCGCGCACGTCGGCAGTGGCTGCCTGCGCGCGCGCGCCGGCAGTGGCTGCCTGCGCGCGCACGTCGGCAGTGTCCGCGCGAACGTGAACTCTCCAGTTTTTTTCCCAATTATTTTTCAAACATTTGGGACGCACAATATAACTGAATATAATAAAATAAATATTTCGCGATACAAATACGATGCGTAAAAAATTAAAATATTATTCTATTGTGTCTTCATATTTTTCCCATTTTTTTCCTTTTATTTATTATTTTTTTAATAATTAAAATAATTAAATAAAAATTTTCACACCTCAAAAATTAATTATTTCAACAAAAATGAATTAATCATGTCATTTTGAGGTGACGTGCAAATTTTCATGCAGTGGTCGGCCAAGGCGCGCGCGCGCAGGCCGGCACGGGCCGCGCAGGCGCGCGCGGGCAGGCCGGCGCAGGCCGCACAGGCCGCGCAGGCGCGCGCGCGCAGGCCGGCACGGTCCGCGCAGGCCAACACAGGCCGCGCAGGAGCGCGCGCGCATGCCGGCACAGGCCGCGCAGGCACGCGCGGGCAGGCCGGCGCAGGCGCGGGCGCGCAGGCCGGCACAGGCCGCGCAGGCGCGCGCGGGCAGGCCGGCGCAGGCCGCACAGGCCGCGCAGGCGCGCGCGGGCAGGCCGGCGCAGGCCGCGCAGGCGCGCGCGCGCAGGCCGGTACGGTCCGCGCAGGCGCGGGCGCGCAGGCCGGCACAGGCCGCGCTGGCGCGCGCGGGCAGGCCGGCACACGCCGCGCAGGCGCGCGCGCGCAGGCCGGCACAGTCCGCGCAGGCGCCCGCGCCCCCGGCAGTGCCCGCACTGGCGCCCGCGCGCAGGCCGGCACAGTCCGCGCAGGCGGGCGCGCGCCCGCCCGAGTGCCCGCGCAGGCGCGCGCGGCCCCGCCCGGCAGTGCCCGCGCTGGCGCGCGCGCGCCCGCCCGGCAGTGCCCGCGCAGGCGCGCCCGCCCGGCAATGCCCGGGCAGGCGCGCCCGGCCCCGCCCGGCAGTGCCCGCGCAGGCGCCCGCGCGCCCGCCCGGCAGTGCCCGCGCAGGCGCGCGCGGCCCCGCCCGGCAATGCCCGCGCAGGCGCGCGCAGGCGCGCGCGGCCCCGCCCGGCAGTGCCCGCCTGCGCGCGCGCGCCGGCAGCGTCCGCGCAAGCGTTTTTTTTTTTTTTTTTTTTTAATAATTAAAATAATTAAATAAAAATTTTCATAACTCAAAAATAAATTATTTCAACAAAAATGAATTAATCATGCGATTTTGAGGTGACGCGAAAATTTTCATGCAGTGGACGCCCGAGGCCCGGCGTCCGCGCTAGCGTTTTTTTTTTTTTTTTTTAATAATTAAAATAATTAAATAAAAATTTTCATAACTCAAAAATAAATTATTTCAACAAAAATGAATTAATCATGTGATTTTGAGGTGACGCGACGCCCGAGGCGCGCGCGCGCGCACGTCGGCACGGGCTGCCTGCGCGCGCACGTCGGCAGTGCCCGCACAGGCGCGCGCGCGGCCGTCGGCACTGTCCGTACAGGCTCGCGCGCGCACGTCGGCAGTGGCTGCCTGCGCGCGGCCGTCGGCAGTGGCTGCTGCGCGCGCCCGCCCGGCAGTGCCCGCCTGTGCGCGCGCGCCGGCAGCGTCCGCGCAAGCGTTTTTTTTTTTTTTTAATAATTAAAATAATTAAATAAAAATTTTCATAACTCAAAAATAAATTATTTTAACAAAAATTAATTAATCATGTGATTTTGAGGTGACGCGAAAATTTTCATGCAGTGGTCGTCCGAGGCGCGCGCGCGCCCACGTCGGCACGGGCTGCCTGCGCGCGCACGTCGGCAGTGCCCGCACAGGCGCCCGCGCGGCCGTCGGCACTGTCCGTACAGGCGCGCGCGCGCACGTCGGCAGTGGCTGCCTGCGCGCGGCCGTCGGCAGTGGCTGCTGCGCGCGCACGTCGGCAGTGGCTGCCTGCGCGCGCACGTCGGCAGTGTCCGCGCGAACGTGAACTCTCCAGTTTTTTTCCCAATTATTTTTCAAACATTTGGGACGCACAATATAACTGAATATAATAAAATAAATATTTCGCGATACAAATACGATGCGTAAAAAATTAAAATATTATTCTATTGTGTCTTCATATTTTTCCCATTTTTTTCCTTTTATTTATTATTTTTTTAATAATTAAAATAATTAAATAAAAATTTTCACACCTCAAAAATTAATTATTTCAACAAAAATGAATTAATCATGTCATTTTGAGGTGACGTGCAAATTTTCATGCAGTGATCGGCCAAGGCGCGCGCGCGCGCGCGTCGGCATGGGCTGCCTGCGCGCGCGCGCAGGCCGGCACGGGCCGCGGAGGCGCGCGCGCTTGCCGGCACGGGCCGCGCAGGCCAACACAGGCCGCGCAGGCGCGCGCGCGCATGCCGGCACAGGCCGCGCAGGCACGCGCGGGCAGGCCGGCGCAGGCCGCACAGGCGGCGCAGGCGCGCGCGGGCAGGCCGGCACAGGCCGCGCAGGCGCGCGCGGGCAGGCCGGCGCAGGCCGCACAGGCCGCGCAGGCGCGCGCGGGCAGGCCGGCGCACGCCGCACAGGCCGCGCAGGCGCGCGCGCGCAGGCCGGCACAGGCCGCGCAGGCCGGCACAGGCCGCGCAGGCGCGGGCGCGCAGGCCGGCACAGGCCGCGCAGGCGCGCGCGGGCAGGCCGGCACACGCCGCGCAGGTGCGCGCGCGCAGGCCGGCACAGTCCGCGCAGGCGCCCGCGCCCCCGGCAGTGCCCGCACTGGCGCCCGCGCGCAGGCCGGCACAGTCCGCTTAGGCGGGCGCGCGCCCGCCCGAGTGCCCGCGCAGGCGCGCGCGGCCCCGCCCGGCAGTGCCCGCGCAGGCGCGCCCGCCCGGCAGTGCCCGCGCAGGCGCGCCCGGCCCCGCCCGGCAGTGCCCGCGCAGGCGCCCGCGCGCCTGCCCGGCAGTGCCCGCGCAGGCGCGCGCGGCCCCGCCCGGCAGTGCCCGCGCAGGCGCGCGCGCGCCCGGCCGGCAGTGCCCGCGCAGGCACGCGCGCGCCCGCCCGGCAGTGCCCGCGCGGTCGCGCGCGCGCCCGCCCTGCAGTGCCCGCGCAGGCGCGCGCGGCCCCGCCCGGCATTGCCCGCGCAGGCGCGCGCGGCCCCCCCCGGCAGTGCCCGCCTGCGCGCGCGCGCCGGCAGCGTCCGCGCAAGCGTTTTTTTTTTTTTTTTTTTTTTAATAATTAAAATAATTAAATAAAAATTTTCATATCTCAAAAATAAATTATTTCAACAAAAATGAATTAATCATGTGATTTTGAGGTGACGCGACGCCCGAGGCGCGCGCGCGCGCACGTCGGCACGGGCTGCCTGCGCGCGCACGTCGGCACGGGCTGCCTGCGCGCGCACGTCGGCAGTGCCCGCACAGGCGCGCGCGCGGCCGTCGGCACTGTCCGTACAGGCGCGCGCTCGCACGTCGGCAGTGGCTGCCTGCGCGCGGCCGTCGGCAGTGGCTGCTGCGCGCGCCCGCCCGGCAGTGCCCGCCTGCGCGCGCGCGCCGGCTGTGTCCGCGCAAGCGTTTTTTTTTTTTTTTTTTAATAATTAAAATAATTAAATAAAAATTTTCATAACTCAAAAATAAATTACTTTAACAAAAATTAATTAATCATGTGATTTTGAGGTGACACGAAAATTTTCATGCAGTGGTCGCCCGAGGCGCGCGCGCGCCCACGTCGGCACGGGCTGCCTGCGCGCGCACGTCGGCAGTGCCCGCACAGGCGCCCGCGCGGCCGTCGGCACTGTCCGTACAGGCGCGCGCGCGCACGTCGGCAGTGGCTGCCTGCGCGCGGCCGTCGGCAGTGGCTGCTGCGCGCGCACGTCGGCAGTGGCTGCCTGCGCGCGCACGTCGGCAGTGTCCGCGCGAACGTGAACTCTCCAGTTTTTTTCCCAATTATTTTTCAAACATTTGTGACGCACAATATAACTGAATATAATAAAATAAATATTTCGCGATACAAATACGATGCGTAAAAAATTAAAATATTATTCTATTGTGTCTTCATATTTTTCCCATTTTTTTCCTTTTATTTATTATTTTTTTAATAATTAAAATAATTAAATAAAAATTTTCACACCTCAAAAATTAATTATTTCAACAAAAATGAATTAATCATGTCATTTTGAGGTGACGTGCAAATTTTCATGCAGTGGTCGGCCAAGGCGCGCGCGCGCGTCGGCACGGGCTGCCTGCGCGCGCGCGCAGGCCGGCACGGGCCGCGCAGGCGCGCGCGGGCAGGCCGGCGCAGGCCGCACAGGCCGCGCGGGCAGGCCGGCGCAGGCCGCACAGGCCGCGCAGGCGCGCGCGCGCAGGCCGGCACGGTCCGCGCAGGCGCGCGCGCGCATGCCGGCACAGGCCGCGCAGGCACGCGCGGGCAGGCCGGCGCAGGCCGCACAGGCGGCGCAGGCGCGGGCGCGCAGGCCGGCACAGGCCGCGCAGGCGCGCGCGCGCATGCCGGCACAGGCCGCGCAGGCGCGCGCGGGCAGGCCGGCACAGGCCGCGCAGGCGCGCGCGGGCAGGCCGGCGCAGGCCGCACAGGCCGCGCAGGCGCGCGCGGGCAGGCCGGCGCAGGCCGCACAGGCCGCACAGGCGCGCGCGCGCAGGCCGGTACAGTCCGCGCAGGCGCGGGCGCGCAGGCCGGCACAGGCCGCGCTGGCGCGCGCGGGCAGGCCGGCACACGCCGCGCAGGCCGCGCAGGCGCGCGCGCGCAGGCCGGCACAGTCCGCGCAGGCGCCCGCGCCCCCGGCAGTGCCCGCACTGGCGCCCGCGCGCAGGCCGGCACAGTCCGCGCAGGCGGGCGCGCGCCCGCCCGAGTGCCCGCGCAGGCGCGCGCGGCCCCGCCCGGCAGTGCCCGCGCTGGCGCGCGCGCGCCCGCCCGGCAGTGCCCGCGCTGGCACTCCCGCCCGGCAGTGCCCGCGCAGGCGCGCGCGGCCCCGCCCGGCAGTGCCCGCTTGCGCGCGCGCGCCGGCAGCGTCCGCGCAAGCGTTTTTTTTTTTTAATAATTAAAATAATTAAATAAAAATTTTCATAACTCAAAAATAAATTATTTCAACAAAAATGAATTAATCATGTGATTTTGAGGTGACGCGAAAATTTTCATGCAGTGGACGCCCGAGGCCCGGCGTCCGCGCAAGCGTTTTTTTTTTTTTTTTTAATAATTAAAATAATTAAATAAAAATTTTCATAACTCAAAAATAAATTATTTCAACAAAAATGAATTAATCATGTGATTTTGAGGTGACGCGACGGCCGAGGCGCGCGCGCGCATGTCGGCACGGGCTGCCTGCGCGCGCACGTCGGCAGTGCCCGCACAGGCGCGCGCGCGGCCGTCGGCACTGTCCGTACAGGCGCGCGCGCGCACGTCGGCAGTGGCTGCCTGCGCGCGGCCGTCGGCAGTGGCTGCTGCGCGCGCCCGCCCGGCAGTGCCCGCCTGCGCGCGCGCGCCGGCAGCGTCCGCGCAAGCGTTTTTTTTTTTTATTATTTTTTTAATAATTAAAATAATTAAATAAAAATTTTCATAACTCAAAAATAAATTATTTTAACAAAAATTAATTAATCATGTGATTTTGAGGTGACGCGAAAATTTTCATGCAGTGGTCGCCCGAGGCGCGCGCGCGCCCACGTCGGCACGGGCTGCCTGCGCGCGCACGTTGGCAGTGCCCGCACAGGCGCCCTCGCGGACGTCGGCACTGTCCGTACAGGCGCGCGCGCGCACGTCGGCAGTGGCTGCCTGCGCGCGGCCGTCGGCAGTGGCTGCTGCGCGCGCACGTCGGCAGTGACTGCCTGCGCGCGCACGTCGGTAGTGTCCGCGCGAACGTAAACTCTCCAGTTTTTTTCCCAATTATTTTTCAAACATTTGGGACGCACAATATAACTGAATATAATAAAATAAATATTTCGCGATACAAATACGATGCGTAAAAAATTAAAATATTATTCTATTGTGTCTTCATATTTTTCCCATTTTTTTCCTTTTATTTATTTTTTTTTAATAATTAAAACAATTAAATAAAATTTTCTTAACTCAAAAATAAATTATTTCAACAAAAATGAATTAATCATGTGATTTTGAGGTGACGCGACGCCCGAGGCGCGCGCGCGCGCACGTCGGCACGGGCTGCCTGCGCGCGGCTGTCGCCACTGTCCGTACAGGCGCGCGCGCGCACGTCGGCAGTGGCTGCCTGCGCGCGGCCGTCGGCAGTGGCTGCTGCGCGCGCCCGCCCGGCAGTGCCCGCCTGCGCGCGCGCGCCGGCAGCGTCCGCGCAAGCGTTTTTTTTTTTTTTAATAATTAAAATAATTAAATAAAAATTTTCATAACTCAAAAATAAATTATTTTAACAAAAATTAATTAATCATGTGATTTTGAGGTGACGCGAAAATTTTCATGCAGTGGTAGCCCGAGGCGCGCGCGCGCCCACGTCGGCACGGGCTGCCTGCGCGCGCACGTCGACAGTGCCCGCACAGGCGCCCGCGCGGCCGTCGGCAGTGGCTGCCTGCGCGCGGCCGTCGGCAGTGGCTGCTGCGCGCGCACGTCGGCAGTGGCTGCCTGCGCGCGAACGTGAACTCTCCAATTTTTTTCCCAATTATTTTTCAAACATTTGGGACGCACAATATAACTGAATATAATAAAATAAATATTTCGCGATACATATACGATGCGTAAAAAATTAAAATATTATTCTATTGTGTCTTCATATTTTTCCCATTTTTTTCCTTTTATTTATTATTTTTTTAATAATTAAAATAATTAAATAAAAATTTTCACACCTCAAAAATTAATTATTTCAACAAAAATGAATTAATCATGTCATTTTGAGGTGACGTGCAAATTTTCATGCAGTGGTCGGCCAAGGCGCGCGCGCGCGCGCGTCGGCACGGGCTGCCTGCGCGCGCGCGCAGGCCGGCACGGGCCGCGCAGGCGCGCGCGGGCAGGCCGCACAGGCCGCGCAGGCGCGCGGGCGCAGGCCGGCACGGTCCGCGCAGGCCAACACAGGCCGCGCAGGCGCGCGCGCGCATGCCGGCACAGGCCGCGCAGGCACGCGCGGGCAGGCCGGCGCAGGCCGCACAGGCGGCGCAGGCGCGGGCGCGCAGGCCGGCACAGGCCGCGCAGGCGCGCGCGCGCATGCCGGCACAGGCCGCGCAGGCGCGCGCGGGCAGGCCGGCACAGGCCGCGCAGGCGCGCGCGGGCAGGCCGGCGCAGGCCGCACAGGCCGCGCTGGCGTGCGCGGGCAGGCCGGCGCAGGCCGCACAGGCCGCGCAGGCGCGCGCGCGCAGGCCGGTACAGTCCGCGCAGGCGCGGGCGCGCAGGCCGGCACACGCCGCGCAGGCCGCGCAGGCGCGCGCGCGCAGGCCGGCACAGTCCGCGCAGGCGCCCGCGCCCCCGGCAGTGACCGCACTGGCGCCCGCGCGCAGGCCGGCACAGTCCGCGCAGGCGGGCGCGCGCCCGCCCGAGTGCCCGCGCAGGAGCGCGCGGCCCCGCCCGGCAGTGCCCGCGCTGGCGCGCGCGCGCCCGCCCGGCAGTGCCCGGGCAGGCGCGCCCGCCCGGCAGTGCCCGGGCAGGCGCGCCCGGCCCCGCCCGGCAGTGCCCGCGCAGGCGCCCGCGCGCCCGCCCGGCAGTGCCCGCGCAGTCGCGCGCGGCCCCGCCCGGCAGTGCCCGCTTGCGCGCGCGCGCCGGCAGCGTCCGCGCAAGCGTTTTTTTTTTTTTTTTTTTTTTTTTAATAATTAAAATAATTAAATAAAAATTTTTATAACTCAAAAATAAATTATTTCAACAAAAATGAATTAATCATGTGATTTTGAGGTGACGCGAAAATTTTCATGCAGTGGACGCCCGAGGCCCGGCGTCCGCGCAAGCGTTTTTTTTTTTTTTTTTTTAATAATTAAAATATTTAAATAAAAATTTTCATAACTCAAAAATAAATTATTTCAACAAAAATGAATTAATCATGTGATTTTGAGGTGACGCGACGCCCGAGGCGCGCGCGCGCGCACGTCGGCACGGGCTGCCTGCGCGCGCACGTCGGCAGTGCCCGCACAGGCGCGCGCGCGGCCGTTGGCACTGTCCGTACAGGCGCGCGCGCGCACGTCGGCAGTGGCTGCCTGCGCGCGGCCGTCGGCAGTGGCTGCTGCGCGCGCCCGCGCCCGGCAGTGACCGCCTGCGCGCGCGCGCCGGCAGCGTCCGCGCAAGCGTTTTTTTTTTTTTTTTTTTTTTTAATAGTTAAAATAATTAAATAAAAATTTTCATAACTCAAAAATAAATTATTTTAACAAAAATTAATTAATCATGTGATTTTGAGGTGACGCGAAAATTTTCATGCAGTGGTCGCCCGAGGCGCGCGCGCGCCCACGTCGGCACGGGCTGCCTGCGCGCGCACGTCGGCAGTGCCCGCACAGGCGCCCTCGCGGACGTCGGCACTGTCCGTATAGGCGCGCGCGCGCACGTCGGCAGTGTCCGCGCGAACGTGAACTCTCCAGTTTTTTTCCCAATTATTTTTCAAACATTTGGGACGCACAATATAACTGAATATAATAAAATAAATATTTCGCGATACAAATACGATGCGTAAAAAATTAAAATATTATTCTATTGTGTCTTCATATTTTTTCCATTTTTTTCCTTTTATTTATTATTTTTTTAATAATTAAAATAATTAAATAAAATTTTCATAACTCAAAAATAAATTATTTCAACAAAAATGAATTAATCATGTGATTTTGAGGTGACGCGAAAATTTTCATGCAGTGGACGCCTGAGGCCCGGCGTCCGCGCAAGCGTTTTTTTTTTTTTTTTTAATAATTAAAATATTTAAATAAAAATTTTTCATAACTCAAAAATAAATTATTTCAACAAAAATGAATTAATCATGTGATTTTGAGGTGACGCGACGCCCGAGGCGCGCGCGCGCGCACGTCGGCACGGGCTTCCTGCGCGCACGTCGGCAGTGCCCGCACAGGCGCGCGCGCGGCCGTTGGCACTGTCCGTACAGGCGCGCGCGCGCACGTCGGCAGTGGCTGCCTGCGCGCGGCCGTCGGCAGTGGCTGCTGCGCGCGCCCGCGCCCGGCAGTGACCGCCTGCGCGCGCGCGCCGGCAGCGTCCGCGCAAGCGTTTTTTTTTTTTTTTTTTTTTTAATAGTTAAAATAATTAAATAAAAATTTTCATAACTCAAAAATAAATTATTTTAACAAAAATTAATTAATCATGTGATTTTGAGGTGACGCGAAAATTTTCATGCAGTGGTCGCCCGAGGCGCGCGCGCGCCCACGTCGGCACGGGCTGCCTGCGCGCGCACGTCGGCAGTGCCCGCACAGGCGCCCTCGCGGACGTCGGCACTGTCCGTATAGGCGCGCGCGCGCACGTCGGCAGTGTCCGCGCGAACGTGAACTCTCCAGTTTTTTTCCCAATTATTTTTCAAACATTTGGGACGCACAATATAACTGAATATAATAAAATAAATATTTCGCGATACAAATACGATGCGTAAAAAATTAAAATATTATTCTATTGTGTCTTCATATTTTTTCCATTTTTTTCCTTTTATTTATTATTTTTTTAATAATTAAAATAATTAAATAAAATTTTCATAACTCAAAAATAAATTATTTCAACAAAAATGAATTAATCATGTGATTTTGAGGTGACGCGACGCCCGAGGCGCGCGCGCGCGCACGTCGGCACGGGCTGCCTGCGCGCGCACGTCGGCAGTGCCCGCACAGGCGCGCGCGCGGCTGTCGGCACTGTCCGTACAGGCGCGCGCGCGCACGTCGGCAGTGGCTGCCTGCGCGCGGCCGTCGGCATTGGCTGCTGCGCGCGCCCGCCCGGCAGTGCCCGCCTGCGCGCGCGCGCCGGCAGCGTCCGCGCAAGCGTTTTTTTTTTTTTTTTAATAATTAAAATAATTAAATAAAAATTTTCATAACTCAAAAATAAATTATTTTAACAAAAATTAATTAATCATGTGATTTTGAGGTGACGCGAAAATTTTCATGCAGTGGTCGCCCGAGGCGCGCGCGCGCCCACGTCGGCACGGGCTGCCTGCGCGCGCACGTCGGCAGTGCCCGCACAGGCGCGCGCGCGCACGTCGGCAGTGGCTGCCTGCGCGCGGCCGTCGGCAGTGGCTGCCTGCGCGCGCACGTCGGCAGTGGCTGCCTGCGCGCGCACGTCGGCAGTGTTCGCGCGAACGTGAACTCTCCAGTTTTTTTCCCAATTATTTTTCAAACATTTGGGACGCACAATATAACTGAATATAATAAAATAAATATTTCGCGATACAAATACGATGCGTAAAAAATTAAAATATTATTCTATTGTGTCTTCATATTTTTCCCATTTTTTTCCTTTTATTTATTATTTTTTTAATAATTAAAATAATTAAATAAAAATTTTCACACCTCAAAAATTAATTATTTCAACAAAAATGAATTAATCATGTCATTTTGAGGTGACGTGCAAATTTTCATGCAGTGGTCGGCCAAGGCGCGCGCGCTGCGCGCGTCGGCACGGGCTGCCTGCGCGCGCGCGCAGGCCGGCACGGGCCGCGCAGGCGCGCGCGGGCAGGCCGGCGCAGGCCGCACAGGCCGCGCAGGCGCGCGCGCGCAGGCCGGCACGGTCCGCGCAGGCCAACACAGGCCGCGCAGGCGCGCGCGCGCATGCCGGTACAGGCCGCGCAGGCACGCGCGGGCAGGCCGGCGCAGACCGCACAGGCGGCGCAGGCGCGGGCGCGCAGGCCGGCACAGGCCGCGCAGGCGCGCGCGCGCATGCCGCCACAGGCCGCGCAGGCGCGCGCGGGCAGGCCGGCACAGGCCGCGCAGGCGCGCGCGGGCAGGCCGGCGCAGGCCGCACAGGCCGCACAGGCGCGCGCGGGCAGGCCGGCGCAGGCCGCACAGGCCGCGCAGGCGCGCGCGGGCAGGCCGGCGCAGGCCGCACAGGCCGCGCAGGCGCGCGCGCGCAGGCCGGTACAGTCCGCGCAGGCGCGGGCGCGCAGGCCGGCACAGGCCGCGCAGGCGCGCGCGGGCAGGCCGGCACACGCCGCGCAGGCCGCGCAGGCGCCCGCGCCCCCGGCAGTGCCCGCACTGGCGCCCGCGAGCAGGCCGGCACAGTCCGCGCAGGCCGGCGCGCGCCCGCCCGTGTGCCCGCGCAGGCGCGCGCGGCCCCGCCCGGCAGTGCCCGCGCAGGAGCGCGCGCGCCCGCCCGGCAGTGCCCGCGCAGGCGCGCGCGCGCCCGCCCGGCAGTGCCCGCGCAGGCGCGCCCGCCCGGCAGTGCCCGCGCAGGCGCGCGCGCGCCCGCCCGGCAGTGCCCGCGCAGTCGCGCGCGCGCCCGCCCTGCAGTGCCCGCGCAGGCGCGCGCGGCCCCGCCCGGCAGTGCCCGCCTGCGCGCGTGCGCCGGCAGCGTCCGCGCAAGCGTTTTTTTTTTTTTTTCTTTTTTTTATTAATTAAAATAATTAAATAAAAATTTTCATAACTCAAAAATAAATTATTTCAACAAAAATGAATTAATCATGTGATTTTGAGGTGACGCGACGCCCGAGGCGCGCGCGCGCGCACGTCGGCACGGGCTGCCTGCGCGCGCACGTCGGCAGTGCCCGCACAGGCGCGCGCGCGGCCGTCGGCACTGTCCGTACAGGCGCGCGCGCGCACGTCGGCAGTGGCTGCCTGCGCGCGGCCGTCGGCAGTGGCTGCTGCGCGCGCCCGCCCGGCAGTGCCCGCCTGCGCGCGCGCGCCGGCAGCGTCCGCGCAAGCGTTTTTTTTTTTTTATAAATAATTAAAATAATTAAATAAAAATTTTCATAACTCAAAAATAAATTATTTCAACAAAAATGAATTAATCATGTGATTTTGAGGTGACGCGAAAATTTTAATGCAGTGGACGCCCGAGGCCCGGCGTCCGCGCAAGCGTTTTTTTTTTTTTTTTTTTTTAATAATTAAAATAATTAAATAAAAATTTTCATAACTCAAAAATAAATTATTTCAACAAAAATGAATTAATCATGTGATTTTGAGGTGACGCGACGCCCGAGGCGCGCGCGCGCGCACGTCGGCACGGGCTGCCTGCGCGCGCACGTCGGCAGTGCCCGCACAGGCGCGCGCGCGGCCGTCGGCACTGTCCGTACAGGCGCGCGCGCGCACGTCGACAGTGGCTGCCTGCGCGCGGCCGTCGGCAGTGGCTGCTGCGCGCGCCCGCCCGGCAGTGCCCGCCTGCGCCCGCGCGCCGGCTGCGTCCGCGCAAGCGTTTTTTTTTTTTTTTTTTTTAATAATTAAAATAATTAAATAAAAATTTTCATAACTCAAAAATAAATTATTTTAACAAAAATTAATTAATCATGTGATTTTGAGGTGACGCGAAAATTTTCATGCAGTGGTCGCCCGAGGCGCGCGCGCGCCCTCGTCGGCACGGGCTGCCTGCGCGCGCACGTTGGCAGTGCCCGCACAGGCGCCCGCGCGGCCGTCGGCACTGTCCGTACAGGCGCGCGCGCGCGCGCGCACGTCGGCAGTGGCTGCCTGCGCGCGGCCGTCGGCAGTGGCTGCTGCGCGCGCACGTCGGCAGTGGCTGCCTGCGCGCGCACGTCGGCAGTGTCCGCGCGAACGTGAACTCTCCAGTTTTTTTCCCAATTATTTTTCAAACATTTGGGACGCACAATATAACTGAATATAATAAAATAAATATTTCGCGATACAAATACGATGCGTAAAAAATTAAAATATTATTCTATTGTGTCTTCATATTTTTCCCATTTTTTTCCTTTTATTTATTATTTTTTTAATAATCAAAATAATTAAATAAAAATTTTCACAACTCAAAAATTAATTATTTCAACAAAAATGAATTAATCATGTCATTTTGATGGGACGTGAAAATTTTCATGCAGTGGTCGGCCAAGGCGCGCGCGCGCGTCGGCACGGGCTGCCTGCGCGCGCGCGCATGCCGGCACGGGCCGCGCAGGCGCGCGCGGGCAGGCCGGCGCAGGCCGCACAGGCCGCGCAGGCGCGCGCGCGCGGGCCGGTACAGTCCGCGCAGGCGCGGGCGCGCAGGCCGGCACAGGCCGCGCAGGCGCGCGCGGGCAGGCCGGCACACGCCGCGACGGCCGCGCAGGCGCGCGCGCGCAGGCCGGCACAGTCCGCGAAGGCGCCCGCGCCCCCGGCAGTGCCCGCACTGGCGCCCGCGCGCAGGCCGGCACAGTCCGCGCAGGCGGGCGCGCGCCCGCCCGAGTGCCCGCGCAGGCGCGCGCGGCCCCGCCCGGCAGTGCCCGCGCAGGCGCGCGCGCGCCCGCCCGGCAGTGCCCGCGCAGGCGCGCCCGCCCGGCAGTGCCCGCGCAGGCGCCCGCGCTCCCGCCCGGCAGTGCCCGCGCAGGCGTGCGCAGCCCCGCCCGGCAGTGCCCGCCTGCGCGCGCGCGCCGGCATCGTCCGCGCAAGCGGTTTTTTTTTTTTTTTAATAATTAAAATAATTAAATAAAAATTTTCATAACTCAAAAATAAATTATTTCAACAAAAATGAATTAATCATGTGATTTTGAGGTGACGCGAAAATTTTCATGCAGTGGACGCCCGAGGCCCGGCGTCCGCGCAAGCGTTTTTTTTTTTTTTTAATAATTAAAATAATTAAATAAAAATTTTCATAACTCAAAAATAAATTATTTCAACAAAAATGAATTAATCATGTGATTTTGAGGTGACGCGACGCCCGAGTCGCGCGCGCGCGCACGTCGGCACGGGCTGCCTGCGCGCGCACGTCGGCAGTACCCGCACAGGCGCGCGCGCGGCCGTAGGCACTGTCCGTACAGGCTTGCGCGCGCACGTCGGCAGTGGCTGCCTGCGCGCGGCCGTCGGCAGTGGCTGCTGCGCGCGCCCGCCCGGCAGTGCCCGCCTGCGCGCGCGCGCCGGCAGCATCCGCGCAAGCGTTTTTTTTTTTTTAAATAATTAAAATAATTAAATAAAAATTTTCATAACTCAAAAATAAATTATTTTAACAAAAATTAATTAATCATGTGATTTTGAGGTGACGCGAAAATTTTCATGCAGTGGTCGCCCGAGGCGCGCACGCGCCCACGTCGGCACGGGCTGCCTGCGCGCGCACGTCGGCAGTGCCCGCACAGGCGCCCGCGCGGCCGTCGGCACTGTCCGTACAGGCGCGCGCGCGCACGTCGGCAGTGGCTGCTGCGCGCGCACGTCGGCAGTGGCTGCCTGCGCGCGCACGTCGGCAGTGGCTGCCTGCGCGCGCACGTCGGCAGTGTCCGCGCGAACGTGAACTCTCCAGTTTTTTTCCCAATTATTTTTCAAACATTTGGGACGCACAATATAACTGAATATAATAAAATAAATATTTCGCGATACAAATACGATGCGTAAAAAATTAAAATATTATTCTATTGTGTCTTCATATTTTTCCCATTTTTTTCCTTTTATTTATTATTTTTTTAATAATTAAAATAATTAAATAAAAATTTTCACACCTCAAAAACTAATTATTTCAACAAAAATGAATTAATCATGTCATTTTGAGGTGACGTGCAAATTTTCATGCAGTGGTCGGCCAAGGCGCGCGCGCGTCGGCACGGGCTGCCTGCGCGCGCGCGCAGGCCGGCACGGGCCGCGCAGGCGCGCGCGCGCGTGCCGGCACGGGCCGCGCAGGCGCGCGCGGGCAGGCCGGCGCAGGCCGTACAGGCCGCGCAGGCGCGCGCGCGCATGCCGGCACGGTCCGCGCAGGCCAACACAGGCCGTGCAGGCGCGCGCGCGCATGCCGGCACAGGCCGCGCAGGCGCGCGCGGGCAGGCCGGCAAACGCCGCGCAGGCCGCGCAGGCGCGCGCGCGCAGGCCGGCCCAGTCCGCGCAGGCGCGCGCGCGCATGCCGGCACAGGCCGCGCAGGCGCGCGAGGGCAGGCCGCGCAGGCGCGCGCGGGCAGGCCGGCGCAGGCCGCACAGGCCGCGCAGGCGCGCGCGGGAAGGCCGGCGCAGGCCGCACAGGCCGCGCAGGCGCGCGCGCGCAGGCCGGTACAGTCCGCGCAGGCGCGGGCGCGCAGGCCGGCACAGGCCGCGCAGGCGCGCGCGGGCAGGCCGGCACACGCCGCGCAGGCGCGCGCGCGCAGGCCGGCACAGTCCGCGCAGGCGCCCGCGCCCCCGGCAGTGCCCGCACTGGCGCCCGCGCGCAGGCCGGCACAGTCCGCGCAGGCGGGCGCGCGCCCGCCCGAGTGCCCGCGGAGGCGCGCGCGGCCCCGCCCGGCAGTGCCCGCGCAGGCGCGCGCGCGCCCGCCCGGCAGTGCCCGCGCAGGCGCGCCCGGCCCCGCCCGGCAGTTCCCGCGGAGGCGCGCGCGGCCCCGCCCGGCAGTGCCCGCGCAGGCGCGCGCGCGCCCGCCCGGCAGTGCCCGCGCAGGCGCTCGCGCGCCCGGTCGGCAGTGCCAGCGCAGGCACGCGCGCGCCCGCCCGGCAGTGCCCGCGCAGTCGCGCGCGCGCCCGCCCTGCAGTGCCCGCGCAGGCGCGCGCGGCCCCGCCCGGCTGTGCCCGCGCAGGCGCGCGCGCCCCCGCCCGGCAGTGCCCGCGCAGGCGCGCGCGGCCCAGCCCGGCAGTGCCCGCGCAGGCGCGCGCGGCCCCGCCCGGCAGTGCCCGCCTGCGCGCGCGCGCCGGCAGCGTCCGCGCAAGCATTTTTTTTTTTAATAATTAAAATAATTAAATAAAAATTTTCATAACTCAAAAATAAATTATTTTAACAAAAATTAATTAATCATGTGATTTTGAGGTGACGCGAAAATTTTCATGCAGTGGTCGCCCGAGGCGCGCGCGCGCCCACGTCGGCACGGGCTGCCTGCGCGCGCACGTCGGCAGTGCCCGCACAGGCGCCCGCGCGGCCGTCGGCACTGTCCGTACAGGCGCGCGCGCGCACGTCGGCAGTGGCTGCCTGCGCGCGCACGTCGGCATTGTGTGCGCGAACGTGAACTCTCCAGTTTTTTTCCCAATTATTTTTCAAACATTTGGGACGCACAATATAACTGAATATAATAAAATAAATATTTCGCGATACAAATACGATGCGTAAAAAATTAAAATATTATTCTATTGTGTCTTCATATTTTTCCCAATTTTTTCCTTTTATTTATTATTTTTTTAATAATTAAAATATTTAAATAAAAATTTTCACACCTCAAAAATTAATTATTTCAACAAAAATGAATTAATCATGTCATTTTGAGGTGACGTGCAAATTTTCATGCAGTGGTCGGCCAAGGCGCGCGCGCGCGCGTCGGCACGGGCTGCCTGCGCGCGCGCGCAGGCGCGCGCGGGCAGGCCGGCGCAGGCCGCACAGGCCGCGCAGGCCGGCACGGTCCGCGCAGGCCAACACAGGCCGCGCAGGCGCGCGCGCATGCCGGCACAGGCCGCGCAGGCACGCGCGGGCAGGCCGGCGCAGGCCGCACAGGCGGCGCAGGCGCGGGCGCGCAGGCCGGCACAGGCCGGGCAGGCGCGGGCGCGCATGCCGGCACAGGCCGCGCAGGCGCGCCCGGGCAGGCCGGCACGGGCCGCGCAGGCGCGCGCGGGCAGGCCGGCGCAGGCCGCACAGGCCGCGCAGGCGCGCGCGGGCAGGCCGGCGCAGGCCGCGCAGGCGCGCGCGCGCAGGCCGGTACAGTCCGCGCAGGCGCGGGCGCGCTGGCCGGCACAGGCCGCGCAGGCGCGCGCGGGCAAGCCGGCACACGCCGCGCAGGCCGCGCACAGTCCGCGCAGGCGCCCGCGCCCCCGGCAGTGCCCGCACTGGCGCCCGCGCGCAGGCCGGCACAGTCCGCGCAGGCGGGCGCGCGCCCGCCCGAGTGCCCGCGCAGGCGCGCGCGGCCCCGCCCGGCAGTGCCCGCGCAGGCGCGCCCGGCCCCGCCCGGCAGTGCCCGCGCGCCCGCCCGGCAGTGCCCGCGCAGGCGCGCGCGCGCCCGCCCGGCAGTGCCCGCGCATGCACGCGCGCGCCCGGCCGGCAGTGCCCGCGCAGTCGCGCGCGCGCCCGCCCGGCAGTGCCCGCGCAGTCGCGCGCGGCCCCGCCCGGCAGGGCGCTGCCCGCGCATGCACGCGCGCGCCCGGCCGGCAGTGCCCGCGCAGTCGCGCGCGCGCCCGCCCTGCAGTGCCCGCGCAGGCGCGCGCGGCCCCGCCCGGCAGTGCCCGCGCAGGCGCGCGCGCGCCCGCCCGGCAGTGCCCGGCACGTCGGCACGTGAGCGCGCGCACGTCGGCACGTCGGCAGTGCCCGCACAGGCGCGCGCGCTCACGTCGTCTCACGAGGCGCCTTCCGCAATGCGGGGAAAGGGGCACCGTGTGGCTAGCAGTCCGCAGACTACTTCCGCCAATAGCAACACACCACCGAAAACCCGACGGGCACTAGCACAGCACACCGACAGGAATAGCAACAGCAGCAAGCAACAGTAAGCAAGGTGCAGTACGAAAGCAGTAAATTGGGCACGCGGTTCAAAAAGTAGATTTCATTGCATTGAACGATTGCATATACATTGTACAACGATGCTAGCGCAAGGGGATCGCCTTGAGGGGGACACTAGCACGTAGACTACACCAAGCTTCGAGAACTCATTCCCCCCTATAATAGGCTTAAAAAAGTTTTTCCTATTGATAGCAGTAAACATTGAAAAAGCTGAACATCGCACCTCAGGAGGCCTAACGTCCCCCTGAGCAAACAAAAGTATTTACAACGTACATCAAGTACAAGACAAAAGACCAACGCCTAAAAACTCTAAGACTGCGGAAGCCTAGCGTCTGGGCGAAGGTTGTTGGTCGGCCAAGTAGAGCGGTTGGGTGGCCGAGATGTGCCGAATGTGCATCAAGGGTGCCGAGTGCGCGGGCGGCCCTTGACATTCTCCCCCACCTGAGATGGCGACGTCCTCGGCGCATGAGAAGCATGATACGCTTCGACAAGAGGTAGAAACGCCTTGAGGTTCGTCACCCGCTCCCAAGTGTTCTCCTCGCTGCTGCATCCCCTCCATTTCACCAAGTACTCCGTGTGGTTGCGCTTTGCGGTACTCGTAACTCGATGATTTAGGATAGCTTCAGCCACCTTCTCCTTAGTCTTCGTCAATTCAAGTTGCGGGCGGCTGGGCTGATTGCGGGCATCGTCCTCCTTGTCTGCTGAATATTTCTTTAGCTGACTCACATGGAAGACGTTATGGATTTTCCACCAGGAAGGCAACTCTACCTTGTAGGCCACCGTTCCAATACGCTTTATGATAGATAAAGGGCCAACATATTTTTGCATCAACCGAGGATCTCTCCCCCTTGATGACTTCGATAATCTTGGGTCTGGGACCTTCACCATCACAAGGTCTCCCGCATTGAACTCGATGAAGCGGCGGTTTTGATCAGCATACTTTTTCATCCGCTTCTGAGCTTTCTCCAGGCAACTTCTGGCGATGTCAACGTTCTGCTTCCATTCCTGGGAGAAGCTTCGGGCGAGAGGGGATCTCACACTTTGTGGAGAGTCGAGAGTGTGAGGGAGGAGCGGTTGCTGCCCAGTGACAATTTCAAAAGCGCTCTTGTTGGTTGAAGAGCTCTTTTGAGCATTGAAGCACAACTGAGCGACATCCAAGAGCTTCACCCAATCTTTCTGCGTACCTCGCACAAAGTGCCGAAGGTATTCCTCCAACATCGAATTAAAGCGTTCCGTCTGGCCGTCAGATTGTGGGTGATAGCTCGAGCTCATAGAAAGTTTGGACCCGAGGATTTTGAATAGCTCGGTCCAAAAGACGCCAGTGAAACGGGAGTCCCGATCACTGACGATGTCCTTCGGCAGTCCCCAGTACTTGACAATATGCTTGAAGAAGAGATGAGCCGTCCCTTCTGCCGTAACGTGTTTTGGGGCTGCAATGAAAGTAGCATACTTGGATAATCGGTCCACCACGACGATAATAGAGCCTAAGTCTCCCACCTTAGGCAATCCAGAAATATAGTCCATGGATACACTTTCCCATGGTCTTTTTGGGATGGGCAATGGTTGCAGCAGACCCGCCTTCTTCTGATGGTCTGCCTTATCCTGCTGGCATATCAAGCAGGTGCGGACGTAAGTCTCCACGTCGTCCCGCATCTGTGGCCAATAGTAGGCCCTCTGCACCAAGGCATAAGTACGCTCCTCTCCCTGGTGTCCCGCCCAAAGAGTGTCGTGGCACTCTGAGATAAGTGATTTCCTTAGGTCCCCACCTTTCGGCACATATAGGCGGTTTCCCTTGGTCATCAGCAATCCATCTTCCAACCAAAATTGCCGAGCTTTGCCCTGCTCGACAAGCTGGATCAGGCCTTGCGCTGCTGGATCTTTCGACAATAACTCCCGCGCCCGATCCCTGATAGAGGTGGCAACTGCGCTAGAGGAGAGCGCTGCTACCGACCCCAAACTCGCCAAATCCGCCCTGCGGCTGAGGGCGTCTGCCACATGATTGCTGGAGCCGGCCCGATACTCCAGCACGAAGTGAAATTCCGACAGCAACTCCTGCCAGCGTGCCTGTCTACTGGTCAGCTTCGGCTGCGACATAAAGTGACTTACCGCAGTGTTGTCCGTCCTGACCACGAAGTGAGAGCCTAACAAATAATGCCGCCATAGTCTTAGGCAATGAACGACGGCTAGTAGTTCCTTCTCATGCACCGAATAGCGCCGCTCAACATCTTTAAGCTTCCTGCTCTCAAAGGCAACTGGATGGCCATCTTGCATTAGGACCCCTCCTAACGCAAAGTCTGAAGCGTCTGTCTCCACCACGAACGGCTTCGACATGTCCGGTAAGGCCAGCACAGGGTCTGTCACAATTGCTTTCTTCAAATTGTCGAAGGCGACTTGGCATTGGGGTGTCCAATTCCAAGTCTCCGTCTTCTTCAATAAATCCGTCAGTGGCCGAGCTATCTCGGAGTAGCCCTTCACAAAACGCCGATAATAATTTGCCAACCCAAGAAATGAGCGCAAGTCATGAACGTCCTTCGGCAGCTGCCACTCCTCAATAGCCTGAACTTTCTTGGGGTCCATTCGAATTCGCCCTCTCTCCACAATGTGCCCCAAGAAACTGATTGTCTCCTGAGCAAACGAGCATTTCGACACCTTCGCATATAGCTCGTGCTCGCGGAGTCTCGTCAGAACCTGCCGCAGATGGTCTACATGCTCGGCCAAGGTTCTGCTGTAAATCACGATGTCGTCCAGGTACACCACCACAAATTCATCCAGAAAACCATGGAGTACCTGGTTCATTAGCGTGCTGAAGGTTGCGGGAGCGTTCGTCAGGCCGAAAGGCATGACAAGGAATTCAAAAGCTCCGTACCGTGTGACTACTGTCGTCTTCGCCTCATCGCCCTCCTTGATTCGGACCTGCCAGTAGCCCGACCTCAAGTCTATCTTGGTGAAATATTTCGCCCGGCTTAGACGGTCAAAGCAATCCGCCACCAACGGTATCGGATACTTATTCTTCACTGTGATCTTGTTCAACGCCCGATAGTCACAACACATACGTAGGGAGCCGTCGGCCTTCTTCTGAAATAGGACCGGCGCCCCATACGGCGACTTAGCGGGTTTGATTATTCCGCTCTCCAACATGTCCTTCAGTTGTTTCCTAAGCTCCACCAGCTCAGGCTGCGACATCCTGTATGGTGCCCTGGCGGGCGGCTTCGTGTCTGGCACCAACTCGATTTCGTGATCCACTGCCCTCTTCGGCGGAAGCTTCCGAGGCAGCTCATCCGGCATCACGTCCTCGAACTCTTTCAGCAACTTCTTTATTTCGCCAGGGATGGGCCCTGACGTCTCCTCAATTTCATCAAAACGAAGGGTGCACAAGTAGGATGGTTCGTTCCGCTTGCGCCCCTTCTCAAACTGCATGGCCGACAGATTTTTCTCTCCTGTACGCCCGGCCAATGTGGGGATAATACAAGGTTTGGCCCCCAACATCATCAACGAATCAACATGCGGCAAAACCGCTGTACGTGTATCCCGCAAAAATTCAAGCCCGAGGATGAGCTTGAAGTCGTCCATCACCACGACAGAAAGGTTGGTCTTGCCCTCAAAAGAACCAACCTTAATCAGCACAGATTTGGCCACACCAGCAATGGGTTGTGCGGCCGAGTTTATCGCCTTTACTCGCCCAACTCCCTTCTCCAGCACGAGCCCAAGTCTCTCTACTTCGGCGCTCGCAAGGTAGTTGTGCGTAGCTCCAGTATCGATCATGGCACGGATGGGCTTGCCATGAATCTTCACATCCACAAACATCAGCCCTTTCTTCCGAGGATTCCGGGGCTGTGCTTCCTCTTCCGGCTGGCTCGCAGTAAGAGCCGGGGCAGTCTTTCTTGCATGTGGTGGCACCAACTTCTTTGCCACCACTTGGGACAGCGTGTTGCACCATTGGGAGATGGCGCCCAAGTTGTCCTCCTCTTCTTCCGAATCATGCCCACCACTCGCAGATGCTTGTGGCTCCATAGTCTTTGCGGGCGACGCCTTGTCAGTAAAGGTCGCCAGCGCGTTCAACAGTTGTTTCTTCGGGCAGTCCCGATATCTATGCGGGCCGTCGCATAGGAAGCATCCACTGTTCTTCTGCGGCGCCCCCTGCTTTGTCTCCTGGGGCCTATTCTTGCCCGAACTGCCCATTGAACTACTCTGAGCGTGGGGCTTTCGATCTCCCCCACCTCTGTTGGAGTTACTCTTGAATGATTTCGCCCCGCCCGACTTATTCTGTACAGGACCAGGCGTCGTCTGCCTGTCCCTCGGGCCCTCTGGGTTGAAATCTGTCAAGCGTTCGGCCGCTGCCATGGCCGACCCCAAATCAGTCACCCGTTGGCGCTGCAGCTCAAGACGCGCCCACGGTTTCAGGCCCTCCATGAATGTGAAGAGCTTGTCCTTCTCCGACATATCCCGAATGTCCAACATCAGTGCTGAGAAAGATTTCACATAATCTCGCACGGAGCCTGTGTGCTCCAACTTCCGCAATGCCCGCCTGGCATTGTACTCGACGTTCTCCGGGAAGAACTGCTCTCGAATCGCTTCCCGAAGAAGAGCGCAGGTATCAAGCCGCAACTGATTGGCTTGGATCTCCGCATATTTGGTGCGCCACCACAGCTTGGCATCACCCATCAGATACATTGTCGCCGTCGACACCTTCCTTGCCTCATCTTCCATATTTGCCGCAAGGAAGTATTGTTCCATATCAAAAAGGAAGTTCTCGACCTCCTTCGCATCCCGAGCACCGCCATAGGCCTTCGGTTCAGGAATCCGAAGCCTAGCACCATGATCCTGAGCAACAACAGGGGCGTTACTCACTGCACGTTGGAGCAGACCAATCTGAATCGACATCTGCTCCATTTCGCGCCGCATATCGGCGATACCGCCACCTCCAAAAGCACTGCCCATCTCTTGGACAACCTGCCGACACTCGTCAAGTTCGGCACTCAGCACCGACACTTCAGTCTCAAGGGAAGAGACCTTCTCTTCCAAATTCATCACCATTTCAGTTAACCGGGAGTTTTCATCCTCCAGGTTCGCAGCTCGCTCGCTAGGCGACGCTGCTCGTCGCGGGCTCTCAGCATCTTGCCCCGACATTCTCGCAGCAGAATTAGCTTGGGTCACAGCAACCCGCCTCGGCCCCATGAGGTACCGAGGCTCTGATACCACTTCTCACGAGGCGCCTTCCGCAATGCGGGGAAAGGGGCACCGTGTGGCTAGCAGTCCGCAGACTACTTCCGCCAATAGCAACACACCACCGAAAACCCGACGGGCACTAGCACAGCACACCGACAGGAATAGCAACAGCAATAGCAACAGCAGCAAGCAACAGTAAGCAAGGTGCAGTACGAAAGCAGTAAATTGGGCACGCGGTTCAAAAAGTAGATTTCATTGCATTGAACGATTGCATATACATTGTACAACGATGCTAGCGCAAGGGGATCGCCTTGAGGGGGACACTAGCACGTAGACTACACCAAGCTTCGAGAACTCATTCCCCCCTATAATAGGCTTAAAAAAGTTTTTCCTATTGATAGCAGTAAACATTGAAAAAGCTGAACATCGCACCTCAGGAGGCCTAACGTCCCCCTGAGCAAACAAAAGTATTTACAACGTACATCAAGTACAAGACAAAAGACCAACGCCTAAAAACTCTAAGACTGCGGAAGCCTAGCGTCTGGGCGAAGGTTGTTGGTCGGCCAAGTAGAGCGGTTGGGTGGCCGAGATGTGCCGAATGTGCGTCAAGGGTGCCGAGTGCGCGGGCGGCCCTTGACACGTCGGCAGTGGCTGCCTGCGCGCGGCCGTCGGCAGTGGCTGCTGCGCGCGCCCGCCCGGCAGTGCCCGCCTGCGCGCGCGCGCCGGCAGCGTCCGCGCAAGCGTTTTTTTTTTTTTTTAATAATTAAAATAATTAAATAAAAATTTTCATAACTCAAAAATAAATTATTTTAACAAAAATTAATTAATCATGTGATTTTGAGGTGACGCGAAAATTTTCATGCAGTGGTCGCTCGAGGCGCGCGCGCGCCCACGTCGGCACGGGCTGCCTGCGCGCGCACGTCGGCAGTGCCCGCACAGACGCCCGCGCGACCGTCGGCACTGTCCGTACAGGCGCGCGCGCGCACGTCGGCAGTGGCTGCCTGCGCGCGGCCGTCGGCAGTGGCTGCTGCGCGCGCACGTCGGCAGTGGCTGCCTGCGCGCGCACGTCGGCAGTGTCCGCGCGAACGTGAACTCTCCAGTTTTTTTCCCAATTATTTTTCAAACATTTGGGACGCACAATATAACTGAATATAATAAAATAAATATTTCGCGATACAAATACGATGCGTAAAAAATTAAAATATTATTCTATTGTGTCTTCATATTTTTCCCATTTTTTTCCTTTTATTTATTATTTTTTTAATAATTAAAATAATTAAATAAAAATTTTCACACCTCAAAAATTAATTATTTCAACAAAAATGAATTAATCATGTCATTTTGAGGTGACGTGCAAATTTTCATGCAGTGGTCGGCCAAGGCGCGCGCGCGCGCGCGTCGGCACGGGCTGCCTGCGCGCGCGCGCAGGCCGGCATGGGCCGCGCAGGCGCGCGCGCGCATGCCGGCACGGGCCGCGCAGGCGCGCGCGGGCAGGCCGGCGCAGGCCGCACAGGCCGCGCAGGCCGGCACGGTCCGCGCAGGCCAACACAGGCCGCGCAGGCGCGCGCGCGCATGCCGGCACAGGCCGCGCAGGCACGCGCGGGCAGGCCGGCGCAGGCCGCACAGGCGGCGCAGGCGCGGGCGCGCAGGCCGGCACAGGCCGGGCAGGCGCGGGCGCGCATGCCGGCACAGGCCGCGCAGGCGCGCGCGGGCAGGCCGGCACAGGACGCGCAGGCGCGCGCGGGCAGGCCGGCGCAGGCCGCACAGGCCGCGCAGGCGCGCGCGGGCAGGCCGGCGCAGGCCGCACAGGCCGCGCAGGAGCGCGCGCGCAGGCCGGTACAGTCCGCGCAGGCGCGGGCGCGCAGGCCGGCACAGGCCGCGCAGGCGCGCGCGGGCAGGCCGGCACACGCCGCGCAGGCCGCGCAGGCTCGCGCGCGCAGGCCGGCACAGTCCGCGCAGGCGCCCGCGCCCCCGGCAGTGCCCGCACTGGCGCCCGCGCGCAGGCCGGCACAGTCCGCGCAGGCGGGCGCGCGCCCGCCCGAGTGCCCGCGCAGGCGCGCGCGGCCCCGCCCGGCAGTGCGCGCGCAGGCGCGCCCGGCCCCGCCCGGCAGTGCCCGCGCAGGCGCCCGCGCGCCCGCCCGGCAGTGCCCGCGCAGGCGCGCGCCGCCCCGCCCGGCAGTGCCCGCGCAGGCGCGCGCGGCCCCGCCCGGCAGTGCCCGCGCAGGCGCGCGCGCGCCCGGCCTGCAGTGCCCGCGCAGGCGCGCGCGCGCCCGCCCTGCAGTGCCCGCGCAGGCGCGCGCGGCCCCGCCCGGCAGTGCCCGCGCAGTCGCGCGCGCGCCCGCCCTGCAGTGCCCGCGCAGGCGCGCGCGGCCCCGCCCGGCAGTGCCCGCCTGCGCGCGGGCGCCGGCAGCGTCCGCGCAAGCGTTTTTTTTTTTTAATAATTAAAATAATTAAATAAAAATTTTCATAACTCAAAAATAAATTATTTCAACAAAAATGAATTAATCATGTGATTTTGAGGTGACGCGAAAATTTTCATGCAGTGGACGCCCGAGGTCCGGCGTCTGCGCAAGCGTTTTTTTTTTTTTTTAATAATTAAAATAATTAAATAAAAATTTTCATAACTCAAAAATAAATTATTTCAACAAAAATGAATTAATCATGTGATTTTGAGGTGACGCGAAAATTTTCATGCAGTGGACGCCCGAGGCCCGGCGTCCGCGCAAGCGTTTTTTTTTTTTTTTTTTAATAATTAAAATAATTAAATAAAAATTTTCATAACTCAAAAATAAATTATTTCAACAAAAATGAATTAATCATGTGATTTTGAGGTGACGCGAAAATTTTCATGCAGTGGTCGCCCGAGGCGCGCGCGCGCCCACGTAGGCACGGGCTGCCAGCGCGCGCACGTCGGCAGTGCCCGCACAGGCGCCCGCGCGGCCGTCGGCACTGTCCGTACAGGCGCGCGCGCGCACGTCGGCAGTGGCTGCCTGCGCGCGGCCGTCGGCAGTGGCTGCTGCGCGCGCACGTCGGCAGTGGCTGCCTGCGCGCGCACGTCAGCAGTGTCCGCGCGAACGTGAACTCTCCAGTTTTTTTCCCAATTATTTTTCAAACATTTGGGACGCACAATATAAATGAATATAATAAAATAAATATTTCGCGATACAAATACGATGCGTAAAAAATTAAAATATTATTCTATTGTGTCTTCATATTTTTCCCATTTTTTTCCTTTTATTTATTATTTTTTTAATAATTAAAATAATTAAATAAAAATTTTCACACCTCAAAAATTAATTATTTCAACAAAAATGAATTAATCATGTCATTTTGAGGTGACGTGCAAATTTTCATGCAGTAGTCGGCCAAGGCGCGCGCGCGCGCGTCGGCACGGGCTGCCTGCGCGCGCGCGCAGTCCGGCACGGGCCGCGCAGGCGCGCGCGCGCAGTCCGGCACGGGCCGCGCAGGCGCGCGCGCGCATGCCGGCACGGGCCGCGCAGGCGCGCGCGGGCAGGCCGGCGCAGGCCGCACAGGCCGCGCAGGCGCGCGCGCGCAGGCCGGCACGGTCCGCGCAGGCCAACACAGGCCGCGCAGGCGCGCGCGCGCATGCCGGCACAGGCCGCGCAGGCACGCGCGGGCAGGCCGGCGCAAGCCGCACAGGCGGCGCAGGCGCGCGCGCGCAGGCCGGCACAGGCCGCGCAGGCGCGCGCGGGCAGGCCGGCACAGGCCGCGCAGGCGCGCGCGGGCAGGCCGGCGCAGGCTCGCGCGCGCAGGCGCCCGCGCAGGCGCCCGTGCCCCCGTGTCAAGGGCCGCCCGCGCACTCGGCACCCTTGACGCACATTCGGCACATTTCGGCCACCCAACCGCTCTACTCGGCCGACCAACAACCTTCGCCCAGACGCTAGGCTTCCGCAGTCTTAGAGTTTTTAGGCGTTGGTCTTTTGTCTTGTACTTGATGTACGTTGTAAATACTTTTGGTTGCTCAGGGGGACGTTAGGCCTCCTGAGGTGCGATGTTCAGCTTTTTCAATGTTTACTGCTGTCAATAGGAAAAACTTTTTTAAGCCTATTATAGGGGGGAATGAGTTCTCGAAGCTTGGTGTAGTCTACGTGCTAGTGTCCCCCTCAAGGCGATCCCCTTGCGCTAGCATCGTTGTACAATGTATATGCAATCGTTCAATGCAATGAAATCTATTTTCTGAACCGCGTGCTCAATTTACTGCTTTCGTACTGCACCTTGCTTACTGTTGCTTACTGTTGCTATTGCTGTTGCTATTGCTGTTGCTATTCCTGTCGGTGTGCTGTGCTAGTGCCCGTCGGGTTTTCGGTGGTGTGTTGCTATTGGCGGAAGTAGTCGGCGGACTGCTAGCCACACGGTGCCCCTTTCCCCGCATTGCGGAAGGCGCCTCGTGAGAAGTGGTATCAGAGCCTCGGTACCTCATGGGGCCGAGGCGGGTTGCTGTGACCCAAGCTAATTCTGCTGCGAGAATGTCGGGGCAAGATGCTGAGAGCCCGCGACGAGCAGCGTCGCCTAGCGAGCGAGCTGCGAACCTGGAGGATGAAAACTCCCGGTTGACGGAAATGGTGATGAATTTGGAAGAGAAGGTCTCTTCCCTCGAAACGGAAGTGTCGGTGCTGAGTGCCGAACTCGACGAATGTCGGCAGGTTGTCCAAGAGATGGGCAGTGCTTTTGGAGGTGGCGGTATTGCCGATATGCGGCGTGACATGGAACAGATGTCGATTCAGATCGGTCTGCTCCAACGTGCAGTGAGTAACGCCCCTGTTGTTGCTCAGGATCATGGTGCTAGGCTTCGGATTCCTGAACCGAAGGCCTATGGTGGTGCTCGGGATGCGAAGGAGGTCGAGAACTTCCTTTTTGATATAGAACAATACTTCCTTGCGGCAAATGTGGAAGACGAGGCAAGGAAGGTGTCGACGGCGACAATGTATCTAACGGGTGATGCCAAGCTGTGGTGGCGCACCAAATATGCGGAGATCCAAGCCAATCAGTTGCGGCTTGATACCTGGGCTCTTCTTCGGGAAGCGATTCGAGAGCAGTTCTTCCCGGAGAACGTCGAGTACAATGCCAGGCGGGCATTGCGAAAGTTGGAGCACACAGGCTCCGTGCGGGAGTATGTGAAATCGTTCTCGGCACTGATGCTGGACATTCGGGATATGTCGGAGAAGGACAAGCTCTTCACATTCATGGAGGGCCTGAAACCGTGGGCGCGTCTTGAGCTGCAGCGCCAACGGGTGACTAATTTGGGGTCGGCTATGGCAGCGGCCGAACGCTTGACAGATTTCAACCCAGAGGGCCGGAGGGACAGGCAGACGACGCCTGGTCCTGTACAGAATAAGCCGGGCGGGGCGAAAACATTCAAGAGTAACTCCAACAGAGGTGGGGGAGATCGGAAGCCCCACGCTCAGAGTAGTTCAATGGGCAGTTCGGGCAAGAACAGGCCCCAGGAGACAAAGCAGGGGGCGCCGCAGAAGAACAGTGGATGCTTCCTATGCGACGGCCCGCATAGATATCGGGACTGCCCGAAGAAACAACTGTTGAACGCGCTGGCGACCTTTACTGACAAGGCGTCGCCCGCAAAGACTATGGAGCCACAAGCATCTGCGAGTGGCGGACACGATTCGGAAGAAGAGGAGGACAACTTGGGCGCCATCTCCCAATGGTGCAACACGCTGTCCCAAGTGGCGGCAAAGAAGTTGGTGCCACCACATGCAAGAAAGACTGCCCCGGCTCTTACTGCGAGCCAGCCGAAAGAGGAAGCACAGCCCCGGAATCCTCGGAAGAAAGGGCTGATGTTTGTGGATGTGAAGATTCATGGCAAGCCCATCCGTGCCATGATCGATACTGGAGCTACGCACAACTACCTTGCGAGCGCCGAAGTAGAGAGACTTGGGCTCGTGCTGGAGAAGGGAGTTGGGCGAGTAAAGGCGATAAACTCGGCCGCGCAACCTATTGCTGGTGTGGCCAAATCTGTGCTGATTAAGGTTGGTTCTTTTGAGGGCAAGACCAACCTTTCTGTCGTGGTGATGGACGACTTCAAGCTCATCCTCGGGCTTGAATTTTTGCGGGATACACGTACAGCGGTTTTGCCGCATGTTGATTCGTTGATGATGTTGGGGGCCAAACCTTGTATTATCCCCACATTGGCCGGGCGTACAGGAGAGAAAAATCTGTCGGCCATGCAGTTTGAGAAGGGGCGCAAGCGGAACGAACCATCCTACTTGTGCACCCTTCGTTTTGACGAAATTGAGGAGACGTCAGGGCCCATCCCTGACGAAATAAAGAAGTTGCTGAAAGAGTTCGAGGACGTGATGCCGGACGAGCTGCCTCGGAAGCTTCCGCCGAAGAGGGCAGTGGATCACGAAATCGAGTTGGTGCCAGGCACGAAGCCGCCCGCCAGGGCACCATACAGGATGTCGCAGCCTGAGCTGGTGGAGCTTAGGAAGCAACTGAAGGACATGTTGGAGAGCGGAATAATCAAACCCGCTAAGTCGCCGTATGGGGCGCCGGTCCTATTTCAGAAGAAGGCCGATGGCTCCCTACGTATGTGTTGTGACTATCGGGCGTTGAACAAGATCACGGTGAAGAATAAGTACCCGATACCGTTGGTGGCGGATTGCTTTGACCGTCTTAGCCGGGCGAAATATTTCACCAAGATAGACTTGAGGTCGGGCTACTGGCAGGTCCGAATCAAGGAGGGCGATGAGGCGAAGACGACAGTGGTCACACGGTACGGAGCTTTTGAATTCCTTGTCATGCCTTTCGGCCTGACGAACGCTCCCGCAACCTTCAGCACGCTAATGAACCAGGTACTCCATGGTTTTCTGGATGAATTTGTGGTGGTGTACCTGGACGACATCGTGATTTACAGTAGAACCTTGGCCGAGCATGTAGACCATCTGCGGCAGGTTCTGACGAGACTCCGTGAGCACGAGCTATATGCGAAGGTGTCGAAATGCTCGTTTGCTCAGGAGACAATCAGTTTCTTGGGGCACATTGTGGAGAGAGGACGCATACGAATGGACCCCAAGAAAGTTCAGGCTATTGAGGAGTGGCAGCTGCCGAAAGACGTTCATGACTTGCGCTCATTTCTTGGGTTGGCAAATTATTATCGGCGTTTTGTGAAGGGCTACTCCGAGATAGCTCGGCCCCTGACGGATTTATTGAAGAAGACGGAGACTTGGAATTGGACACCCCAATGCCAAGTCGCCTTCGACAATTTGAAGAAAGCAATTGTGACAGACCCTGTGCTGGCCTTACCGGACATGTCGAAGCCGTTCGTGGTGGAGACAGACGCTTCAGACTTTGCGTTAGGAGGGGTCCTAATGCAAGATGGCCATCCAGTTGCCTTTGAGAGCAGGAAGCTTAAAGATGTTGAGCGGCGCTATTCGGTGCATGAGAAGGAACTACTAGCCGTCGTTCATTGCCTAAGACTATGGCGGCATTATTTGTTAGGCTCTCACTTCGTGGTCAGGACGGACAACACTGCGGTAAGTCACTTTATGTCGCAGCCGAAGTTGACCAGTAGACAGGCACGCTGGCAGGAGTTGCTGTCGGAATTTCACTTCGTGCTGGAGTATCGGGCCGGCTCCAGCAATCATGTGGCAGACGCCCTCAGCCGCAGGGCGGATTTGGCGAGTTTGGGGTCGGTAGCAGCGCTCTCCTCTAGCGCAGTTGCCACCTCTATCAGGGATCGGGCGCGGGAGTTATTGTCGAAAGATCCAGCAGCGCAGGGCCTGATCCAGCTTGTCGAGCAGGGCAAAGCTCGGCAATTTTGGTTGGAAGATGGATTGTTGATGACCAAGGGAAACCGCCTATATGTGCCGAAAGGTGGGGACCTAAGGAAATCACTTATCTCGGAGTGCCACGACACTCTTTGGGCGGGACACCAGGGAGAGGAGCGTACTTATGCCTTGGTGCAGAGGGCCTACTATTGGCCGCAGATGCGGGACGACGTGGAGACTTACGTCCGCACCTGCCTGATATGCCAGCAGGATAAGGCAGACCATCAGAAGAAGGCGGGTCTGCTACAACCATTGCCCATCCCAAAGAGACCATGGGAAAGCGTATCCATGGACTATATTTCTGGATTGCCTAAGGTGGGAGACTTAGGCTCTATTATCGTCGTGGTGGACCGATTATCCAAGTATGCTACTTTCATTGCAGCCCCAAAACACGTTACGGCAGAAGGGACGGCTCATCTCTTCTTCAAGCATATTGTCAAATACTGGGGACTGCCAAAGGACATCGTCAGTGACCGGGACTCCCGTTTCACTGGCGTCTTCTGGACCGAGCTGTTCAAAATCCTCGGGTCCAAACTTTCTATGAGCTCGAGCTATCACCCACAATCTGACGGCCAGACGGAACGCTTTAATTCGATGTTGGAGGAATACCTTCGGCACTTTGTGCGAGGTACGCAGAAGGATTGGGTGAAGCTCTTGGATGTCGCTCAGTTGTGCTTCAATGCTCAAAAGAGCTCTTCGACCAACAAGAGCGCTTTTGAAATTGTTACTGGGCAGCAACCGCTCCTCCCTCACACTCTCGACTCCCCACAAAGTGTGAGATCCCCTCTCGCCCGAAGCTTCTCCCAGGAATGGAAGCAGAACGTTGACATCGCCAGAAGTTGCCTGGAAAAAGCTCAGAAGCGGATGAAAAAGTATGCTGATCAAAACCGCCGCTTCATCGAGTTCAATGCGGGAGACCTTGTGATGGTGAAGGTCCCAGACCCAAGATTATCGAAGTCATCAAGGGGGAGAGATCCTCGGTTGATGCAAAAATATGTTGGCCCTTTATCTATCATAAAGCGTATTGGAACGGTGGCCTACAAGGTAGAGTTGCCTTCCTGGTGGAAAATCCATAACGTCTTCCATGTGAGTCAGCTAAAGAAATATTCAGCAGACAAGGAGGACGATGCCCGCAATCAGCCCAGCCGCCCGCAACTTGAATTGACGAAGACTAAGGAGAAGGTGGCTGAAGCTATCCTAAATCACCGAGTTACGAGTACCGCAAAGCGCAACCACACGGAGTACTTGGTGAAATGGAGGGGATGCAGCAGCGAGGAGAACACTTGGGAGCGGGTGACGAACCTCAAGGCGTTTCTACCTCTTGTCGAAGCGTATCATGCTTCTCATGCGCCGAGGACGTCGCCATCTCAGGTGGGGGAGAATGTCAAGGGCCGCCCGCGCACTCGGCACCCTTGACGCACATTCGGCACATTTCGGCCACCCAACCGCTCTACTCGGCCGACCAACAACCTTCGCCCAGACGCTAGGCTTCCGCAGTCTTAGAGTTTTTAGGCGTTGGTCTTTTGTCTTGTACTTGATGTACGTTGTAAATACTTTTGGTTGCTCAGGGGGACGTTAGGCCTCCTGAGGTGCGATGTTCAGCTTTTTCAATGTTTACTGCTGTCAATAGGAAAAACTTTTTTAAGCCTATTATAGGGGGGAATGAGTTCTCGAAGCTTGGTGTAGTCTACGTGCTAGTGTCCCCCTCAAGGCGATCCCCTTGCGCTAGCATCGTTGTACAATGTATATGCAATCGTTCAATGCAATGAAATCTATTTTCTGAACCGCGTGCTCAATTTACTGCTTTCGTACTGCACCTTGCTTACTGTTGCTTACTGTTGCTATTGCTGTTGCTATTCCTGTCGGTGTGCTGTGCTAGTGCCCGTCGGGTTTTCGGTGGTGTGTTGCTATTGGCGGAAGTAGTCGGCGGACTGCTAGCCACACGGTGCCCCTTTCCCCGCATTGCGGAAGGCGCCTCGTGAGACCCCGGCAGTGCCCGCACTGGCGCCCGCGCGCAGGCCGGCACAGTCCGGGCAGGCGGGCGCGCGCCCGCCCGAGTGCCCGCGCAGGCGCGCGCGGCCCCGCCCGGCAGTGCCCGGGCAGGCGCGCGCGCGCCCGCCCGGCAGTGCCCGCGCAGGCGCGCCGGGCCCCGCCCGGCAGTGCCAGCGCAGGCGCCCGCGCGCCCGCCCGGCAGTGCCCGCGCAGGCGCGCGCGGCCCCGCCCGGCAGTGCCCGCGCAGGCGCGCGCGCGCCCGCCCGGCAGTGCCCGCGCAGGCGCGCGCGGCCCCGCCCGGCAGTGCCCGCGCAGGCGCGCGCGGCCCAGCCGGCAGTGCCCGCGCAGGCACGCGCGCGCCCGCCCGGCAGTGCCCGCGCAGTCGCGCGCGCGCCCGCCCTGCAGTTCCCGCGCAGGGGCGCGCGGCCCCGCCCGGCAGTGCCCGCCTGCGCGCGCGCCGGCAGCGTCCCCGCAAGCGTTTTTTTTTTTTTTTTTTAATAATTAAAATAATTAAATAAAAATTTTCATAACTCAAAAACAAATTATTTCAACAAAAATGAATTAATCATGTGATTTTGAGGTGACGCGACGCCCGAGGCGCGCGCGCGCACGTCGGCACGGGCTGCCTGCGCGCGCACGTCGGCAGTGCCCGCACAGGCGCGCGCGCACGTCGGCAGTGGCTGCCTGCGCGCGGCCGTCGGCAGTGGCTGCTGCGCGCGCCCGCCCGGCAGTGCCCGCCTGCGCGCGCGCGCCGGCAGCGTCCGCGCAAGCGTTTTTTTTTTTTTTTTTTTTAATAATTAAAATAATTAAATAAAAATTTTCATAACTCAAAAATAAATTATTTCAACAAAAATGAATTAATCATGTGATTTTGAGGTGACGCGAAAATTTTCATGCAGTGGACGCCCGAGGCCCGGCGTCCGCGCAAGCGTTTTTTTTTTTTTTTTTTTAATAATTAAAATAATTAAATAAAAATTTTCATAACTCAAAAATAAATTATTTCAACTAAAATGAATTAATCATGTGATTTTGAGGTGACGCGAAAATTTTCATGCAGTTGACGCCCGAGGCCCGGCGTCCGCGCAAGCGTTTTTTTTTTTTTTTTTTTTTAAAATAATTAAATAAAAATTTTCATAACTCAAAAACAAATTATTTCAACAAAAATGAATTAATCATGAGATTTTGAGGTGACGCGACGCCCGAGGCGCGCGCGCGCGCACGTCGGCACGGGCTGCCTGCGCGCGCACGTCGGCAGTGCCCGCACAGGCGCGCGCGCACGTCGGCAGTGGCTGCCTGCGCGCGGCCGTCGGCAGTGGCTGCTGCGCGCGCCCGCCCGGCAGTGCCCGCCTGCGCCCGCGCGCCGGCAGCGTCCGAGCAAGCGTTTTTTTTTTTTTTTTTTAATAATTAAAATAATTAAATAAAAATTTTCATAACTCAAAAATAAATTATTTTAACAAAAATTAATTAATCATGTGATTTTGAGGTGACGCGAAAATTTTCATGCAGTGGTCGCCCGAGGCGCGCGCGCGCCCACGTCGGCACGGGCTGCCTGCGCGCGCACGTCGGCAGTGCCCGCACAGGCGCCCGCGCGGCCGTCGGCACTGTCCGTACAGGCGCGCGCGCGCACGTCGGCAGTGGCTGCCTGCGCGCGGCCGTCGGCAGTGGCTGCCTGCGCGCGGCCGTCGGCAGTGGCTGCTGCGCGCGCACGTCGGCAGTGGCTGCCTGCGCGCGCACGTCGGCAGTGTCCGCGCGAACGTGAACTCTCCAGTTTTTTTCCCAATTATTTTTCAAACATTTGAGACGCACAATATAACTGAATATAATAAAATAAATATTTCGCGATACAAATACGATGCGTAAAAAATTAAAATATTATTCTATTGTGTCTTCATATTTTTCCCATTTTTTTCCTTTTATTTATTATTTTTTTAATAATTAAAATAATTAAATAAAAATTTTCACACCTCAAAAATTAATTATTTCAACAAAAATGAATTAATCATGTCATTTTGAGGTGACGTGCAAATTTTCATGCAGTGGTCGGCCAAGGCGCGCGCGCGCGCGCGTCGGCACGGGCTGCCTGCGCGCGCGCGCAGTGCGGCACGGGCCGCGCAGGCGCGCGCGCGCTTGCCGGCACGGGCCGCGCAGGCGCGCGCGCGCTTGCCGGCACGGGCCGCGCAGGCGCGCGCGGGCAGGCCGGCGCAGGCCGAACAGGCCGCGCAGGCGCGCGCGCGCAGGCCGGCACGGTCCGCGCTGGCCAACACAGGCCGCGCAGGCGCGCGCGCGCATGCCGGCACAGGCCGCGCAGGCCGCACAGGCGGCGCAGGCGCGCGCGCGCAGGCCGCGCAGGCTCGCGCGCGCAGGCCGGCACAGTCCGCGCCGGAGCCCGCGCCCCCGGCAGTGCCCGCACTGGCGCCCGCGCACAGGCCGGCACAGTCCGCGCAGGCGGGCGCGCGCCCGCCCGAGTGCCCGCGCAGGCGCGCGCGGCCCCGCCCGGCAGTGCCCGCGCAGGCGCGCGCGCGCCCGCCCGGCAGTGCCCGCGAAGGCGCGCCCGGCCCCGCCCGGCAGTGCCCGCGCAGGCGCCCGCGGGCCCGCCCGGCAGTGCCCGCGCAGGCGCGCGCGGCCCCGCCCGGCAGTGCCCGCGCAGGCGCGCGCGTGCCCGCCCGGCAGTGCCCGCGCAGGCGCGCGCGCGCCCGGCCGGCAGTGCCCTCGCACGCGCGCGCGCGCCCGGCCGGCAGTGCCCGCGCAGGCGCGCGCGCGCCCGCCCGGCAGTGCCCGCGCAGTCGCGCGCGCGCCAGCCCTGCAGTGCCCGCGCAGGCGCGCGCGTCCCCGCCCGGCAGTGCCCGCGCAGGCACGCGCGCGCCCGCACGGCAGTGCCCGCGCAGTCGCGCGCGCGCCCGCCCGGCCGTGCCCGCGCAGGCGCGCGCGGCCCCGCCCGGCAGTGCCCGCCTGCGCGCGCGCGCCGGCAGCGTCCGCGCAAGCGTTTTTTTTTTTTTTTTTTAATAATTAAAATAATTAAATAAAAATTTTCATAACTCAAAAATAAATTATTTCAACAAAAATGAATTAATCATGTGATTTTGAGGTGACGCGAAAATTTTCATGCAGTGGACGCCCGAGGCCCGGCGTCCGCGCAAGCGTTTTTTTTTTTTTAATAATTAAAATAATTAAATAAAAATTTTCATAACTCAAAAATAAATTATTTCAACAAAAATGAATTAATCATGTGATTTTGAGGTGACGCGACGCCCGAGGCGCGCGCGCGCACGTCGGCACGGGCTGCCTGCCCGCGCACGTCGGCAGTGCCCGCACAGGCGCGCGCGCGGCCGTCGGCACTGTCCGTACAGGCGCGCGCGCGGCCGTCGGCAGTGGCTGCCTGCGCGCGGCCGTCGGCAGTGGCTGCTGCGCGCGCCCGCCCGGCAGTGCCCGCCTGCGCGCGTGCGCCGGCAGCGTCCGCGCAAGCGTTTTTTTTTTTTTTTTAATAATTAAAAGAATTAAATAAAAATTTTCATAACTCAAAAATTAATTATTTTAACAAAAATTAATTAATCATGTGATTTTGAGGTGACGCGAAAATTTTCATGCAGTGGTCGCCCGAGGAGCGCGCGCGCCCACGTCGGCACGGGCTGCCAGCGCGCGCACGTCGGCAGTGCCCGCACAGGCGCCCGCGCGGCCGTCGGCACTGTCCGTACAGGCGCGCGCGCGCACGTCGGCAGTGGCTGCCTGCGCGCGGCCGTCGGCAGTGGCTGCCTGCGCGCGGCCGTCGGCAGTGGCTGCTGCGCGCGCACGTCGGCAGTGGCTGCCTGCGCGCGCACGTCAGCAGTGTCCGCGCGAACGTGAACTCTCCAGTTTTTTTCCCAATTATTTTTCAAACATTTGGGACGCACAATATAACTGAATATAATAAAATAAATATTTCGCGATACAAATACGATGCGTAAAAAATTAAAATATTATTCTATTGTGTCTTCATATTTTTCCCATTTTTTTCCTTTTATTTATTATTTTTTTAATAATTAAAATAATTAAATAAAAATTTTCACACCTCAAAAATTAATTATTTCAACAAAAATGAATTAATCATGTCATTTTGAGGTGACGCGACGCCCGAGGCGCGCGCGCGCGCACGTCGGCACGGGCTGCCTGCGCGCGCACGTCGGCAGTGCCCGCACAGGCGCGCGCGCGGCCGTCGGCACTGTCCGTACAGGCGCGCGCGCGCACGTCGGCAATGGCTGCTGCGCGCGCCCGCCCGGCAGTGCCCGCCTGCGCGCGCGCGCCGGCAGCGTCCGCGCAAGCGTTTTTTTTTTTTTTTTTTAATAATTAAAATAATTAAATAAAAATTTTCATAACTCAAAAATAAATTATTTTAACAAAAATTAATTAATCATGTGATTTTGAGGTGACGCGAAAATTTTCATGCAGTGGTCGCCCGAGGCGCGCGCGCGCCCACGTCGGCACGGGCTGCCTGCGCGCGCACGTCGGCAGTGCCCGCACAGGCGCCCGCGCGGCCGTCGGCACTGTCCGTACAGGCGCGCGCGCGCACGTCGGCAGTGGCTGCCTGCGCGCGCACGTCGGCAGTGGCTGCCTGCGCGCGGCCGTCGGCAGTGGCTTCTGCGCGCACGTCGGCAGTAGCTGCCTGCGCGCGCACGTCGGCAGTGTCCGCGCGAACGTGAACTCTCCAGTTTTTTTCCCAATTATTTTTCAAACATTTGGGACGCACAATATAACTGAATATAATAAAATAAATATTTCGCGATACAAATACGATGCGTAAAAAATTAAAATATTATTCTATTGTGTCTTCATATTTTTCCCATTTTTTTCCTTTTATTTATTATTTTTTTAATAATTAAAATAATTAAATAAAAATTTTCACACCTCAAAAATTAATTATTTCAACAAAAATGAATTAATCATGTGATTTTGAGGTGACGCGACGCCCGAGGCGCGCGCGCGCGCACGTCGGCACGGGCTGCCTGCGCGCGCACGTCGGCAGTGCCCGCACAGGCGCGCGCGCGGCCGTCGGCACTGTCCGTACAGGCGCGCGCGCGCACGTCGGCAGTGGCTGCCTGCGCGCGGCCGTCGGCAGTGGCCGCTGCGCGCGCCCGCCCGGCAGTGCCCGCCTGCGCGCGCGCGCCGGCAGCGTCCGCGCAAGCGTTTTTTTTTTTTTTTTTTTAATAATTAAAATAATTAAATAAAAATTTTCATAACTCAAAAATAAATTATTTTAACAAAAATTAATTAATCATGTGATTTTGAGGTGACGCGAAAATTTTCATGCAGTGGTCGCCCGAGGCGCGCGCGCGCACGTCGGCAGTGCCCGCACAGGCGCCCGCGCGGCCGTCGGCACTGTCAATACAGGCGCGCGCGCGCACGTCGGCAGTGGCTGCCTGCGTGCGGCCGTCGGCAGTGGCTTCTGCGCGCGCACGTCGGCAGGGGCTGCCTGCGCGCGCACGTCGGCAGTGTCCGCGCGAACGTGAACTCTCCAGTTTTTTTCCCAATTATTTTTCAAACATTTGGGACGCACAATATAACTGAATATAATAAAATAAATATTTCGCGATACAAATACGATGCGTAAAAAATTAAAATATTATTCTATTGTGTCTTCATATTTTTCCCATTTTTTACCTTTTATTTATTATTTTTTTAATAATTAAAATAATTAAATAAAAATTTTCACACCTCAAAAATTAATTATTTCAACAAAAATGAATTAATCATGTCATTTTGAGGTGACGTGCAAATTTTCATGCAGTGGTCGGCCAAGGCGCGCGCGCGCGCGCGTCGGCACGGGCTGCCTGCGCGCGCGCGCAGGCCGGCACGGGCCGCGCAGGCGCGCGCGGGCAGGCCGGCGCAGGCCGCACAGGCCGCGCAGGCGCACGCGCGCAGGCCGGCACGGTCCGTGCAGGCGAACACAGGCCGCGCAGGCGCGCGCGCGCATGCCGGCACAGGCCGCGCAGGCACGCGCGGGCAGGCCGGCGCAGGCCGCGCAGGCGCGCGCGCGCAGGCCGGTACAGTCCGCGCAGGCGCGGGCGCGCAGGCCGGCACAGGCCGCGCAGGCGCGCGCGGGCAGGCCGGCACACGCCGCGCAGGCCTCGCAGGCTCGCGCGCGCAGGCCAGCACAGTCCGCGCAGGCGCCCGCGCCCCCGGCAGTGCCCGCACTGGCGCCCGCGCGCAGGCCGGCACAGTCCGCGCAGGCGGGCGCGCGCCCGCCCGAGTGCCCGCGCAGGCGCGCGCGGCCCCGCCCGGCAGTGCCCGCGCAGGCGCGCGCGGCCCCGCCCGGCAGTGCCCGCGGAGGCGCGCGCGGCCCCGCCCGGCAGTGCCCGCCTGCGCGCGCGCGCCGGCAGCGTCCGCGCAAGCGTTTTTTTTTTTTTTTTTTTTTTAATAATTAAAATAATTAAATAAAAATTTTCATAACTCAAAAATAAATTATTTCAACAAAAATGAATTAATCATGTGATTTTGAGGTGACGCGAAAATTTTCATGCAGTAGACGCCCGAGGCGCGCGCGCGCCCACGTCGGCACGGGCTGCCTGCGCGCGCACGTCGGCAGTGCCCGCACAGGCGCCCGCGCGGCCGTCGGCACTGTCCGTACAGGCGCGCGCGCGCACGTCGGCAGTGGCTGCCTGCGCGCGGCCGTCGGCAGTGGCTGCTGCGCGCGCACGTCGTCAGTGTCCGCGCGAACGTGAACTCTCCAGTTTTTTTCCCAATTATTTTTCAAACATTTGGGACGCACAATATAACTGAATATAATAAAATAAATATTTCGCGATACAAATACGATGCGTAAAAAATTAAAATATTATTCTATTGTGTCTTCATATTTTTCCCATTTTTTTCCTTTTATTTATTATTTTTTTTAATAATTAAAATAATTAAATAAAAATTTTCACACCTCAAAAATTAATTATTTCAACAAAAATGAATTAATCATGTCATTTTGAGGTGACGTGCAAATTTTCATGCAGTGGTCGGCCAAGGCGCGCGCGCGCGCGTCGGCACGGGCTGCCTGCGCGCGCGCGCAGGCCGGCACGGTCCGCGCAGGCCAACACAGGCCGCGCAGGCGCGCGCGCGCATGCCGGCACAGGCCGCGCAGGCGCGCGCGGGCAGGCCGGCACAGGCCGCGCAGGCGCGCGCGGGCAGGCCGGCGCAGGCCGCACAGGCCGCGCAGGCGCGCGCGGGCAGGCTGGCGCAGGCCGCACAGGCCCCGCAGGCGCGCGCGGGCAGGCCGGCGCAGGCCGCGCAGGCGCGCGCGCGCAGGCCGGTACAGTCCGCGCAGGCGCGGGCGCGCAGGCCGGCACAGGCCGCGCAGGCGCGCGCGGGCAGGCCGGCACACGCCGCGCAGGCCGCGCAGGCTCGCTCGCGCAGGCCGGCAAAGTCCGCGCAGGCGCCCGCGCCCCCGGCAGTGCCCGCACTGGCGCCCGCGCGCAGGCCGGCACAGTCCGCGCAGGCGGGCGCGCGCCCGCCCGAGTGCCCGCGCAGGCGCGCGCGGCCCCGCCCGGCAGTGCCCGCGCAGGCGCGCGCGCGCCCGCCCGGCAGTGCCCGCGCAGGCGCTCCCGCCCGGCAGTGCCCGCGCAGGCGCGCCCGGCCCCGCCCGGCAGTGCCCGCGCAGGCGCCCGCGCGCCCGCCCGGCAGTGCCCGCGCAGGCGCGCGCGGCCCCGCCCGGCAGTGCCCGCGCAGGCGCGCGCGCGCCCGCCCGGCAGTGCCCGCGCAGGCGCGCGCGCGCCCGCCCGGCAGTGCCCGCGCAGGCGCGCGCGCGCCCGGCCGGCAGTGCCCGCGCAGGCACGCGCGAGCCCGGCCGGCAGTGCCCGCGCAGTCGCGCGCGCGCCCGCCCTGCAGTGCCCGCGCAGGCGCGCGCGGCCCCGCCCGGCAGTGCCCGCGCAGGCGCGCGCGCGCCCGCCCGGCAGTGTCCGCGGAGGCGCGCGCGGCCCCGCCCGGCAGTGCCCGCGCAGGCGCGCGCGGCCCCGCCCGGCAGTGCCCGCCTGCGCGCGCGCGCCGGCAGCGTCCGCGCAAGCGTTTTTTTTTTTTTTTAATAATTAAAATAATTAAATAAAAATTTTCATAACTCAAAAATAAATTATTTCAACAAAAATGAATTAATCATGTGATTTTGAGGTGACGCGAAAATTTTCATGCAGTGGACGCCCGAGGCCCGGCGTCCGCGTAAGCGTTTTTTTTTTTTTTTAATAATTAAAATAATTAAATAAAAATTTTCATAACTCAAAAATAAATTATTTCAACAAAAATGAATTAATCATGTGATTTTGAGGTGACGCGACGCCCGAGGCGCGCGCGCGCGCACGTCGGCAGTGCCCGCAGAGGCGCCCGCGCGGCCGTCGGCACTGTCCGTACAGGCGCGCGCGCGCACGTCGGCAGTGGCTGCCTGCGCGCGGCCGTCGGCAGTGGCTGCTGCGCGCGCCCGCCCGGCAGTGCCCGCCTTCGCGCGTGCGCCGGCAGCGTCCGCGCAAGCGTTTTTTTTTTTTTTAATAATTAAAATAATTAAATAAAAATTTTCATAACTCAAAAATAAATTATTCTAACAAAAATGAATTAATCATGTGATTTTGAGGTGACGCGAAAATTTTCATGCAGTGGACGCCCGAGGCCCGGCGTCCGCGCAAGCGTTTTTTTTTTTTTTTTTTTTTTAAAAATTAAAATAATTAAATAAAAATTTTCATAACTCAAAAATAAATTATTTCAACAAAAATGAATTAATCATGTGATTTTGAGGTGACGCAACGCCCGAGGCGCGCGCGCGCGCACGTCGGCACGGGCTGGCTGCGCGCGCACGTCGGCAGTGCCCGCACAGGCGCGCGCGCGGCCGTCGGCACTGTCCGTACAGGCGCGCGCGCGCACGTCGGCAGTGGCTGCCTGCGCGCGGCCGTCGGCAGTGCCCGCCTGCGCGCGCGCGCGCCGGCAGCGTCCGCGCAAGCGTTTTTTTTTTTTAATAATTAAAATAATTAAATAAAAATTTTCATAACTCAAAAATAAATTATTTTAACAAAAATTAATTAATCATGTGATTTTGAGGTGATGCGAAAATTTTCATGCAGTGGTCGCCCGAGGCGCGCGCGCGCCCACGTCGGCACGGGCTGCCTGCGCGCGCACGTCGGCAGTGCCCGCACAGGCGCCCGCGCGGCCGTCGGCACTGTCCGTACAGGCGCGCGCGCACACGTCGGCAGTGGCTGCCTGCGCGCGGCCGTCGGCAGTGGCTGCTGCGCGCGCACGTCGTCAGTGTCCGCGCGAACGTGAACTCTCCAGTTTTTTTCCCAATTATTTTTCAAACATTTGGGACGCACAATATAACTGAATATAATAAAATAAATATTTCGCGATACAAATACGATGCGTAAAAAATTAAAATATTATTCTATTGTGTCTTCATATTTTTCCCATTTTTTTCCTTTTATTTATTATTTTTTTTAATAATTAAAATAATTAAATAAAAATTTTCACACCTCAAAAATTAATTATTTCAACAAAAATGAATTAATCATGTCATTTTGAGGTGACGTGCAAATTTTCATGCAGTGGTCGGCCAAGGCGCGCGCGCGCGCGTCGGCACGGGCTGCCTGCGCGCGCGCGCAGGCCGGCACGGTCCGCGCAGGCCAACACAGGCCACGCAGGCGCGCGCGCGCATGCCGGCACAGGCCGCGCAGGCGCGCGCGGGCAGGCCGGCACAGGCCGCGCAGGCGCGCGCGGGCAGGCCGGCGCAGGCCGCACAGGCCGCGCAAGCGCGCGCGGGCAGGCCGGCGCAGGCCGCACAGGCCGCGCAGGCGCGCGCGGGCAGGCCGGCGCAGGCCGCACAGGCCGCGCAGGCGCGCGCGCGCAGGCCGGTACAGTCCGCGCAGGCGCGGGCGCGCAGGCCGGCACAGGCCGCGCAGGCGCGCGCGGGCAGGCCGGCACACGCCGCGCAGGCCGCGCAGGCTCGCTCGCGCAGGCCGCGCAGGCTCGCTCGCGCAGGCGCCCGCGCCCCCGGCAGTGCCCGCACTGGCACCCGCGCGCAGGCCGGCACAGTCCGCGCAGGCGGGCGCGCGCCCGCCCGAGTGCCCGCGCAGGCGCGCGCGGCCCCGCCCGGCAGTGCCCGCGCAGGCGCGCGCGCGCCCCCCCGGCAGTGCCCGCGCAGGCGCGCGCGCGCACGCCCGGCAGTGCCCGCGCAGGCGCGCCCGCCCGGCAGTGCCCGCGCAGGCGCGCCCGGCCCCGCCCGGCAGTGCCCGCGCAGGCGCCCGCGCGCCCGCCCGGCAGTGCCCGCGCAGGCGCGCGCGGCCCCGCCCGGCAGTGCCCGCGCAGGCGCGCGCGCGCCCGCCCGGCAGTGCCCGCGCAGGCGCGCGCGCGCCCGCCCGGCAGTGCCCGCGCAGTCGCGCGCGCGGCCCCGCCCGGCAGTGCCCGCGCAGGCGGGCGCGCGCCCGCCCGGCAGTGCCCGCGCAGGCGGGCGCGCGCCCGCCCGGCAGTGCCCGCGCAGGCGCGCGCGGCCCCGCCCGGCAGTGCCCGCCTGCGCGCGCGCGCCGGCAGCGTCCGCGCAAGCGTTTTTTTTTTTTTTTTAATAATTAAAATAATTAAATAAAAATTTTCATAACTCAAAAATAAATTATTTCAACAAAAATGAATTAATCATGTGATTTTGAGGTGACGCGAAAATTTTCATGCAGTGGACGCCCGAGGCCCGGCGTCCGCGTAAGCGTTTTTTTTTTTTTTAATAATTAAAATAATTAAATAAAAATTTTCATAACTCAAAAATAAATTATTTCAACAAAAATGAATTAATCATGTGATTTTGAGGTGACGCGACGCCCGAGGCGCCCGCGCGCGCACGTCGTCACGGGCTGCCTGCGCGCGCACGTCGGCAGTGCCCGCACAGGCGCCCGCGCGGCCGTCGGCGCTGTCCGTACAGGCGCGCGCGCGCACGTCGGCAGTGGCTGCCTGCGCGCGGCCGTCGGCAGTGGCTGCTGCGCGCGCCCGCCCGGCAGTGCCCGCCTTCGCGCGCGCGCCGGCAGCGTCCGCGCAAGCGTTTTTTTTTTTTTTAATAATTAAAATAATTAAATAAAAATTTTCATAACTCAAAAATAAATTATTCTAACAAAAATTAATTAATCATGTGATTTTGAGGTGACGCGAAAATTTTCATGCAGTGGACGCCCGAGGCACGGCGTCCGCGCAAGCGTTTTTTTTTTTTTTAATAATTAAAATAATTAAATAAAAATTTTCATAACTCAAAAATAAATTATTCTAACAAAAATTAATTAATCATGTGATTTTGAGGTGACGCGAAAATTTTCATGCAGTGGACGCCCGAGGCACGGCGTCCGCGCAAGCGTTTTTTTTTTTTTTAATAATTAAAATAATTAAATAAAAATTTTCATAACTCAAAAATAAATTATTCTAACAAAAATTAATTAATCATGTGATTTTGAGGTGACGAGAAAATTTTCATGCAGTGGTCGCCCGAGGCGCGCGCGCGCCCACGTCGGCACGGGCTGCCTGCGCGCGCACGTCGGCAGTGCCCGCACAGGCGCCCGCGCGGCCGTCGGCACTGTCCGTACAGGCGCGCGCGCGCACGTCGGCAGTGGCTGCCTGCGCGCGCACGTCGGCAGTGTCCGCGCGAACGTGAACTATCCAGTTTTTTTCCCAATTATTTTTCAAACATTTGGGACGCACAATATAACTGAATATAATAAAATAAATATTTCGCGATACAAATACGATGCGTAAAAAATTAAAATATTATTCTATTGTGTCTTCATATTTTTCCCATTTTTTTCCTTTTATTTATTATTTTTATAATAATTAAAATAATTAAATAAAAATTTTCACACCTCAAAAATTAATTATTTCAACAAAAATAATTAATCATGTGATTTTGAGGTGACGCGACGCCCGAGGCGCGCGCGCGCGCAGGTCGGCACGGGCTGCCTGCGCGCGCACGTCGGCAGTGCCCGCACAGGCGCGCGCGCGGCCGTCGGCACTGTCCGTACAGGCGCGCGCGCGCACGTCGGCAGTGGCTGCCTGCGCGCGGCCGTCGGCAGTGGCTGCTGCGCGCGGCCGCCCGGCAGTGCCCGCCTGCGCGCGCGCGCCGGCAGCGTCCGCGCAAGCGTTTTTTTTTTTTTTTTTAATAATTAAATAAAAATTTTCATAACTCAAAAATAAATTATTTCAACAAAAATGAATTAATCATGTGATTTTGAGGTGACGCGAAAATTTTCATGCAGTGGACGCCCGAGGCCCGGCGTCCGCGCAAGCGTTTTTCTTTTTCTTTTTTTTTTTTAATAATTAAAATAATTAAATAAAAATTTTCACACCTCAAAAATTAATTATTTCAACAAAAATGAATTAATCATGTGATTTTGAGGTGACGCGACGCCCGAGGCGCGCGCGCGCGCACGTCGGCAGTGCCCGCACAGGCGCGCGCGCGGCCGTCGGCACTGTCCGTACAGGCGCGCGCGCGCACGTCGGCAGTGGCTGCCTGCGCGCGGCCGTCGGCAGTGGCTGCTGCGCGCGCCCGCCCGGCAGTGCCCGCCTGCGCGCGCGCGCCGGCAGCGTCCGCGCAAGCGTTTTTTTTTTTTTTTTTTTAATAATTAAAATAATTAAATAAAAATTTTCATAACTCAAAAATAAATTATTTTAACAAAAATTAATTAATCATGTGATTTTGAGGTGACGCGAAAATTTTCATGCAGTGGTCGCCCGAGGCGCGCGCGCGCCCACGTCGGCACGGGCTGCCTGCGCGCGCACGTCGGCAGTGCCCGCACAGGCGCCCGCGCGGCCGTCGGCACTGTCCGTACAGGCGCGCGCGCGCACGTCGGCAGTGGCTGCCTGCGCGCGGCCGTCGGCAGTGGCTGCCTGCGCGCGCACGTCGGCAGTGTCCGCGCGAACGTGAACTCTCCAGTTTTTTTCCCAATTATTTTTCAAACATTTGGGACGCACAATATAACTGAATATAATAAAAAAAATATTTCGCGATACAAATACGATGCGTAAAAAATTAAAATATTATTCTATTGTGTCTTCATATTTTTCCCATTTTTTTCCTTTTATTTATTATTTTTTTAATAATTAAAATAATTAAATAAAAATTTTCACACCTCAAAAATTAATTATTTCAACAAAAATGAATTAATCATGTCATTTTGAGGTGACGTGAAAATTTTCATGCAGTGGTCGGCCAAGGCGCGCGCGCGCGCGTCGGCACGGGCCGCGCAGGCGCGCGCGCGCATGCCGGCACGGACCGCGCAGGCGCGCGCGCGCATGCCGGCACGGGCCGCGCAGGCGCGCGCGGGCAGGCCGGCGCAGGCCGCACAGGCAGCGCAGGCGCGCGCGCGCAGGCCGGCACGGTCCGCGCAGGCCAACACAGGCCGCGCAGGCGCGCGCGCGCATGCCGGCACAGGCCGCGCAGGCACGCGCGGGCAGGTCGGCGCAGGCCGCACAGGCGGCGCAGGCGCGCGCGCGCAGGCCGGCACAGGCCGCGCAGGCGCGCGCGCGCATGCCGGCAAAGGCCGCGCAGGCGCGCGCGCGCATGCCGGCAAAGGCCGCGCAGGCGCGCGCGCGCATGCCGGCAAAGGCCGCGCAGGCGCGCGCGGGCAGGCCGGCACAGGCCGCGCAGGCGCGCGCGGGCAGGCCGGCGCAGGCCGCACAGGCCGCGCAGGCGAGCGCGGGCAGGCCGGCGCAGGCCGCGCAGGCGCGCGCGGGCAGGCCGGCGCAGGCCGCGCAGGCGCGCGCGGGCAGGCCGGCGCAGGCCGCGCAGGCGCGCGCGCGCAGGCCGGTACAGTCCGCGCAGGCGCGGGCGCGCAGGCCGGCACAGGCCGCGCAGGCGCGCGCGGGCAGGCCGGCACACGCCGCGCAGGCTCGCGCGCGCAGGCTCGCGCGCGCAGGCCGGCACAGTCCGCGCAGGCGCCCGCGCCCCCGGCAGTGCCCGCACTGGCGCCCGCGCGCAGGCCGGCACAGTCCGCGCAGGCGGGCGCGCGCCCGCCCGAGTGCCCGCGCAGGCGCGCGCGGCCCCGCCCGGCAGTGCCCGCGCTGGCGCGCCGGGTCCCGCCCGGCAGTGCCCGCGCAGGCGCCCGCGCGCCCGCCCGGCAGTGCCCGCGCAGGCGCGCGCGGCCCCGCCCGGCAGTGCCCGCGCAGGCGCGCGCGTGCCCGCCCGGCAGTGCCCGCGCAGGCGCGCGCGCGCCCGGCCGGCAGTACCCGCGCAGGCACGCGCGCGCCCGTCCGGCAGTGCCCGCGAAGTCGCGCGCGCGCCCGCCCTGCAGTGCCCGCGCAGGCGCGCGCGGCCCCGCCCGGCAGTGCCCGCGCTGGCGCGCGCGGCCCCGCCCGGCAGTGCCCGCGCAGGCGCGCGCGCGCCCGCCCGGCAGTGCCCGCGCAGGCGCGCGCGGCCCCGCCCGGCAGTGCCCGCCTGCGCGCGCGCGCCGGCAGCGTCCGCGCAAGCGTTTTTTTTTTTTTTTTTTAATAATTAAAATAATTAAATAAAAATTTTCATAACTCAAAAATAAATTATTTCAATAAAAATGAATTAATCATGTGATTTTGAGGTGACGCGAAAATTTTCATGCAGTGGACGCCCGAGGCCCGGCGTCCGCGCAAGCGTTTTTTTTTTTTTTTTTTTTTTTAATAATTAAAATAATTAAATAAAAATTTTCATAACTCAAAAATAAATTATTTCAACTAAAATGAATTAATCATGTGATTTTGAGGTGACGCGAAAATTTTCATGCAGTGGACGCCCGAGGCCCGGCGTCCGCGCAAGCGTTTTTTTTTTTTTTTTTTTTTTTAATAATTAAAATAATTAAATAAAAATTTTCATAACTCAAAAACAAATTATTTCAACAAAAATGAATTAATCATGTGATTTTGAGGTGACGCGACGCCCGAGGCGCGCGCGCGCGCACGTCGGCACGGGCTGCCTGCGCGCGCACGTCGGCAGTGCCCGCACAGGCGCGCGCGCACGTCGGCAGTGGCTGCCTGCGCGCGGCCGTCGGCAGTGGCTGCTGCGCGCGCCCGCCCGGCAGTGCCCGCCTGCGCGCGCGCGCCGGCAGCGTCCGCGCAAGCGTTTTTTTTTTTTTTTTTAATAATTAAAATAATTAAATAAAAATTTTCAAATTTTCATAACTCAAAAATAAATTATTTTAACAAAAATTAATTAATCATGTGATTTTGAGGTGACGCGAAAATTTTCATGCAGTGGTCGCCCGAGGCGCGCGCGCGCCCACGTCGGCACGGGCTGCCTGCGCGCGCACGTCGGCAGTGCCCGCACAGGCGCCCGCGCGGCCGTCGGCACTGTCCGTACAGGCGCGTGCGCGCACGTCGGCAGTGGCTGCCTGCGCGCGGCCGTCGGCAGTGGCTGCTGCGCGCGCACGTCGGCAGTGGCTGCCTGCGCGCGCACGTCGGCAGTGGCTGCCTGCGCGCGCACGTCGGCAGTGTCCGCGCGAACGTGAACTCTCCAGTTTTTTTCCCAATTATTTTTCAAACATTTGGGACGCACAATATAACTGAATATAATAAAATAAATATTTCGCGATACAAATACGATGCGTAAAAAATTAAAATATTATTCTATTGTGTCTTCATATTTTTCCCATTTTTTTCCTTTTATTTATTATTTTTTTAATAATTAAAATAATTAAATAAAAATTTTCACACCTCAAAAATTAATTATTTCAACAAAAATGAATTAATCATGTCATTTTGAGGTGACGTGCAAATTTTCATGCAGTGGTCGGCCAAGGCGCGCGCGCGCGCGTCGGCACGGGCTGCCTGCGCGCGCGCGCAGTCCGGCACGGGCCGCGCAGGCGCGTGCGCGCATGCCGGCACGGACCGCGCAGGCGCGCGCGCGCATGCCGGCACGGGCCGCGCAGGCGCGCGCGGGCAGGCCGGCGCAGGCCGCACAGGCAGCGCAGGCGCGCGCGCGCAGGCCGGCACGGTCCGCGCAGGCCAACACAGGCCGCGCAGGCGCGCGCGCGCATGCCGGCACAGGCCGCGCAGGCACGCGCGGGTAGGTCGGCGCAGGCCGCACAGGCGGCGCAGGCGCGCGCGCGCAGGCCGGCACAGGCCGCGCAGGCGCGCGCGCGCATGCCGGCAAAGGCCGCGCAGGCGCGCGCGGGCAGGCCGGCACAGGCCGCGCAGGCGCGCGCGGGCAGGCCGCACAGGCCGCGCAGGCGCGCGCGGGCAGGCCGGCGCAGGCCGCACAGGCCTCGCAGGCGCGCGCGGGCAGGCCGGCGCAGGCCGCGCAGGCGCGCGCGCGCAGGCCGGTACAGTCCGCGCAGGCGCGGGCGCGCAGGCCGGCACAGGCCGCGCAGGCGCGCGCGGGCAGGCCGGCACACGCCGCGCAGGCTCACGCGCGCAGGCCGGCACAGTCCGCGCAGGCGCCCGCGCCCCCGGCAGTGCCCGCACTGGCGCCCGCGCGCAGGCCGGCACAGTCCGCGCAGGCGGGCGCGCGCCCGCCCGAGTGCCCGCGCAGGCGCGCGCGGCCCCGCCCGGCAGTGCCCGCGCTGGCGCGCGCGCGCCCGCCCGGCAGTGCCCGCGCAGGCGCGCCGGGTCCCGCCCGGCAGTGCCCGCGCAGGCGCGCGCGGCAGTGCCCGCGCAGGCGCGCGCGTGCCCGCCCGGCAGTGCCCGCGCAGGCGCGCGCGCGCCCGGCCGGCAGTACCCGCGCAGGCACGCGCGCGCCCGTCCGGCAGTGCCCGCGAAGTCGCGCGCGCGCCCGCCATGCAGTGCCCGCGCAGGCGCGCGCGGCCCCGCCCGGCAGTGCCCGCGCTGGCGCGCGCGGCCCCGCCCGGCAGTGCCCGCACAGGCGCGCGAGGCCCAGCCCGGCAGTGCCCGCGCAGGCGCGCGCGCGCCCGCCCGGCAGTGCCCGCGCAGGCGCGCGCGGCCCCGCCCGGCAGTGCCCGCCTGCGCGCGCGCGCCGGCAGCGTCCGCGCAAGCGTTTTTTTTTTTTTTTTTTAATAATTAAAATAATTAAATAAAAATTTTCATAACTCAAAAATAAATTATTTCAATAAAAATGAATTAATCATGTGATTTTAAGGTGACGCGAAAATTTTCATGCAGTAGACGCCCGAGGCCCGGCGTCCGCGCAAGCATTTTTTTTTTTTTTTTTTTTTTAATAATTAAAATAATTAAATAAAAATTTTCATAACTCAAAAATAAATTATTTCAACTAAAATGAATTAATCATGTGATTTTGAGGTGACGCGAAAATTTTCATGCAGTGGACGCCCGAGGCCCGGCGTCCGCGCAAGCGTTTTTTTTTTTTTTTTTTTAATAATTAAAATAATTAAATAAAAATTTTCATAACTCAAAAACAAATTATTTCAACAAAAATGAATTAATCATGTGATTTTGAGGTGACGCGACGCCCGAGGCGCGCGCGCGCGCTCGTCGGCACGGGCTGCCTGCGCGCGCACGTCGGCAGTGCCCGCACAGGCGCGCGCGCACGTCGGCAGTGGCTGCCTGCGCGCGGCCGTCGGCAGTGGCTGCTGCGCGCGCCCGCCCGGCAGTGCCCGCCTGCGCGCGCGCGCCGGCAGCGTCCGCGCAAGCGTTTTTTTTTTTTTTTTTAATAATTAAAATAATTAAATAAAAATTTTCAAATTTTCATAACTCAAAAATAAATTATTTTAACAAAAATTAATTAATCATGTGATTTTGAGGTGACGCGAAAATTTTCATGCAGTGGTCGCCCGAGGCGCGCACGCGCCCACGTCGGCACGGGCTGCCTGCGCGCGCACGTCGGCAGTGCCCGCACAGGCGCCCGCGCGGCCGTCGGCACTGTCCGTACAGGCGCGCGCGCGCACGTCGGCAGTGGCTGCCTGCGCGCGGCCGTCGGCAGTGGCTGCTGCGCGCGCACGTCGGCAGTGGCTGCCTGCGCGCGCACGTCGGCAGTGGCTGCCTGCGCGCGCACGTCGGCAGTGGCTGCCTGCGCGCGCACGTCGGCAGTGTCCGCGCGAACGTGAACTCTCCAGTTTTTTTCCCAATTATTTTTCAAACATTTGGGACGCACAATATAACTGAATATAATAAAATAAATATTTCGCGATACAAATACGATGCGTAAAAAATTAAAATATTATTCTATTGTGTCTTCATATTTTTCCCATTTTTTTCCTTTTATTTATTATTTTTTTAATAATTAAAATAATTAAATAAAAATTTTCACACCTCAAAAATTAATTATTTCAACAAAAATGAATTAATCATGTGATTTTGAGGTGACGCGACGCCCGAGGCGCGTGCGCGCGCACGTCGGCACGGGCTGCCTGCGAGCGCACGTCGGCAGTGCCCGCACAGGCGCGCGCGCGGCCGTCGGCACTGTCCGTACAGGCGCGCGCGCGCATGTCGGCAGTGGGTGCCTGCGCGCGGCCGTCGGCAGTGGCTGCTGCGCGCGCCCGCCCGGCAGTGCCCGCCTGCGCGCGCGCGCCGGCAGCGTCCGCGCAAGCGTTTTTTTTTTTTTTTTAATAATTAAAATAATTAAATAAAAATTTTCACTCAAAAATAAATTATTTTAACAAAAATTAATTAATCATGTGATTTTGAGGTGACGCGAAAATTTTCATGCAGTGGTCGCCCGAGGCGCGCGCGCGCCCACGTCGGCACGGGCTGCCTGCGCGCGCACGTCGGCAGTGCCCGCACAGGCGCCCGCGCGGCCGTCGGCACTGTCCGTACAGGCGCGCGCGCGCACGTCGGCAGTGGCTGCCTGCGCGCGCACGTCGGCAGTGGCTGCCTGCGCGCGGCCGTCGGCAGTGGCTTCTGCGCGCGCACGTCGGCAGTAGCTGCCTGCGCGCGCACGTCGGCAGTGTCCGCGCGAACATGAACTCTCCAGTTTTTTTCCCAATTATTTTTCAAACATTTGGGACGCACAATATAACTGAATATAATAAAATAAATATTTCGCGATACAAATACGATGCGTAAAAAATTAAAATATTATTCTATTGTGTCTTCATATTTTTCCCATTTTTTTCCTTTTATTTATTATTTTTTTAATAATTAAAATAATTAAATAAAAATTTTCACACCTCAAAAATTAATTATTTCAACAAAAATGAATTAATCATGTGATTTTGAGGTGACGCGACGCCCGAGGCGCGCGCGCGCGCACGTCGGCACGGGCTGCCTGCGAGCGCACGTCGGCAGTGCCCGCACAGGCGCGCGCGCGGCCGTCGGCACTGTCCGTACAGGCGCGCGCGCGCATGTCGGCAGTGGGTGCCTGCGCGCGGCCGTCGGCAGTGGCTGCTGCGCGCGCCCGCCCGGCAGTGCCCGCCTGCGCGCGCGCGCCGGCAGCGTCCGCGCAAGCGTTTTTTTTTTTTTAATAATTAAAATAATTAAATAAAAATTTTCATAACTCAAAAATAAATTATTTTAACAAAAATTAATTAATCATGTGATTTTGAGGTGACGCGAAAATTTTCATGCAGTGGTCGCCCGAGGCGCGCGTGCGCCCACGTCGGCACGGGCTGCCTGCGCGCGCACGTCGGCAGTGCCCGCACAGGCGCCCGCGCGGCCGTCGGCACTGTCCGTACAGGCGCGCGCGCGCACGTCGGCAGTGGCTGCCTGCGCGCGCACGTCGGCAGTGGCTGCCTGCGCGCGGCCGTCGGCAGTGGCTTCTGCGCGCGCACGTCGGCAGTAGCTGCCTGCGCGCGCACGTCGGCAGTGTCCGCGCGAACATGAACTTTCCAGTTTTTTTCCCAATTATTTTTCAAACATTTGGGACGCACAATATAACTGAATATAATAAAATAAATATTTCGCGATACAAATACGATGCGTAAAAAATTAAAATATTATTCTATTGTGTCTTCATATTTTTCCCATTTTTTTCCTTTTATTTATTATTTTTTTAATAATTAAAATAATTAAATAAAAATTTTCACACCTCAAAAATTAATTATTTCAACAAAAATGAATTAATCATGTGATTTTGAGGTGACGCGACGCCCGAGGCGCGCGCGCGCGCACGTCGGCACGGGCTGCCTGCGCGCGCACGTCGGTAGTGCCCGCACAGGCGCGCGCGCGGCCGTCGGCACTGTCCGTACAGGCGCGCGCGCGCACGTCGGCAGTGGCTGCCTGCGCGCGGCCGTCGGCAGTGGCTGCTGCGCGCGCGCGCCGGCAGCGTCCGCGCAAGCGTTTTTTTTTTTTTTTTTTTAATAATTAAAATAATTAAATAAAAATTTTCATAACTCAAAAATAAATTATTTTAACAAAAATTAATTAATCATGTGATTTTGAGGTGACGCGAAAATTTTCATGCAGTGGTCGCCCGAGGCGCGCGCGCGCCCACGTCGGCACGGGCTGCCTGCGCGCGCACGTCGGCAGTGCCCGCACAGGCGCCCGCGCGGCCGTCGGCACTGTCCGTACAGGCGCGCGCGCGCACGTCGGCAGTGGCTGCCTGCGCGCCTGCACGTTGGCAGTGGCTGCCTGCGCGCGGCCGTCGGCAGTGGCTTCTGCGCGCGCACGTCGGCAGTGGCTGCCTGCGCGCGCACGTCGGCAGTGTCCGCGCGAACGTGAACTCTCCAGTTTTTTTCCCAATTATTTTTCAAACATTTGGGACGCACAATATAATTGAATATAAAAAAATAAATATTTCGCGATACAAATACGATGCGTAAAAAATTAAAATATTATTCTATTGTGTCTTCATATTTTTTCCATTTTTTTCCTTTTATTTATTATTTTTTTAATAATTAAAATAATTAAATAAAAATTTTCACACCTCAAAAATTAATTATTTCAACAAAAATGAATTAATCATGTGATTTTGAGGTGACGCGACGCCCGAGGCGCGCGCGCGCGCACGTCGGCACGGGCTGCCTGCGCGCGCACGTCGGCAGTGCCCGCACAGGCGCGCGCGCGGCCGTTGGCACTGTCCGTACAGGCGCGCGCGCGCACGTCGGCAGTGGCTGCCTGCGCGCGGCCGTCGGCAGTGGCTGCTGCGCGCGCCCGCCCGGCAGTGCCCGCCTGCGCGCGCGCGCCGGCAGCGTCCGCGCAAGGGTTTTTTTTTTTTTTTTTTTTAATAATTAAAATAATTAAATAAAAATTTTCATAACTCAAAAATAAATTATTTTAACAAAAATTAATTAATCATGTGATTTTGAGGTGACGCGAAAATTTTCATGCAGTGGTCGCCCGAGGCGCGCGCGCGCCCACGTCGGCACGGGCTGCCTGCGCGCGCACGTCGGCAGTGCCCGCACAGGCGCCCGCGCGGCCGTCGGCACTGTCCGTACAGGCGCGCGCGCGGCCGTCGGCAGTGGCTGCTGCGCGCGCACGTCGGCAGTGGCTGCCTGCGCGCGCACGTCGGCAGTGTCCGCGCGAACGTGAACTCTCCAGTTTTTTTCCCAATTATTTTTCAAACATTTGGGACGCACAATATAACTGAATATAATAAAATAAATATTTCGCGATACAAATACGATGCGTAAAAAATTAAAATATTATTCTATTGTGTCTTCATATTTTTCCCATTTTTTTCCTTTTATTTATTATTTTTTTAATAATTAAATAAAAATTTTCACACCTCAAAAATTAATTATTTCAACAAAAATGAATTAATCATGTCATTTTGAGGTGACGTGCAAATTTTCATGCAGTGGTCGGCCAAGGCGCGCGCGCGCAGGCCGGCACGGGCCGCGCAGGCGCGCGCGGGCAGGCCGGCGCAGGCCGCACAGGCCGCGCAGGCGCGCGCAGGCCGGCACGGTCCGTGCAGGCCAACACAGGCCGCGCAGGCGCGCGCGCGCATGCCGGCACAGGCCGCGCAGGCACGCGCGGGCAGGCCGGCGCAGGCCGCGCAGGCGCGCGCGCGCAGGCCGGTACAGTCCGCGCAGGCGCGGGCGCGCAGGCCGGCACAGGCCGCGCAGGCGCGCGCGGGCAGGCCGGCACACGCCGCGCAGGCCTCGCAGGCTCGCGCGCGCAGGCCGGCACAGTCCGCGCAGGCGCCCGCGCCCCCGGCAGTGCCCGCACTGGCGCCCGCGCGCAGGCCGGCACAGTCCGCGCAGGCGGGCGCGCGCCCGCCCGAGTGCCCGCGCAGGCGCGCGCGGCCCCGCCCGGCAGTGCCCGCGCTGGCGCGCCCGCCCGGCAGTGCCCGCGCAGGCGCGCCCGGCCCCGCCCGGCAGTGCCCGCGCAGGCGCGCGCGGCCCCGCCCGGCAGTGCCCGCCTGCGCGCGCGCGCCGGCAGCGTCCGCGCAAGCGTTTTTTTTTTTTTTTTTTTTTAATAATTAAAATAATTAAATAAAAATTTTCATAACTCAAAAATAAATTATTTCAACAAAAATGAATTAATCATGTGATTTTGAGGTGACGCGAAAATTTTCATGCAGTAGACGCCCGAGGCCCGGCGTCCGCGCAAGCGTTTTTTTTTTTTTTTAATAATTAAAATAATTAAATAAAAATTTTCATAACTCAAAAATAAATTATTTCAACTAAAATGAATTAATCATGTGATTTTGAGGTGACGCAACGCCCGAGGCGCGCGCGCGCGCACGTCGGCACGGGCTGCCTGCGCGCGCACGTCGGCAGTGCCCGCACAGGCGCGCGCGCGGCCGTCGGCACTCTCCGTACAGGCGCGCGCGCGCACGTCGGCAGTGGCTGCCTGCGCGCGGCCGTCGGCAGTGCCCGCCTGCGCGCGCGCGCGCCGGCAGCGTCCGCGCAAGCGTTTTTTTTTTTTTTAATAATTAAAATAATTAAATAAAAATTTTCATAACTCAAAAATAAATTATTTTAACAAAAATTAATTAATCATGTGATTTTGAGGTGACGCGAAAATTTTCATGCAGTGGTCGCCCGAGGCGCGCGCGCGCCCACGTCGGCACGGGCTGCCTGCGCGCGCACGTCGGCAGTGCCCGCACAGGCGCCCGCGCGGCCGTCGGCACTGTCCGTACAGGCGCGCGCGCGCACGTCGGCAGTGGCTGCCTGCGCGCGGCCGTCGGCAGTGGCTGCTGCGTGCGCACGTCGTCAGTGTCCGCGCGAACGTGAACTCTCCAGTTTTTTTCCCAATTATTTTTCAAACATTTGGGACGCACAATATAACTGAATATAATAAAATAAATATTTCGCGATACAAATACGATGCGTAAAAAATTAAAATATTATTCTATTGTGTCTTCATATTTTTCCCATTTTTTTCCTTTTATTTATTATTTTTTTTAATAATTAAAATAATTAAATAAAAATTTTCACACCTCAAAAATTAATTATTTCAACAAAAATGAATTAATCATGTCATTTTGAGGTGACGTGCAAATTTTCATGCAGTGGTCGGCCAAGGCGCGCGCGCGCGCGTCGGCACGGGCTGCCTGCGCGCGCGCGCAGGCCGGCACGGTCCGCGCAGGCCAACACAGGCCGCGCAGGCGCGCGCGCGCATGCCGGCACAGGCCGCGCAGGCGCGCGCGGGCAGGCCGGCACAGGCCGCGCAGGCGCGCGCGGGCAGGCCGGCGCAGGCCGCACAGGCCGCGCAGGCGCGCGCGGGCAGGCCGGCGCAGGCCGCACAGGCCGCGCAGGCGCGCGCGCGCAGGCCGGTACAGTCCGCGCAGGCGTGGGCGCGCAGGCCGGCACAGGCCGCGCAGGCGCCCGCGGGCAGGCCGGCACACGCCGCGCAGGCCGCGCAGGCTCGCTCGCGGAGGCCGGCAAAGTCCGCGCAGGCGCCCGCGCCCCCGGCAGTGCCCGCACTGGCGCCCGCGCGCAGGCCGGCACAGTCCGCGCAGGCGGGCGCGCGCCCGCCCGAGTGCCCGCGCAGGCGCGCGCGGCCCCGCCCGGCAATGCCCGCGCAGGCGCGCGCGCGCCCCCCCGGCAGTGCCCGCGCAGGCGCGCGCGCGCCCGCCCGGCAGTGCCCGCGCAGGCGCGCCCGGCCCCGCCCGGCAGTGCCCGCGCAGGCACGCGCGCGCCCGCCCGGCAGTGCCCGCGCAGTCGCGCGCGCGCCCGCCCTGCAGTGCCCGCTCAGGCGCGCGCGGCCCCGCCAGGCAGTGCCCGCGCAGGCGCGCGCGGCCCCGCCCGGCAGTGCCCGCGCAGTCGCGCGCGCGCCCGCCCTGCAGTGCCCGCGCAGGCGCGCGCGGCCCCGCCCGGCAGTGCCCGCCTGCGCGCGCACGCCGGCAGCGTCCGCGCAAGCGTTTTTTTTTTTTTTTTTAATAATTAAAATAATTAAATAAAAATTTTCATAACTCAAAAATAAATTATTTCAACAATAATGAATTAATCATGTGATTTTGAGGTGACGCGAAAATTTTCATGCAGTGGACGCCCGAGGCCCGGCGTCCGCGTAAGCGTTTTTTTTTTTTTTAATAATTAAAATAATTAAATAAAAATTTTCATAACTCAAAAATAAATTATTTCAACAAAGATGAATTAATCATGTGATTTTGAGGTGACGCGACGCCCGAGGCGCGCGCGCGCGCACGTCGGCACGGGCTGCCTGCGCGCGCACGTCGGCAGTGCCCGCACAGGCGCCCGCGCGGCCGTCGGCACTGTCCGTACAGGCGCGCGCGCGCACGTCGGCAGTGGCTGCCTGCGCGCGGCCGTCGGCAGTGGCTGCTGCGCGCGCCCGCCCGGCAGTGCCCGCCTTCGCGCGCGCGCCGGCAGCGTCCGCGCAAGCGTTTTTTTTTTTTTTAATAATTAAAATAATTAAATAAAAATTTTCATAACTCAAAAATAAATTATTCTAACAAAAATGAATTAATCATGTGATTTTGAGGTGACGCGAAAATTTTCATGCAGTGGACGCCCGAGGCCCGGCGTCCGCGCAAGCGTTTTTTTTTTTTTTTTTTTTTTTAATAATTAAAATAATTAAATAAAAATTTTCATAACTCAAAAATAAATTATTTCAACAAAAATGAATTAATCATGTGATTTTGAGGTGACGCGACGCCCGAGGCGCGCGCGCGCGCACGTTGGCACGGGCTGCCTGCGCGCGCACGTCGGCAGTGCCCGCACAGGCGCGCGCGCGGCCGTCGGCACTGTCCGTACAGGCGCGCGCGCGCACGTCGGCAGTGGCTGCCTGCGCGCGGCCGTCGGCAGTGGCTGCTGCGCGCGCCCGCCCGGCAGTGCCCGCCTGCGCGCGCGCGCCGGCAGCGTCCGCGCAAGCGTTTTTGTTTTTTTTTTTTAATAATTAAAATAATTAAATAAAAATTTTCATAACTCAAAAATAAATTATTCTAACAAAAATTAATTAATCATGTGATTTTGAGGTGACGCGAAAATTTTCATGCAGTGGTCGCCCGAGGCGCGCGCGCGCCCACGTCGGCACGGGCTGCCTGCGCGCGCACGTCGGCAGTGCCCGCACAGGCGCGCGCGCGGCCGTCGGCACTGTCCGTACAGGCGCGCGCGCGCACGTCGGCAGTGGCTGCCTGCGCGCGCACGTCGGCAGTGTCCGCGCGAACGTGAACTATCCAGTTTTTTTCCCAATTATTTTTCAAACATTTGGGACGCACAATATAACTGAATATAATAAAATAAATATTTCGCGATACAAATACGATGCGTAAAAAATTAAAATATTATTCTATTGTGTCTTCATATTTTTCCCATTTTTTTCCTTTTATTTATTATTTTTATAATAATTAAAATAATTAAATAAAAATTTTCACACCTCAAAAATTAATTATTTCAACAAAAATGAATTAATCATGTGATTTTGAGGTGACGCGACGCCCGAGGCGCGCGCGCGCGCACGTCGGCACGGGCTGCCTGCGCGCGGCCGTCGGCAGTGCCCGCACAGGCGCGCGCGCGGCCGTCGGCACTGTCCGTACAGGCGCGCGCGCGCACGTCGGCAGTGGCTGCCTGCGCGCGGCCGTCGGCAGTGGCTGCTGCGCGCGCCCGCCTGCGCGCGCGCGCCGGCAGCGTCCGCGCAAGAGTTTTTTTTTTTTTTTTTTTAATAATTAAAATAATTAAATAAAAATTTTCATAACTCAAAAATAAATTATTTTAACAAAAATTAATTAATCATGTGATTTTGAGGTGACGCGAAAATTTTCATGCAGTGGTCGCCCGAGGCGCGCGCGCGCCCACGTCGGCAAGGGCTGCCTGCGCGCGCACGTCGGCAGTGCCCGCACAGGCGCCCGCGCGGCCGTCGGCACTGTCCGTACAGGCGCGCGCGCGCACGTCGGCAGTGGCTGCCTGCGCGCGCACGTCGGCAGTGGCTGCCTGCGCGCGGCCGTCGGCAGTGGCTTCTGCGCGCGCACGTCGGCAGTAGCTGCCTGCGCGCGCACGTCGGCAGTGTCCGCGCGAACGTGAACTCTCCAGTTTTTTTCCCAATTATTTTTCAAACATTTGGGACGCACAATATAACTGAATATAATAAAATAAATATTTCGCGATACAAATACGATGCGTAAAAAATTAAAATATTATTCTATTGTGTCTTCATATTTTTCCCATTTTTTTCCTTTTATTTATTATTTTTTTAATAATTAAAATAATTAAATAAAAATTTTCACACCTCAAAAATTAATTATTTCAACAAAAATGAATTAATCATGTGATTTTGAGGTGACGCGACGCCCGAGGCGCGCGCGCGCACGTCGGCAGTGCCCGCACAGGCGCGCGCGCGGCCGTCGGCACTGTCCGTACAGGCGCGCGCGCGCACGTCGGCAGTGGCTGCCTGCGCGCGGCCGTCGGCAGTGGCTGCTGCGCGCGCCCGCCCGGCAGTGCCCGCCTGCGCGCGCCCGCTGGCAGCGTCCGCGCAAGCGTTTTTTTTTTTTTTTTTTTAATAATTAAAATAATTAAATAAAAATTTTCATAACTCAAAAATAAATTATTTTAACAAAAATTAATTAATCATGTGATTTTGAGGTGACGCGAAAATTTTCATGCAGTGGTCGCCCGAGGCGCGCGCGCGCCCACGTCGGCACGGGCTGCCTGCGCGCGCACGTCGGCAGTGCCCGCACAGGCGCCCGCGCGGCCGTCGGCACTGTCCATACAGGCGCGCGCGCGCACGTCGGCAGTGGCTGCCTGCGCGCGGCCGTCGGCAGTGGCTTCTGCGCGCGCACGTCGGCAGGGGCTGCCTGCGCGCGCACGTCGGCAGTGTCCGCGCGAACGTGAACTCTCCAGTTTTTTTCCCAATTATTTTTCAAACATTTGGGACGCACAATATAACTGAATATAATAAAATAAATATTTCGCGATACAAATACGATGCGTAAAAAATTAAAATATTATTCTATTGTGTCTTCATATTTTTCCCATTTTTTTCCTTTTATTTATTATTTTTTTAATAATTAAAATAATTAAATAAAAATTTTCACACCTCAAAAATTAATTATTTCAACAAAAATGAATTAATCATGTCATTTTGAGGTGACGTGCAAATTTTCATGCAGTGGTCGGCCAAGGCGCGCGCGCGCGCGTCGGCACGGGCTGCCTGCGCGCGCGCGCAGGCCGGCACGGGCCGCGCAGGCGCGCGCGGGCAGGCCGGCGCAGGCCGCACAGGCCGCGCAGGCGCGCGCGCGCAGGCCGGCACGGTCCGTGCAGGCCAACACAGGCCGCGCAGGCGCGCGCGCGCATGCCGGCACAGGCCGCGCAGGCACGCGCGGACAGGCCGGCGCAGGCCGCGCAGGCGCGCGCGCGCAGGCCGGTACAGTCCGCGCAGGCGCGGGCGCGCAGGCCGGCACAGGCCGCGCAGGCGCGCGCGGGCAGGCCGGCACACGCCGCGCAGGCCTCGCAGGCTCGCGCGCGCAGGCGCCCGCGCCCCCGGCAGTGCCCGCACTGGCGCCCGCGCGCAGGCCGGCACAGTCCGCGCAGGCGGGCGCGCGCCCGCCCGAGTGCCCGCGCAGGCGCGCGCGGCCCCGCCCGGCAGTGCCCGCGCAGGCGCGCGCGCGCCCGCCCGGTAGTGCCCGCGCAGGCGCGCCCGCCCGGCAGTGCCCGCGCAGGCGCGCCCGGCCCCGCCCGGCAGTGCCCGCCTGCGCGCGCGCGCCGGCAGTGTCCGCGCAAGCGTTTTTTTTTTTTTTTAATAATTAAAATAATTAAATAAAAATTTTCATAACTCAAAAATAAATTATTTCAACAAAAATGAATTAATCATGTGATTTTGAGGTGACGCGAAAATTTTCATGCAGTAGACGCCCGAGGCCCGGCGTCCGCGCAAGCGTTTTTTTTTTTTTTTTTTTTTAATAATTAAAATAATTAAATAAAAATTTTCATAACTCAAAAATAAATTATTTCAACAAAAATGAATTAATCATGTGAATTTGAGGTGACGCAACGCCCGAGGCGCGCGCGCGCGCACGTCGGCACGGGCTGCCTGCGCGCGCGCGCGCCGGCAGCGTCCGCGCAAGCTTTTTTTTTTTTTAATAATTAAAATAATTAAATAAAAATTTTCATAACTCAAATATAAATTATTTTAACAAAAATTAATTAATCATGTGATTTTGAGGTGACGCGAAAATTTTCATGCAGTGGTCGCCCGAGGCGCGCGCGCGCCCACGTCGGCACGGGCTGCCTGCGCGCGCACGTCGGCAGTGCCCGCACAGGCGCCCGCGCGGCCGTCGGCACTGTCCGTACAGGCGCGCGCGCGCACGTCGGCAGTGGCTGCCTGCGCGCGGCCGTCGGCAGTGGCTGCTGCGCGCGCACGTCGTCAGTGTCCGCGCGAACGTGAACTCTCCAGTTTTTTTCCCAATTATTTTTCAAACATTTGGGACGCACAATATAACTGAATATAATAAAATAAATATTTCGCGATACAAATACGATGCGTAAAAAATTAAAATATTATTCTATTGTGTCTTCATATTTTTCCCATTTTTTTCCTTTTATTTATTATTTTTTTTAATAATTAAAATAATTAAATAAAAATTTTCACACCTCAAAAATTAATTATTTCAACAAAAATGAATTAATCATGTCATTTTGAGGTGACGTGCAAATTTTCATGCAGTGGTCGGCCAAGGCGCGCGCGCGCGCGTCGGCACGGGCTGCCTGCGCGCGCGCGCAGGCCGGCACGGTCCGCGCAGGCCAACACAGGCCGCGCAGGCGCGCGCGGGCAGGCCGGCACAGGCCGCGCAGGCGCGCGCGGGCAGGCCGGCGCAGGCCGCACAGGCCGCGCAGGAGCGCGCGGGCAGGCTGGCGCAGGCCGCACAGGCCGCGCAGGCGCGCGCGGGCAGGCCGGCGCAGGCCGCACAGGCCGCGCAGGCGCGCGCGCGCAGGCCGGTACAGTCCGCGCAGGCGCGGGCGCGCAGGCCGGCACAGGCCGCGCAGGCGCGCGCGGGCAGGCCGGCACACGCCGCGCAGGCCGCGCAGGCTCGCTCGCGCAGGCTCGCTCGCGCAGGCCGCGCAGGCTCGGTCGCGCAGGCCGGCAAAGTCCGCGCAGGCGCCCGCGCCCCCGGCAGTGCCCGCACTGGCGCCCGCGCGCAGTCCGGCACAGTCCGCGCAGGCGGGCGCGCGCAGGCGCGCGCGGCCCCGCCCGGCAGTGCCCGCGCAGGCGCGCGAGGCCCCGCCCGGCAGTGCCCGCGCAGGCGCGCGCGCGCCCGCCCGGCAGTGCCCGCGCAGGCGCGCGCGCGCCCGCCCGGCAGTGCCCGCGCAGGCGCGCGCGCGCCCGCCCGGCAGTGCCCGCGCAGGCGCGCGCGCGCCCGCCCGGCAGTGCCCGCGCAGGCGCGCGCGCGCCCGCCCGGCAGTGCCCGCGCAGGCGCGCGCGGCCCCGCCCGGCAGTGCCCGCGCAGGCGCGCGCGGCCCCGCCCGGCAGTGCCCGCGCAGGCGCGAGCGCGCCCGGCCGGCAGTGCCCGCGCAGGCACGCGCGTGCCCGCCCGGCAGTCCCCGCGCAGTCGCGCGCGCGCCCGCCCTGCAGTGGCCGCGCAGGCGCGCGCGGCCCCGCCCCGCAGTGCCCGCGCAGGCGCGCGCGGCCCCGCCCCGCAGTGCCCGCGCAGGCGCGCGCGGCCCCGCCCCGCAGTGCCCGCGCAGGTGCGCGCGGCCCCGCCCGGCAGTGCCCGCGCAGGCGCGCGCGCGTCCGCCCGGCAGTGCCCGCCCGCGCAGTCGCGCGCGCGCCCGCCCTGCAGTGCCCGCGCAGGCGCGCGCGGCCCCGCCCGGCAGTGCCCGCGCAGGCGCGCGCGCGCCCGCCCGGCAGTGCCCGCGCAGGCGCGCGCGCGCCCGCCCGGCAGTGCCCGCGCAGGCGCGCGCGCCCTCCCGGCAGTGCCCGCGCAGGCGCGCGCGCGCCCGCCCGGCAGTGCCCGCGCAGGCGCGCGCGCGCCCGGCCGGCAGTGCCCGCGCAGTCGCGCGCGCGCCCGCCCTGCAGTGGCCGCGCAGGCGCGCGCGGCCCCGCCCGGCAGTGCCCGCGCAGGCGCGCGCGGCCCTGCCCGGCAGTGCCCGCGCAGGCGCGCGCGCGCCCGGCCGGCAGTGCCCGCGCAGGCACGCGCGTGCCCGGCCGGCAGTCCCCGCGCAGTCGCGCGCGCGCCCGCCCTGCAGTGGCCGCGCAGGCGCGCGCGGCCCCGCCCCGCAGTGGCCGCGCAGGCGCGCGCGGCCCCGCCCCGCAGTGCCCGCGCAGGTGCGCGCGGCCCCGCCCGGCAGTGCCCGCGCAGGCGCGCGCGCGCCCGCCCGGCAGTGCCCGCCCGCGCAGTCGCGCGCGCGCCCGCCCTGCAGTGCCCGCGCACGCGCGCGCGGCCCCGCCCGGCAGTGCCCGCCTGCGCGCGCGCGCCGGCAGCGTCCGCGCAAGCGTTTTTTTTTTTTTTTTAATAATTAAAATAATTAAATAAAAATTTTCATAACTCAAAAATAAATTATTTCAACAAAAATGAATTAATTATGTGATTTTGAGGTGACGCGAAAATTTTCATGCAGTGGACGCCCGAGGCCCGGCGTCCGCGCAAGCGTTTTTTTTTTTTTTTTTTTTAATAATTAAAATAATTAAATAAAAATTTTCATAACTCAAAAATAAATTATTTCAACAAAAATGAATTAATCATGTGATTTTGAGGTGACGCGACGCCCGAGGCGCGCGCGCGCGCACGTCGGCACGGGCTGCCTGCGCGCGCACGTCGGCAGTGCCCGCACAGGCGCGCGCGCGGCCGTCGGCACTGTCCGTACAGGCGCGCGCGCGCACGTCGGCAGTGGCTGACTGCGCGCGGCCGTCGGCAGTGGCTGCTGCGCGCGCCCGCCCGGCAGTGCCCGCCTGCGCGCGCGCGTCGGCAGCGTCCGCGCAAGCGTTTTTTTTTTTTTTTAATAATTAAAATAATTAAATAAAAATTTTCATAACTCAAAAATAAATTATTTTAACAAAAATTAATTAATCATGTGATTTTGAAGTGACGCGAAAATTTTCATGCAGTGGTCGCCCGAGGCGCGCGCGCGCCCACGTCGGCACGGGCTGCCTGCGCGCGCACGTCGCCAGTGCCCGCACAGGCGCCCGCGCGGCCGTCGGCACTGTCCGTACAGGCGCGGTGTCACGGGCGGACTCTCTTGTCACGTAGCGGAATATATTTTTCGCCCGTGCGGCGTCTCAGGTTTCACCCAACCTTCGACCAGCCTTCGCACATCTCAGAGTTTACCGACTGTTCGTCGCGTGTCTTCGACACTGAAGCTCGCTAGCACGACATCTGAACGCATCCCTGCGCGGCACCGCGTGCCTTTGCGCTCGCCTATCCAAAATGCCCATGTTCGCCGAGGCTCTCGGCACGCACGCCTTAGCGTCTCTTAGCGGCCGGCCCCGACTAGCTAGTCTGCCGCCATGCGTCCCGCCCACAATCTCGGAACCCGCCGACGCATCCCTCGATGGCAAGGAGCATCCTCGCTCTGCCTCGGCATTACGGCGCTCCGCATGCGCCCGCAACGCCCGTCTCATGTCCAATGCACACTCGGGGCATCCTTGGCGCACGCCTTCGTCGTGGCCGTCTTTTATGCCTCGCCCGAGTAGGACCGCACCTTAAGTCCGAGGCCCACATGATATGCCGACATCTTGCTTTGATCCCGCATGGCATGCCCGACATGCCTTCTTGCCTTTCGACGTGGCTACATAATTTGCCCACAATGCGGCGTCGCCCCACGACCGCTCATCTTGGCCAACGGACCCCCATGGACGGCTAGAACCCGATAGCGCGTGCCATGAGTTGGATCACGAGGTCTTGGAGTGCTTGCCTCGATCACCCATTCGCACGAGAGGTGTTGCCCCAAATATCTCGCAGCCCGCGGAGCAACCTTGCACGTCACACGGAACCTCTCGGCCGCATTTGTGCCCAACGTAGGCCGTCCTGGCCCTACGCTGCCCGTCCGGTTCCCATGCCTTTCGGGGACTCTAAACACTCCTTTGAGATGCCTAGAGCCGGCCCTTGGAGGCCCCCAACATGCCCCCAAGAGATGCTCATTTAGTGCCGACGTTGCCTACCGCCACTGCCGTCGTGCACGGGGAGGGCCGGCTGGAGCTCACCGCATCATACCCCCCTTATAATAGGCTTAAGAAAGTTTTTCCTCTTTCCAGCAGTAGACATTGAAAGGGGTTGAGGAGCGCACCTTTTTCGTATCTCCCTCAACCGACGTCCAAATCACGTGCCTCTTGAACCGTAGCGTAGCCTACGACTTCTACATCATAACTCTTGAATTTCAGCCCCATCCGATCATCCATCGCTGAGGAATTGCCCACGCAATATTCTGAAATTACAGTCTCGCCACTGCACTGGCAGACTCTGAAGATCATCGTCGTTTCCTACCCAAACGGAACCGTCTACCTCTGAAACATCTTGGAGGTGTTCCCAACACTCCAAGGATCTCGCCATAGAAACAGTTTTGCAAATCTCGAAAGATAAAGCACTCTGCTTCATGCATTTCTCTCCTGCTCGCGCGCAGGGTGGCGCCTGATCGTCGCCCTTATATCTCCTTGCCCAAACGTCCTCGGAATGACTTCATACTTGGCGGATAGCATCCCCACACATCAAGGAAGTTCCCATACGAACAGTTTTGCAATCCCCAATCGGTAAGAGTCTCTGCTCGTAGGCCGTTTGCGCACCTGCGTGCCGGCCGGCCTCCCCTAGCCGCCCGCACGTCCTCCGCAAGTCACTGCCGGCCGTCTTGCCCAAGGAGCGGCCAGTGACATTCTCCCCCACTCGATCCGTTGACGTCCTCGTCAACACATACACGAAGGATTGAGGTGTATGCGGTGCCCAATACTCTCTCTCAGTATCGCGCGACACCAGATCGTCCTCCTACTCTTTCGAGCACTTCGGTCGTGAAGTGCCTCTTCAGCACCCCACGTAATCTCCCCACAAATGGTGCCTCTGCCGCACCTGATGTGATCATCTCAACGCAAGTGGAAGTCCGTGTACTCGTCGACACCCTCTTCCCAAATCTGTGCTAAGCTCCCCCACAAAACATAGTGCCTCAAACGCACTCGATTCATCACGAAAATTCACAGCGGAAGTCTGTGCCTCTCTCTGCACTCTCTTCCCAAAGTGGCGGGTAGCTCTCCACAATCGTTAATGGAGTCTGTGTACGCTGCTACACTCTCTCCGAACTGTTGCTCACTGACTGTTTGCCCCCACAGGTAGTGTCTGAATACACTCAATTTACAATTCAAATACCACAGGTCGGAAGTCTGTACACGCATTCTGTACTCTCTTCACGACTTTTCAAACGGGTGGTAGCAAACTGTGCTTCAAGTCCCGTCAAGTGTGCCTCTGAAACTCTGATGTCCCTCAAAACAGTGCCTCAGATACACTCGAATTGATTTGGAACGACTGAAGTGTGGAGTCTGTGTGCACGCTTCACACTCTCTCCCCCACTCGAGGTGTTGCCGTCCTCGGCAAACACTCATACCCGCCGCTGCGGTTGTTCACACTTGAACCAACTTAAACGCACATGGGCCGGTTGCCCACACTGTCGGAACCACGCCGCTCGTGGACCAAACATCTCTGCAAAGAGTCCTCTCTTGACTCAGCACAAAAATAGGGTCACTGCCCCCAAAGATCGCGGGACTGGGATTTCATTCACAACGCAACACAAGGCTAAGATTTCTGAATCCTCGCCCGACCGCCAAACTCAAATTCAATTCCAAATCCTAGCCCGGCCGCAAAATCAAGAATTTTAAATCCTAGCAAGGCCGCAAAGCTCAAATTCCATTTCAAGCCCGGCCGCAAACTCGAATTTAATTCCTAGCCCGGCCGCAAAGCCCAAGCATCATCGATTTTATAGTCCCAACCCGGCAGCACCATGCCGCTCATGGTGCCCATGGAGCCCGATGCTCCTCTCATGATTGCCAACTCGATCGTCCCCCTCGGAAATCCTTCAACCAAAGAGCCCATAATATGGTGTCCGAATCCCCTCGAAGAACATTCGCAATTCCGCTCAACTATGCTCCTGACGAGCATCCAACGCACGGCTTAGTGGGCTGCTCCCACTCAAGCTCCGGACAAGTTGTCGTTTTTCGGATAACGGATGCTTATATGCCCCCTCTGGTTCTTGAAGCGTGCCGTCTTTCCTCTAGACGCACCATCATCTACCACAAGAGCATTCCATCCCACATTTCTGCTCGGCCAAACACGGCTCATATCGACAACTACCCACAAAATGAAGGGGTCTCAACATCCACTCCTTGCAACCCCAAGGGTGGCTTGTTTCAAGCACCTCAAGTGCAACTGTGCCTAAGCACCTCAACTTTCTGCTCATCCTTCCCCGTTGGAAGGTTCCTCGAATCCACATGAGAAGGTGGCCCTTCATCCACCACTCTCCACAAAAGGTGGCATCTCGCACACCACAACGGCCTCAACGCCTAGATCACCTCCTGACTTGCGGCAATTCCGCACACATGGTTGCTTATCTCGCAATCGTGGCTCTCGCAGTCCACCCGACGCATCGGCATGTCCCCCTCTCGCTCAGGGAAGTCAAGATGAATTCTGAAAATTTGATATTCGTTTCATCCCAAAAAATTTCGGACCACGGTTGACAGCTCGCTCAACATATCTGCGACGCTAACCCAACTGCCAACCAATATCATCGAAGTTGGACCGTAGCCGCTTACTCTTTGAAGCAGCTCAAACTCGCTCGAAAGGACTCTACTCAACATAATCTCTGTGGCAGACGTCCCCCAAAATCATACCGCCTCACAACCGGCTCGCTGAAGCATTTTAAAGCCCAAGACAACAAAGCCACACATCTGTGTCGTAATCCGGTCTGATCTTGTCTCAACTGACGATCTCAACTCAACTGAGCTCTACCTGATGTAGAGGCGTGTGCCAATCCAGATCTTCAACTGGGCACAATTCTCTTTTTGAAGAGCACAGAGCCCGGGTACCGGGCTCTGATACCAACTGTCACGGGCGGACTCTCTTGTCACGCAGCGGAATATATTTTTCGCCCGTGCGGCGTCTCAGGTTTCACCCAACCTTCGACCAGCCTTCGCACATCTCAGAGTTTACCGACTGTTCGTCGCGTGTCTTCGACACTGAAGCTCGCTAGCACGACATCTGAACGCATCCCTGCGCGGCACCGCGTGCCTTTGCGCTCGCCTATCCAAAATGCCCATGTTCGCCGAGGCTCTCGGCACGCACGCCTTAGCGTCTCTTAGCGGCCGGCCCCGACTAGCTAGTCTGCCACCATGCGTCTCGCCCACAATCTCGGAACCCGCCGACGCATCCCTCGATGGCAAGGAGCATCCTCGCTCTGCCTCGGCATTACGGCGCTCCGCATGCGCCCGCAACGCCCGTCTCATGTCCAATGCACACTCGGGGCATCCTTGGCGCACGCCTTCGTCGTGGCCGTCTTTTATGCCTCGCCCGAGTAGGACCGCACCTTAAGTCCGAGGCCCACATGATATGCCGACATCTTGCTTTGATCCCGCATGGCATGCCCGACATGCCTTCTTGCCTTTCGACGTGGCTACATAATTTGCCCACAATGCGGCGTCGCCCCACGACCGCTCATCTTGGCCAACGGACCCCCATGGACGGCTAGAACCCGATAGCGCGTGCCATGAGTTGGATCACGAGGTCTTGGAGTGCTTGCCTCGATCACCCATTCGCACGAGAGGTGTTACCCCAAATATCTCGCAGCCCGCGGAGCAACCTTGCACGTCACACGGAACCTCTCGGCCGCATTTGTGCCCAACGTAGGCCGTCCTGGCCCTACGCTGCCCGTCCGGTTCCCATGCCTTTCGGGGACTCTAAACACTCCTTTGAGATGCCTAGAGCCGGCCCTTGGAGGCCCCCAACATGCCCCCAAGAGATGCTCATTTAGTGCCGACGTTGCCTACCGCCACTGCCGTCGTGCACGGGGAGGGCCGGCTGGAGCTCACCGCATCATACCCCCCTTATAATAGGCTTAAGAAAGTTTTTCCTCTTTCCAGCAGTAGACATTGAAAGGGGTTGAGGAGCGCACCTTTTTCGTATCTCCCTCAACCGACGTCCAAATCACGTGCCTCTTGAACCGTAGCGTAGCCTACGACTTCTACATCATAACTCTTGAATTTCAGCCCCATCCGATCATCCATCGCTGAGGAATTGCCCACGCAATATTCTGAAATTACAGTCTCGCCACTGCACTGGCAGACTCTGAAGATCATCGTCGTTTCCTACCCAAACGGAACCGTCTACCTCTGAAACATCTTGGAGGTGTTCCCAACACTCCAAGGATCTCGCCATAGAAACAGTTTTGCAAATCTCGAAAGATAAAGCACTCTGCTTCATGCATTTCTCTCCTGCTCGCGCGCAGGGTGGCGCCTGATCGTCGCCCTTATATCTCCTTGCCCAAACGTCCTCGGAATGACTTCATACTTGGCGGATAGCATCCCCACACATCAAGGAAGTTCCCATACGAACAGTTTTGCAATCCCCAATCGGTAAGAGTCTCTGCTCGTAGGCCGTTTGCGCACCTGCGTGCCGGCCGGCCTCCCCTAGCCGCCCGCACGTCCTCCGCAAGTCACTGCCGGCCGTCCTCTTCGGCACTCGGGCGGGCGCGCGCCCGCCTGCGCGGACTGTGCCGGCCTGCGCGCGGGCGCCAGTGCGGGCACTGCCGGGGGCGCGGGCGCCTGCGCGGACTGTGCCGGCCTGCGCGCGCGAGCCTGCGCGGCCTGCGCGGAGTGTGCCGGCCTGCCCGCGCGCGCCTGCGCGGCCTGTGCCGGCCTGCGCGCCCGCGCCTGCGCGGACTGTACCGGCCTGCGGGCGCGCGCCTGCGCGGCCTGTGCGGCCTGCGCCGGCCTGCCCGCGCGCGCCTGCGCGGCCTGTGCCGGCCTGCCCGCGCGCGCCTGCGCGTCCTGCGCCGGCATGCGCGCGCGCGCCTGCGCGGCCTGTGCCGGCCTGCGCCGCCTGTGCGGCCTACGCCGGCCTGCCCGCGCGTGCCTGCGCGGCCTGTGCCGGCATGCGCGCGCGCGCCTGCGCGGCCTGTGTTGGCCTGCGCGGACCGTGCCGGCCTGCGCGCGCGCGCCTGCGCGGCCTGCGCCGGCCTGCCCCCGCGCGCCTGCGCGGCCCGTGCTGAAGAGGACGGCCAGCAGTGACTTGCGGAGGACGTGCGGGCGGCTAGGGGAGGCCGGCCGGCACGCAGGTGCGCAAACGGCCTACGAGCAGAGACTCTTACCGATTGGGGATTGCAAAACTGTTCGTATGGGAACTTCCTTGATGTGTGGGGATGCTATCCGCCAAGTATGAAGTCATTCCGAGGACGTTTGGGCAAGGAGATATAAGGGCGACGATCAGGCGCCACCCTGCGCGCGAGCAGGAGAGAAATGCATGAAGCAGAGTGCTTTATCTTTCGAGATTTGCAAAACTGTTTCTATGTCGAGATCCTTGGAGTGTTGGGAACACCTCCAAGATGTTTCAGAGGTAGACGGTTCCGTTTGGGTAGGAAACGACGATGATCTTCAGAGTCTGCCAGTGCAGTGGCGAGACTGTAATTTCAGAATATTGCGTGGGCAATTCCTCAGCGATGGATGATCGGATGGGGCTGAAATTCAAGAGTTATGATGTAGAAGTCGTAGGCTACGCTACGGTTCAAGCGGCACGTGATTTGGACGTCGGTTGAGGGAGATACGAAAAAGGTGCGCTCCTCAACTCCTTTCAATGTCTACTGCTGGAAATAGGAAAAACTTTCTTAAGCCTATTATAAGGGGGGTATGATGCGGTGAGCTCCAGCCGGCCCTCCCCGTGCACGACGGCAGTGGCGGTAGGCAACGTCGGCACTAAATGAGCATCTCTTGGGGGCATGTTGGGGGCCTCCAAGGGCCGGCTCTAGGCATCTCAAAGGAGTGTTTAGAGTCCCCGAAAGGCATGGGAACCGGACGGGCAGCGTAGGGCCAGGACGGCCTACGTTGGGCACAAATGCGGCCGAGAGGTTCCGTGTGACGTGCAAGGTTGCTCCGCGGGCTGCGAGATATTTGGGGCAACACCTCTCGTGCGAATGGGTGATCGAGGCAAGCACTCCAAGACCTCGTGATCCAACTCATGGCACGTGCTATCGGGTTCTAGCCGTCCATGGGGGTCCGTTGGCTAAGATGAGCGGTCGTGGGGCGACGCCGCACTGTGGGCAAATTATGTAGCCACGTCGAAAGGCAAGAAGGCATGTCGGGCATGCCATGCGGGATCAAAGCAAGATGTTGGCATATCATGTGGGCCTCGGACTTAAGATGCGGTCCTACTCGGGCGAGGCATAGAAGACGGCCACGACGAAGGCGTGCGCCGAGGATGCCCCGAGTGTGCGTTGGACATGAGACGGGCGTTGCGGGCGCATGCGGAGCGCCGTAATGCCGAGGCGGAGCGAGGATGCTCCTTGCCATCGAGGGATGCGTCGGCGGGTTCCGAGATTGTGGGCGAGACGCATGGCGGCAGACTAGCTAGTCGGGGCCGGCCGCTAAGAGACGCTAAGGCGTGCGTGCCGAGAGCCTCGGCGAACATGGGCATTTTGGATAGGCGAGCGCAAAGGCACGCGGTGCCGCGCAGGGATGCATTCAGATGTCGTGCTAGCGAGCTTCAGTGTCGAAGACACGCGACGAACAGTCGGTAAACTCTGAGATGTGCGAAGGCTGGTCGAAGGTTGGGTGAAACCTGAGACGCCGCACGGGCGAAAAATATATTCCGCTGCGTGACAAGAGAGTCCGCCCGTGACACCGCGCCTGCGCGCGCGGCCCCGCCCGACAGTGCCCGCCTGCGCGCGCGCGCCGGCAGCGTCCGCGCAAGCGTTTTTTTTTTTTAATAATTAAAATAATTAAATAAAAATTTTCATAACTCAAAAATAAATTATTTCAACAAAAATGAATTAATCATGTGATTTTGAGGTGACGCGAAAATTTTCATGCAGTGGACGCCCGAGGCCCGGCGTCCGCGCAAGCGTTTTTTTTTTTTTTTTTTTATAATTAAAAATAATTAAATAAAAATTTTCATAACTCAAAAATAAATTATTTCAACAAAAATGAATTAATCATGTGATTTTGAGGTGACGCGACGCCCGAGGCGCGCGCGCACGTCGGCAGTGCCCGCACAGGCGCGCGCGCGGCCGTCGGGACTGTCCGTACAGGCGCGCGCGCGCACGTCGGCAGTGGCTGCCTGCGCGCGGCCGTCGGCAGTGGCTGCTGCGCACGCCCGCCCGGCAGTGCCCGCCTGCGCGCGCGCGCCGGCAGCGTCCGCGCAAGCGTTTTTTTTTTTTTTAATAATTAAAATAATTAAATAAAAATTTTCATAACTCAAAAAGAAATTATTTTAACAAAAATTAATTAATCATGTGATTTTGAGGTGACGCGAAAATTTTCATGCAGTGGTCGCCCGAGGCGCGCGCGCGCCCACGTCGGCACGGGCTGCCTGCGCGCGCACGTCGGCAGTGCCCGCACAGGCGCCCGCGCGGCCGTCGGCACTGTCCGTACAGGCGCGCGCGCGGCCGTCGGCAGTGGCTGCTGCGCGCGCACGTCGGCAGTGGCTGCCTGCGCGCGCACGTCGGCAGTGTCCGCGCGAACGTGAACTCTCCAGTTTTTTTCCCAATTATTTTTCAAACATTTGGGACGCACAATATAACTGAATATAATAAAATAAATATTTCGCGATACAAATACGATGCGTAAAAAATTAAAATATTATTCTATTGTGTCTTCATATTTTTCCCATTTTTTTCCTTTTATTTATTATTTTTTAATAATTAAAATAATTAAATAAAAATTTTCACACCTCAAAAATTAATTATTTCAACAAAAATGAATTAATCATGTCATTTTGAGGTGACGTGCAAATTTTCATGCAGTGGTCGGCCAAGGCGCGCGCGCGCGCGTCGGCACGGGCTGCCTGCGCTTGAGTTCAATCGTTGATGAAAGTTGAGTTCAAAAGTTTGTTAAACAAATGCAATTAAATACTGTTCCAAAATGAGATGCGGGGGCTTTGAAATTGTGACCTTGGGTTTTGGACCCTAAAATTAACAAAGGGATGCCAATCTTGCAATATCACATGTTTGACATAAACACAACAAATAATTAATAAGAAACGTGCGCGGGGATGAACTTCAATTTTTCATGCAGTGGTCGCCCGAGGCGCGCGCGCGCCCACGTCGGCACGGGCTGCCTGCGCGCGCACGTCGGCAGTGCCCGCACAGGCGCCCGCGCGGCCGTCGGCACTGTCCGTACAGGCGCGCGCGCGCACGTCGGCAGTGGCTGCCTGCTCGCGGCCGTCGGCAGTGGCTGCTGCGCGCGCACGTCGGTAGTGGCTGCCTGCGCGCGCACGTCGGCATTGTCCGCGCGAACGTGAACTCTCCAGTTTTTTTCCCAATTATTTTTCAAACATTTGGGACGCACAATATAACTGAATATAATAAAATAAATATTTCGCGATACAAATACGATGCGTAAAAAATTAAAATATTATTCTATTGTGTCTTCATATTTTTCCCATTTTTTTCCTTTTATTTATTATTTTTTTAATAATTAAAATAATTAAATAAAAATTTTCACACCTCAAAAATTAATTATTTCAACAAAAATGAATTAATCATGTCATTTTGAGGTGACGTGCAAATTTTCATGCAGTGGTCGGCCAAGGCGCGCGCGCGCGCGTCGGCACGGGCTGCCTGCGCGCGCGCAGGCCGGCACGGGCCGCGCAGGCGCGCGCGCGCATGCCGGCACGGGCCGCGCAGGCGCGCGCGGGCAGGCCGGCGCAGGCCGCACAGGCCGCGCAGGCGCGCGCGCGCAGGCCGGCACGGTCCGCGCAGGCCAACACAGGCCGCGCAGGCGCGCGCGCGCATGCCGGCACAGGCCGCGCAGGCACGCGCGGGCAGGCCGGCGCAGGCCGCACAGGCGGCGCAGGCGCGCGCGCGCAGGCCGGCACAGGCCGCGCAGGCGCGCGCGCGCATGCCGGCACAGGCCGCGCAGGCGCGCGCGGGCAGGCCGGCGCAAGCCGCACAGGCCGCGCAGGCGCGCGCGAGCAGGCCGGTACAGTCCGCGCAGGCCGGCACAGGCCGCGCAGGCGCGCGCGGGCAGGCCGGCACACGCCGCGCAGGCCGGCACAGTCCGCGCAGGCGCCCGCGCCCCCGGCAGTGGCCGCACTGGCGCCCGCGCGCAGGCCGGCACAGTCCGCGCAGGCGGGCGCGCGCCCGCCCGAGTGCCCGCGCAGGCGCGCGCGGCCCCGCCCGGCAGTGCCCGCGCAGGCGCACGCGGCCCCGCCCGGCAGTGCCCGCCTGCGCGCGCGCGGCGGCAGCGTCCGCGCAAGCGTTTTTTTTTTTTTAATAATTAAAATAATTAAATAAAAATTTTCATAACTCAAAAATAAATTATTTCAACAAAAATGAATTAATCATGTGATTTTGAGGTGACGCGAAAATTTTCATGCAGTGGACGCCCGAGGCCCGCCGTCCGCGCAAGCGTTTTTTTTTTTTTTTTTTTTATAATTAAAATAATTAAATAAAAATTTTCATAACTCAAAAATAAATTATTTCAACAAAAATGAATTAATCATGTGATTTTGAGGTGACGCGACGCCCGAGGCGCGCGCGCGCGCACGTCGGCAGTGCCCGCACAGGCGCGCGCGCGGCCGTCGGCACTGTCCGTACAGGCGCGCGCGCGCACGTCGGCAGTGGCTGCCTGCGCGCGGCCGTCGGCAGTGGCTGCTGCGCGCGCCCGCCCGGCAATGCCCGCCTGCGCGCGCGCGCCGGCAGCGTCCGCGCTAGCGTTTTTTTTTTTTTTAATAATTAAAATAATTAAATAAAAATTTTCATAACTCAAAAATAAATTATTTTAACAAAAATTAATTAATCATGTGATTTTGAGGTGACGCGAAAATTTTCATGCAGTGGTCGCCCGAGGCGCGCGCGCGCCCACGTCGGCACAGGCTGCCTGCGCGCGCACGTCGGCAGTGCCCGCACAGGCGCCCGCGCGGCCGACGTCACTGTCCGTACAGGCGCGCGCGCGCACGTCGGTAGTGGCAGCCTGCGCGCGGCCGTCGGCAGTGGCTGCTGCGCGCGCACGTCGGCAGTGGCTGCCTGCGCGCGCACGTCGGCAGTGGCTGCCTGCGCGCGCACGTCGGCAGTGGCTGCCTGCGCGCGCACGTCGGCAGTGTCCGCGCGAACGTGAACTCTCCAGTTTTTTTCCCAATTATTTTTCAAACATTTGGGACGCACAATATAACTGAATATAATAAAATAAATATTTCGCGATACAAATACGATGCGTAAAAAATTAAAATATTATTCTATTGTGTCTTCATATTTTTCCCATTTTTTTCCTTTTATTTATTATTTTTTTAATAATTAAAATAATTAAATAAAAATTTTCACACCTCAAAAATTAATTATTTCAACAAAAATGAATTAATCATGTCATTTTGAGGTGACGTGCAAATTTTCATGCAGTGGTCGGCCAAGGCGCGCGCGTGCGCGCGTCGGCACGGGCTGCCTGCGCGCGCGCGCAGGCCGGCCCGGGCCGCGCAGGCGCGCGCGCGCATGCCGGCACGGGCCGCGCAGGCGCGCGCGGGCAGGCCGGCGCAGGCCGCACAGGCCGCGCGGGCGCGCGCGCGCAGGCCGGCACGGTCCGCGCAGGCCAACACAGGCCGCGCAGGCGCGCGCGCGCATGCCGGCACAGGCCGCGCAGGCACGCGCGGGCAGGCCGGCGCAGGCCGCACAGGCGGCGCAGGCGCGCGCGGGCAGGCCGGCGCAGGCCGCAAAGGCCGCGCAGGCGCGCGCGGGCAGGCCGGCGCAGGCCGCACAGGCCGCGCAGGTGCGCGTGCGCAGGCCGGTACAGTCCGCGCAGGCCAACACAGGCCGCGCAGGCGCGCGCGCGCATGCCGGCACAGGCCGCGCAGGCATGCGCGGGCAGGCCGGCGCAGGCCGCACAGGCGGCGCAGGCGGCGCAGGCGCGCGCGCCCAGGCCGGCACAGGCCGCGCAGGCGCGCGCGCGCATGCCGGCACAGGCCGCGCAGGCGCGCGCGGGCAGGCCGGCACAGGCCGCGCAGGCGCGCGCGGGCAGGCCGGCGCAGGCCGCACAGGCCGCGCAGGCGCGCGCGGGCAGGCCGGCGCAGGCCGCACAGGCCGCGCAGGCGCGCGTGCGCAGGCCGGTACAGTCCGCGCAGGCGCGGGCGCGCAGGCCGGCACAGGCCGCGCAGGCGCGCGCGGGCAGGCCGGCACACGCCGCGCAGGCCGCGCAGGCTCGCGCGCGCAGGCCGGCACAGTCCGCGCAGGCGCCCGCGCCCCCGGCAGTGCCCGCACTGGCGCCCGCGCGCAGGCCGGCACAGTCCGCGCAGGCGGGCGCGCGCCCGCCCGAGTGCCCGCGCAGGCGCGCGCGGCCCCGCCCGGCAGTGCCCGCGCAGGCGCGCGCGGCCCCGCCCGGCAGTGCCCGCCTGCGCGCGCGCTGCGGCAGCGTCCGCGCAAGCGTTTTTTTTTTTTTAATAATTAAAATAATTAAATAAAAATTTTCATAACTCAAAAATAAATTATTTCAACAAAAATGAATTAATCATGTGATTTTGAGGTGACGCGAAAATTTTCATGCAGTGGACGCCCGAGGCCCGGCGTCCGCGCAAGCGTTTTTTTTTTTTTTTTTTTTTAATAATTAAAATAATTAAATAAAAATTTTCATAACTCAAAAATAAATTATTTCAACAAAAATGAATTAATCATGTGATTTTGAGGTGACGCGACGCCCGAGGCGCGCGCGCGCACGTCGGCACGGGCTGCCTGCGCGCGCACGTCGGCAGTGCCCGCACAGGCGCGCGCGCGGCCGTCGGCACTGTCCGTACAGGCGCGCGCGCGCACGTCGGCAGTGGCTGCCTGCGCGCGGCCGTCGGCAGTGGCTGCTGCGCGCGCCCGCCCGGCAGTGCCCGCCTGCGCGCGCGCGCCGGCAGCATCCGCGCAAGCGTTTTTTTTTTTTTTTAATAATTAAAATAATTAAATAAAAATTTTCATAACTCAAAAATAAATTATTTTAACAAAAATTAATTAATCATGTGATTTTGAGGTGACGCGAAAATTTTCATGCAGTGGTCGCCCGAGGCGCGCGCGCGCCCACGTCGGCACGGGCTGCCTGCACGCGCACGTCGGCAGTGCCCGCACAGGCGCCCGCGCGGCCGTCGGCACTGTCCGTACAGGCGCGCGCGCGGCCGTCGGCAGTGGCTGCTGCGCGCGCACGTCGGCAGTGGCTGCCTGCGCGCGCACGTCGGCAGTGTCCGCGCGAACGTGAACTCTCCAGTTTTTTTCCCAATTATTTTTCAAACATTTGGGACGCACAATATAACTGAATATAATAAAATAAATATTTCGCGATACAAATACGATGCGTAAAAAATTAAAATATTATTCTATTGTGTCTTCATATTTTTCCCATTTTTTTCCTTTTATTTATTATTTTTTAATAATTAAAATAATTAAATAAAAATTTTCACACCTCAAAAATTAATTATTTCAACAAAAATGAATTAATCATGTCATTTTGAGGTGACGTGCAAATTTTCATGCAGTGGTCGGCCAAGGCGCGCGCGCGCGTCGGCACGGGCTGCCTGCGCTTGAGTTCAATCGTTGATGAAAGTTGAGTTCAAAAGTTTGTTAAACAAATGCAATTAAATACTGTTCCAAAATGAGATGCGGGGGCTTTGAAATTGTGACCTTGGGTTTTGGACCCTAAAATTAACAAAGGGATGCCAATCTTGCAATATCACATGTTTGACATAAACACAACAAATAATTAATAAGAAACGTGCGCGGGGATGAACTTCAATTTTTCATGCAGTGGTCGCCCGAGGCGCGCGCGCGCCCACGTCGGCACGGGCTGCCTGCGCGCGCACGTCGGCAGTGCCCGCACAGGCGCCCGCGCGGCCGTCGGCACTGTCCGTACAGGCGCGCGCGCGCACGTCGGCAGTGGCTGCCTGCTCGCGGCCGTCGGCAGTGGCTGCTGCGCGCGCACGTCGGTAGTGGCTGCCTGCGCGCGCACGTCGGCTGTGTCCGCGCGAACGTGAACTCTCCAGTTTTTTTCCCAATTATTTTTCAAACATTTGGGACGCACAATATAACTGAATATAATAAAATAAATATTTCGCGATACAAATACGATGCGTAAAAAATTAAAATATTATTCTATTGTGTCTTCATATTTTTCCCATTTTTTTTCCTTTTATTTATTATTTTTTTAATAATTAAAATAATTAAATAAAAATTTTCACACCTCAAAAATTAATTATTTCAACAAAAATGAATTAATCATGTCATTTTGAGGTGACGTGCAAATTTTCATGCAGTGGTCGGCCAAGGCGCGCGCGTGCGCGTCGGCACGGGCTGCCTGCGCGCGCGCAGGCCGGCACGGGCCGCGCAGGCGCGCGCGCGCATGCCGGCACGGGCCGCGCAGGCGCGCGCGGGCAGGCCGGCGTAGGCCGCACAGGCCGCGCAGGCGCGCGCGCGCAGGCCGGCACGGTCCGCGCAGGCCAACACAGGCCGCGCAGGCGCGCGCGCGCATGCCGGCACAGGCCGCGCAGGCACGCGCGGGCAGGCCGACGCAGGCCGCACAGGCGGCGCAGGCGCGCGCGCGCAGGCCGGCACAGGCCGCGCAGGCGCGCGCGCGCATGCCGGCACAGGCCGCGCAGGCGCGCGCGCGCATGCCGGCACAGGCCGCGCAGGCGCGCGCGGACAGGCCGGCACAGGCCGCGCAGGCTCGCGCGCGCAGGCCGGTACAGTCCGCGCAGGCGCGGGCGCGCAGGCCGGCACAGGCCGCGCAGGCGCGCGCGGGCAGGCCGGCACACGCCGCGCAGGCCGCGCAGGCGCGCGCGCGCAGGCCGGCACAGTCCGCGCAGGCGCCCGCGCCCCCGGCAGTGCCCGCACTGGCGCCCGCGCGCAGGCCGGCACATTCAGCGCAGCCGGGCGCGCGCCCGCCCGAGTGCCCGCGCAGGCGCGCGCGGCCCCGCCCGGCAGTGCCCGCGCAGGCGCGCGCGCGCCCGCCCGGCAGTGCCCGCGCAGGCGCGCGCGCGCCCGGCCGGCAGTGCCCGCGCTGGCACGCGCGCGCCCGGCCGGCAATGCCCGCGCAGTCGCGCGCGCGCCCGCCCTGCAGTGCCCGCGCAGGCGCGCGCGGCCCCGCCCGGCAGTGCCCGAGCAGGCGCGCGCGCGCCCGCCCGGCAGTGCCCGCGCAGGCGCGCGCGCGCCCGCCCGGCAGTGCCCGCGCAGGCGCGCGCGCGCCCGCCCGGCAGTGCCCGCGCAGGCGCACGCGCGCCCGCCCGGCAGTGCCCGCGCAGGCGCGCGCGCGCCCGCCAAGCAGTGCCCGCGCAGTCGCGCGCGCGCCCGCCCTGCAGTGCCCGCGCAGGCGCGCGCGGCCCCGCCCGGCAGTGCCCGCCTGCGCGCGCGCGCAGGCAGCGTCCGCGCAAGCGTTTTTTTTTTTTTTTTTTTTTAATAATTAAAATAATTAAATAAAAATTTTCATAACTCAAAAATAAATTATTTTAACAAAAATTAATTAATCATGTGATTTTGAGGTGACGCGAAAATTTTCATGCAGTGGTCGCCCGAGGCCCGGCGTCCGCGCAAGCGTTTTTTTTTTTTTTTTTTGTTTTAATAATTAAAATAATTAAATAAAAATTTTCATAACTCAAAAATAAATTATTTCAACAAAAATGAATTAATCATGTGATTTTGAGGTGACGCGACGCCCGAGGCGCGCGCGCGCACGTCGGCACGGGCTGCCTGCGCGCGCACGTCGGCAGTGCCCGCACAGGCGCGCGCGCGGCCGTCGGCACTGTCCGTACAGGCGCGCGCGCGCACGTCGGCAGTGGCTGCCTGCGCGCGGCCGTCGGCAGTGGCTGCTGCGCGCGCCCGCCCGGCAGTGCCCGCCTGCGCGCGCGCGCCGGCAGCGTCCGCGCAAGCGTTTTTTTTTTTTTTTTTTTTTTAATAATTAAAATAATTAAATAAAAATTTTCATAACTCAAAAATAAATTATTTTAACAAAAATTAATTAATCATGTGATTTTGAAGTGACGCGAAAATTTTCATGCAGTGGTCGCCCGAGGCGCGCGCGCGCCCACGTCGGCACGGGCTGCCTGCGCGCGCACGTCGGCAGTGCCCGCACAGGCGCCCGCGCGGCCGTCGGCACTGTCCGTACAGGCGCGCGCGCGCACGTCGGCAGTGGCTGCCTGCGCGCGGCCGTTGGCAGTGGCTGCTGCGCGCGCACGTCGGCAGTGGCTGCCTGCGCGCGCACGTCGGCAGTGTCCGCGCGAACGTGAACTCTCCAGTTTTTTTCCCAATTATTTTTCAAACATTTGGGACGCACAATATAACTGAATATAATAAAATAAATATTTCGCGATACAAATACGATGCGTAAAAAATTAAAATATTATTCTATTGTGTCTTCATATTTTTCCCATTTTTTTCCTTTTATTTATTATTTTTTTAATAATTAAAATAATTAAATAAAAATTTTCACACCTCAAAAATTAATTATTTCAACAAAAATGAATTAATCATGTCATTTTGAGGTGACGTGCAAATTTTCATGCAGTGGTCGGCCAAGGCGCGCGCGCGCGCGCGCGTCGGCACGGGCTGCCTGCGCGCGCGCGCAGGCCGGCACGGGCCGCGCAGGCGCGCGCGCGCATGCCGGCACGGGCCGCGCAGGCGCGCGCGGGCAGGCCGGCGCAGGTCGCACAGGCCGTGCGGGCGCGCGCGCGCAGGCCGGCACGGTCCGCGCAGGCCAACACAGGCCGCGCAGGCGCGCGCGCGCATGCCGGCACAGGCCACGCAGGCACGCGCGGGCAGGCCGGCGCAGGCCGCACAGGCGGCGAAGGCGCGCGCGCGCAGGCCGACACAGGCCGCGCAGGCACGCGCGCGCATGCCGGCACAGGCCGCGCAGGCTCGCGCGCGCAGGCCGGCACAGTCCGCGCAGGCGCCCGCGCCCCGGCAGTGCGCGCACTGGCGCCCGCGCGCAGGCCGGAACAGTCCGCGCAGGCGGGCGCGCGCCCGCCCGAGTGCCCGCGCAGGCGCCCGCGCGGCCGCCCGGCATTGCCCGCGCAGGCTCGCGCGGCCCCGCCCGGCAGTGCCCGCGCAGGCGCGCGCGCGCCCGCCCGGCAGTGCCCGCGCAGTCGCGCGCGCGCCCGCCCGGCAGTGCCCGCGCAGTCGCGCGCGCGCCCGCCCTGCAGTGCCCGCGCAGGCGCGCGCGGCCCCGCCCGGCAGTGCCCGCGCAGGCGCGCGCGCCCCCCGCCCGGCAGTGCCCGCGCAGTCGCGCGCGCGCCCGCCCTGCAGTGCCCGCGCAGGCGCGCGCGGCCCCGCCCGGCAGTGCCCGCGCAGGCGCGCGCGGCCCCGCCCGGCAGTGCCCGCCTGCGCGCGCGCGCCGGCAGCGTCCGCGCAAGCGTTTTTTTTTTTTTTTAATAATTAAAATAATCAAATAAAAATTTTCATAACTCAAAAATAAATTATTTCAACAAAAATGAATTAATCATGTGATTTTGAGGTGACGCGAAAATTTTCATGCAGTGGACGCCCGAGGCCCGGCGTCCGCGCAAGCGTTTTTTTTTTTTTTTTTTTTTTAATAATTAAAATAATTAAATAAAAATTTTCATAACTCAAAAAAAAATTATTTCAACAAAAATGAATTAATCATGTGATTTTGAGGTGACGCGACGCCCGAGGCGTGCGCGCGCGCACGTCGGCACGGGCTGCCTGCGCGCGCACGTCGGCAGTGCCCGCACAGGCGCGCGCGCGGCCGTCGGCACTGTCCGTACAGGCGCGCGCGCGCACGTCGGCAGTGGCTGCCTGCGCGCGGCCGTCGGCAGTGGCTGCTGCGCGCGCCCGCCCGGCAGTGCCCGCCTGCGCGCGCGCGCCGGCAGCGTCCGCGCAAGCGTTTTTTTTTTTTTTTTTTTTTTTAATAATTAAAATAATTAAATAAAAATTTTCATAACTCAAAAATAAATTATTTTAACAAAAATTAATTAATAATGTGATTTTGAGGTGACGCGAAAATTTTCATGCAGTGGTCGCCCGAGGCGCGCGCGCGCCCACGTCGGCACGGGCTGCCTGCGCGCGCACGTCGGCAGTGCCCGCACAGGCGCCCGCGCGGCCGTCGGCACTGGCTGCCTGCGCGCGCACGTCGGCAGTGTCCGCGCGAACGTGAACTCTCCAGTTTTTTTCCCAATTATTTTTCAAACATTTGGGACGCACAATATAACTGAATATAATAAAATAAATATTTCGCGATACAAATACGATGCGTAATAAATTAAAATATTATTCTATTGTGTCTTCATATTTTTCCCATTTTTTTCCTTTTATTTATTATTTTTTTAATAATTAAAATAATTAAATAAAAATTTTCACACCTCAAAAATTAATTATTTCAACAAAAATGAATTAATCATGTCATTTTGAGGTGACGTGCAAATTTTCATGCAGTGGTCGGCCAAGGCGCGCGCGCGCGCGTTCGCACGGGCTGCCTGCGCGCGCGCGCAGGCCGGCACGGGCCGCGCAGGCGCGCGCGCGCATGCCGGCACGGGCCGCGCAGGCGCGCGCGGGCAGGCCGGCGCAGGCCGCACAGGCCGCGCAGGCGCGCGCGCGCAGGCCTGCACGGTCCGCGCAGGCCAACACAGGCCGCGCAGGCGCGCGCGCGCATGCCGGCACAGGCCGCGCAGGCACGCGCGGGTAGGCCGACGCAGGCCGCACAGGCGGCGCAGGCCGGCACAGGCCGCGCAGGCGCGCGCGCGCATGCCGGCACAGGCCGCGCAGGCGCGCGCGGGCAGGCCGGCACAGGCCGCGCAGGCGCGCGCGGGCAGGCCGGCGCAGGCCGCACAGGCCGCGCAGGCGCGCGCGCGCAGGCCGGTACAGGCCGCACAGGCCGCGCAGGCGCGCGCGCGCAGGCCGGTACAGTCCGCGCAGGCGCGGGCGCGCAGGCCGGCACAGGCCGCGCAGGCGAGCGCGGGCAGGCCGGCACACGCCGCGCAGGCCGCGCAGGCGCCCGCGCCCTCGGCAGTGCCCGCACTGGCGCCCGCGCGCAGGCCGGCACAGTCCGCGCAGGCGGGCGCGCGCCCGCCCGAGTGCCCGCGCAGGCGCGCGCGGCCCCGCCCGGCAGTGCCCGCGCAGGCGCGCGCGCGCCCGCCCGGCAGTGCCCGCGCAGGCGCCCGCGCGCCCGCCCGGCAGTGCCCGCGCAGGCGCGCGCGCGCGCGCCCGGCAGGTAGCTCTCCACAATCGTGCCTCAATGCACTGCATTTCTCATTGTCTGCTCAAGTTGGAAGTCTGTGTACTCCTCTACACTCTCTTCCCCAATGTCGCTCAATCGATAATGGAGTCTGTGTACGCTGCTACACTCTCTCCGAACTGTTGCTCACTGACTGTTTGCCCCCACAGGTAGTGTCTGAATACACTCAATTTACAATGCAAATACCACAGGTCGGAAGTCTGTACACGCATTCTGTACTCTCTTCACGACTTTTCAAACGAGTGGGTAGCAAACTGTGCTTCAAGTCCTGTCAAGTGCGCCTTTGAAATCTGATGTCCCTCAAAACAGTGCCTCAGATACACTCGAATTGATTTGGAACGACTGAAGTGTGGAGTCTGTGTGCACGCTTCACACTCTCTCCCCCACTCGAGGTGTTGCCGTCCTCGGCAAACACTCATACCCGCCGCTGCGGTTGTTCACACTTGAACCAACTTAAACGCACATGGGCCGGTTGCCCAAACTGTCGGAACCACGCCGCTCGTGGACCAAACATCTCTGCAAAGAGTCCTCTCTTGACTCAGCACAAAATAAGGTCACTGCCCTCAAAGATTGCGGGACTGGGATTTTCATTCACAACGCAACACAAGGCTAAGATTTCTGAATCCTCGCCCAACTACAAAACTCAAGCTCAAATCCCTGCCTGCTAGCACCCACAAGAAGGGGATTTTCAACCCCCAGCCCGACCGCAAACTCGAATTCCATTTCAAGCCCGGCCGCAAACTCGAATTTAATTCCTAGCCCGGCCGCAAAGCCCAAGCATCATCGATTTTATAGTCCCAACCCGGCAGCACCATGCCGCTCATGGTGCCCATGGAGCCCGATGCTCCTCTCATGATTCTCAACTCGGTCGTCCCCCTCGGAAATCCTTCAACCAAAGAGCCCATAATATGGTGTCCGAATCCCCTCGAAGAACATTCGCAGTTCCGCTCAACTATGCTTTTGACGAGCATCCAACGCACGGCTTAGTGGGCTGCTCCCACTCAAGCTCCGGACAAGTTGCCGTTTTTCTCATAACGGATGCTTATGCTCCTCTGGTTCTTGAAGCGTGCTGTCATTCCTCTAGACGCACTCTCATCTACCACAACAGCATTCCATCCCACATTTCTGCTCGGCCACATACGGCACATACCGACAACTGCCCACAAACGAAGGGGTCTCAACATCCACTCCTCGCAACCCCAAGGGTGGCTTGTTCCAAGCACCTCATGTGCAATTGTGCCTAAGCACCTCAACTTTCTGCTCGTCCTTCCCCGCTGGAAGGTTCCTCGAATCCACATGAGAAGGTGGCCCTTCATCCACCACTCTCCACAAAAGGTGGCATCTCGCACACCACAACGGCCTCAACGCCTAGATCACCTCCTGACTTGCGGCAATTCCGCACACATGGTTGCTTATCTCGCAATCGTGGCTCTCGCAGTCCACCCGACGCATCGGCATGTCCCCCTCTCGCTCAGGGAAGTCAAGATGAATTCTGAAAATTTGATATTCGTTTCATCCCAAAAAAATTTCGGACCACGGTTGACAGCTCGCTCAACATATCTGCGATGCTAACCCAACTGCCAACCAATATCATCGAAGTTGGACCATAGCCGCTTGCCCTTTGAAGCAGCCCAAACTCGCGCAAAAGGACTCTACTCAACATGATCTCTGTGGCAGACATCCCCCAAAATCATACCGTCTCACAATCGGCTCGCTGAAGCATTTTAAAGCCCAAGACAACAAAGCCACACATCTGTGTCGTAATCCGGTCTGATCTTGTCTCAACTGACGATCTCAACTCAACTGAGCTCTACCTGATGTAGAGGCGTGTGCCAATCCAGATCTTCAACTGGGCACAATTCTCTTTTTGAAGAGCACAGAGCCCGGGTACCGGGCTCTGATACCAACTGTCACGGGCGGACTCTCTGGTCACGCAGCGGAATATATTTTTCGCCCGTGCGGCGTCTCAGGTTTCACCCAACCTTCGACCAGCCTTCGCACATCTCAGAGTTTACCGACTGTTCGTCGCGTGTCTTCGACACTGAAGCTCGCTAGCACGACATCTGAACGCATCCCTGCGCGGCACCGCGTGCCTTTGCGCTCGCCTATCCAAAATGCCCATGTTCGCCGAGGCTCTCGGCACGCACGCCTTAGCGTCTCTTAGCGGCCAGCCCCGACTAGCTAGTCTGCCGCCATGCGTCTCGCCCACAATCTCGGAACCCGCCGACGCATCCCTCGATGGCAAGGAGCATCCTCGCTCTGCCTCGGCATTACGGCGCTCCGCATGCGCCCGCAACGCCCGTCTCATGTCCAATGCACACTCGGGGCATCCTTGGCGCACGCCTTCGTCGTGGCCGTCTTTTATGCCTCGCCCGAGTAGGACCGCACCTTAAGTCCGAGGCCCACATGATATGCCGACATCTTGCTTTGATCCCGCATGGCATGCCCGACATGCCTTCTTGCCTTTCGACGTGGCTACATAATTTGCCCACAATGCGGCGTCGCCCCACGACCGCTCATCTTGGCCAACGGACCCCCATGGACGGCTAGAACCCGATAGCGCGTGCCATGAGTTGGATCACGAGGTCTTGGAGTGCTTGCCTCGATCACCCATTCGCACGAGAGGTGTTGCCCCAAATATCTCGCAGCCCGCGGAGCAACCTTGCACGTCACACGGAACCTCTCGGCCGCATTTGTGCCCAACGTAGGCCGTCCTGGCCCTACGCTGCCCGTCCGGTTCCCATGCCTTTCGGGGACTCTAAACACTCCTTTGAGATGCCTAGAGCCGGCCCTTGGAGGCCCCCAACATGCCCCCAAGAGATGCTCATTTAGTGCCGACGTTGCCTACCGCCACTGCCGTCGTGCACGGGGAGGGCCGGCTGGAGATCACCGCATCATACCCCCCTTATAATAGGCTTAAGAAAGTTTTTTCTATTTCCAGCAGTAGACATTGAAAGGGGTTGAGGAGCGCACCTTTTTCGTATCTCCCTCAACCGGCGTCCAAATCACGTGCCGCTTGAACCGTAGCGTAGCCTACGACTTCTAAATCATAACTCTTGAATTTCAGCCCCATCCGATCATCCATCGCTGAGGAATTGCCCACGCAATATTCTGAAATTACAGTCTCGCCACTGCACTGGCAGACTCTGAAGATCATCGTCGTTTCCTACCCAAACGGAACCGTCTACCTCTGAAACATCTTGGAGGTGTTCCCAACACAGGCGGCGCAGGCGCGCGCGCGCAGGCCGGCAGAGGCCGCGCAGGCGCGCGCGGGCAGGCCGGCACAGGCCGCGCAGGCGCGCGCGGGCAGGCCGGCGCAGGCCGCACAGGCCGCGCAGGCGCGCGCGCGCAGGCCGGTACAGTCCGCGCAGGCGCGGGCGCGCAGGCCGGGAACAGGCCGCGCAGGCGCGCGCGGGCAGGCCGGCACACGGCGCGCAGGCCGCGCAGGCGCGCGCGCGCGCAGGCCGGCACAGTCCGCGCAGGCGCCCGCGTTCACGAGGCGCCTTCCGCAATGCGGGGAAAGGGGCACCGTGTGGCTAGCAGTCCGCTGACTACTTCCGCCAATAGCAACACACCACCGAAAACCCGACGGGCACTAGCACAGCACACCGACAGGAATAGCAACAGCAAGCAACAGCAGCAAGCAATAGTAAGCAAGGTGCAGTAAGAAAGCAGTAAATTGAGCACGCGGTTCAGAAAGTAGATTTCATTGCATTGAACGATTGCATATACATTGTACAACGATGCTAGCGCAAGGGGATCGCCTTGAGGGGGACACTAGCAAGTAGACTACACCAAGCTTCGAGAACTCATTCCCCCCTATAATAGGCTTAAAAAAGTTTTTCCTATTGACAGCAGTAAACATTGAAAAAGCTGAACATCGCACCTCAGGAGGCCTAACGTCCCCCTGAGCAAACAAAAGTATTTACAACGTACATCAAGTACAAGACAAAAGACCAACGCCTAAAAACTCTAAGACTGCGGAAGCCTAGCGTCTGGGCGAAGGTTGTTGGTCGGCCGAGTAGAGCGGTTGGGTGGCCGAAATGTGCCGAATGTGCGTCAAGGGTGCCGAGTGCGCGGGCGGCCCTTGACATTTCTCCCCCACCTGAGATGGCGACGTCCTCGGCGCATGAGAAGCATGATACGCTTCGACAAGAGGTAGAAACGCCTTGAGGTTCGTCACCCGCTCCCAAGTGTTCTCCTCGCTGCTGCATCCCCTCCATTTCACCAAGTACTCCGTGTGGTTGCGCTTTGCGGTACTCGTAACTCGGTGATTTAGGATAGCTTCAGCCACCTTCTCCTTAGTCTTCGTCAATTCAAGTTGCGGGCGACTGGGCTGATTGCGGGCATCGTCCTCCTTGTCTGCTGAATATTTCTTTAGCTGACTCACATGGAAGACGTTATGGATTTTCCACCAGGAAGGCAACTCTACCTTGTAGGCCACCGTTCCAATACGCTTTATGATAGATAAAGGGCCAACATATTTTTGCATCAACCGAGGATCTCTCCCCCTTGATGACTTCGATAATCTTGGGTCTGGGACCTTCACCATCACAAGGTCTCCCGCGTTGAACTCGATGAAGCGGCGGTTTTGATCAGCATACTTTTTCATCCGCTTCTGAGCTTTCTCCAGGCAACTTCTGGCGATGTCAACGTTCTGCTTCCATTCCTGGGAGAAGCTTCGGGCGAGAGGGGATCTCACACTTTGTGGGGAGTCGAGAGTGTGAGGGAGGAGCGGTTGCTGCCCAGTGACAATTTCAAAAGCGCTCTTGTTGGTCGAAGAGCTCTTTTGAGCATTGAAGCACAACTGAGCGACATCCAAGAGCTTCACCCAATCTTTCTGCGTACCTCGCACAAAGTGCCGAAGGTATTCCTCCAACATCGAATTAAAGCGTTCCGTCTGGCCGTCAGACTGTGGGTGATAACTCGAGCTCATAGAAAGTTTGGACCCGAGGATTTTGAATAGCTCGGTCCAAAAGACGCCAGTGAAACGGGAGTCCCGGTCACTGACGATGTCCTTCGGCAGTCCCCAGTATTTAACAATATGCTTGAAGAAGAGATGAGCCGTCCCTTCTGCCGTAACGTGTTTTGGGGCTGCAATGAAAGTAGCATACTTGGATAATCGGTCCACCACGACGATAATAGAGCCTAAGTCTCCCACCTTAGGCAATCCAGAAATATAGTCCATGGATACGCTTTCCCATGGTCTCTTTGGGATGGGCAATGGTTGTAGCAGACCCGCCTTCTTCTGATGGTCTGCCTTATCCTGCTGGCATATCAGGCAGGTGCGGACGTAAGTCTCCACGTCGTCCCGCATCTGCGGCCAATAGTAGGCCCTCTGCACCAAGGCATAAGTACGCTCCTCTCCCTGGTGTCCCGCCCAAAGAGTGTCGTGGCACTCCGAGATAAGCGATTTCCTTAGGTCCCCACCTTTCGGCACATATAGGCGGTTTCCCTTGGTCATCAACAATCCATCTTCCAACCAAAATTGCCGAGCTTTGCCCTGCTCGACAAGCTGGATCAGGCCCTGCGCTGCTGGATCTTTCGACAATAACTCCCGCGCCCGATCCCTGATAGAGGTGGCAACTGCGCTAGAGGAGAGCGCTGCTACCGACCCCAAACTCGCCAAATCCGCCCTGCGGCTGAGGGCGTCTGCCACATGATTGCTGGAGCCGGCCCGATACTCCAGCACGAAGTGAAATTCCGACAGCAACTCCTGCCAGCGTGCCTGTCTACTGGTCAGCTTCGGCTGCGACATAAAGTGACTTACCGCAGTGTTGTCCGTCCTGACCACGAAGTGAGAGCCTAACAAATAATGCCGCCATAGTCTTAGGCAATGAACGACGGCTAGTAGTTCCTTCTCATGCACCGAATAGCGCCGCTCAACATCTTTAAGCTTCCTGCTCTCAAAGGCAACTGGATGGCCATCTTGCATTAGGACCCCTCCTAACGCAAAGTCTGAAGCGTCTGTCTCCACCACGAACGGTTTCGACATGTCCGGTAAGGCCAGCACAGGGTCTGTCACAATTGCTTTCTTCAAATTGTCGAAGGCGACTTGGCATTGGGGTGTCCAATTCCAAGTCTCCGTCTTCTTCAATAAATCCGTCAGGGGCCGAGCTATCTCGGAGTAGCCCTTCACAAAACGCCGATAATAATTTGCTAACCCAAGAAATGAGCGCAAGTCATGAACGTCTTTCGGCAGCTGCCACTCCTCAATAGCCTGAACTTTCTTGGGGTCCATTCGAATTCGACCTCTCTCCACAATGTGCCCCAAGAAACTGATTGTCTCCTGAGCAAACGAGCATTTCGACACCTTCGCATATAGCTCGTGCTCACGGAGTCTCGTCAGAACCTGCCGCAGATGGTCTACATGCTCGGCCAAGGTTCTGCTGTAAATCACGATGTCGTCCAGGTACACCACCACAAATTCATCCAGAAAACCATGGAGTACCTGGTTCATTAGCGTGCTGAAGGTTGCGGGAGCGTTCGTCAGGCCGAAAGGCATGACTAGGAATTCGAAAGCTCCATACCGTGTGACCACTGTCGTCTTTGCCTCATCGCCCTCCTTGATTCGGACCTGCCAGTAGCCCGACCTCAAGTCTATCTTAGTGAAATATTTCGCCCGGCTTAGACGGTCAAAGCAATCTGCCACCAACGGTATCGGGTACTTGTTTTTCACTGTAATCTTGTTCAACGCCCGATAGTCACAACACATACGTAGGGAGCCGTCGGCCTTCTTCTGAAATAGGACCGGCGCCCCATACGGCGACTTAGCGGGTTTGATTATTCCGCTCTCCAACATGTCCTTCAGTTGTTTCCTAAGCTCCACCAGCTCAGGCTGCGACATCCTGTATGGTGCCCTGGCGGGCGGCTTCGTGCCAGGCACCAATTCGATTTCGTGATCCACTGCCCTCTTCGGCGGAAGCTTCCGAGGCAGCTCATCCGGCATCACATCCTCGAACTCTTTCAGCAACTTCTTTATTTCGCCAGGGATGGGCCCTGACGTCTCCTCAATTTCATCAAAACGAAGGGTGCACAAGTAGGATGGTTCGTTCCGCTTGCGCCCCTTCTCAAACTGCATGGCCGACAGATTTTTCTCTCCCGTACGTCCGGCCAATGTGGGGATAATACAAGGTTTGGCCCCCAGCATCATCAACGAATCAACATGCGGCAAAACCGCTGTACGTGTATCCCGCAAAAATTCAAGCCCGAGGATGAGCTTGAAGTCGTCCATCACCACGACAGAAAGGTTGGTCTTGCCCTCAAAAGAACCAACCTTAATCAGCACAGATTTGGCCACACCAGCAATGGGTTGTGCGGCCGAGTTTATCGCCTTTACTCGCCCAACTCCCTTCTCCAGCACGAGCCCAAGTCTCTCTACTTCGGCGCTCGCAAGGTAGTTGTGCGTAGCTCCAGTATCGATCATGGCACGGATGGGCTTGCCATGAATCTTCACATCCACAAACATCAGCCCTTTCTTCCGAGGATTCCGGGGCTGTGCTTCCTCTTCCGGCTGGCTCGCAGTAAGAGCCGGGGCAGTCTTTCTTGCATGTGGTGGCACCAACTTCTTTGCCGCCACTTGGGACAGCGTGTTGCACCATTGGGAGATGGCGCCCAAGTTGTCCTCCTCTTCTTCCGAATCGTGTCCGCCACTCGCAGATGCTTGTGGCTCCATAGTCTTTGCGGGCGACGCCTTGTCAGTAAAGGTCGCCAGCGCGTTCAACAGTTGTTTCTTCGGGCAGTCCCGATATCTATGCGGGCCGTCGCATAGGAAGCATCCACTGTTCTTCTGCGGCGCCCCCTGCTTTGTCTCCTGGGGCCTGTTCTTGCCCGAACTGCCCATTGAACTACTCTGAGCGTGGGGCTTCCGATCTCCCCCACCTCTGTTGGAGTTACTCTTGAATGATTTCGCCCCACCCGGCTTATTCTGTACAGGACCAGGCGTCGTCTGCCTGTCCCTCCGGCCCTCTGGGTTGAAATCTGTCAAGCGTTCGGCCGCTGCCATAGCCGACCCCAAATCAGTCACCCGTTGGCGCTGCAGCTCAAGACGCGCCCACGGTTTCAGGCCCTCCATGAATGTGAAGAGCTTGTCTTTCTCCGACATATCCCGAATGTCCAGCATCAGTGCTGAGAAAGATTTCACATAATCTCGCACGGAGCCTATGTGCTCCAACTTCCGCAATGCCCGCCTGGCATTGTACTCGACGTTCTCCGGGAAGAACTGCTCTCGAATCGCTTCCCGAAGAAGAGCCCAGGTATCAAGCCGCAACTGATTGGCTTGGATCTCCGCATATTTGGTGCGCCACCACAGCTTGGCATCACCCGTTAGATACATTGTCGCCGTCGACACCTTCCTTGCCTCGTCTTCCACATTTGCCGCAAGGAAGTATTGTTCCATGTCAAAAAGGAAGTTCTCGACCTCCTTCGCATCCCGAGCACCACCGTAGGCCTTCGGTTCAGGAATCCGAAGCCTAGCACCATGATCCTGAGCAACAACAGGGGCGTTACTCACTGCACGTTGGAGCAGACCAATCTGAATCGACATCTGCTCCATTTCGCGCCGCATATCGGCGATACCGCCACCTCCAAAAGCACTGCCCATCTCTTGGACAACCTGCCGACATTCGTCAAGTTCGGCACTCAGCACCGACACTTCCGTTTCGAGGGAAGAGACCTTCTCTTCCAAATTCATCACTATTTCCGTCAACCGGGAGTTTTCATCCTCCAGGTTCGCAGCTCGCTCGCTAGGCGACGCTGCTCGTCGCGGGCTCTCAGCATCTTGCCCCGACATTCTCGCAGCAGAATTTGCTTGGGTCACAGCAACCCGCCTTGGCCCCATGAGGTACCGAGGCTCTGATACCACTTCTCACGAGGCGCCTTCCGCAATGCGGGGAAAGGGGCACCGTGTGGCTAGCAGTCCGCTGACTACTTCCGCCAATAGCAACACACCACCGAAAACCCGACGGGCACTAGCACAGCACACCGACAGGAATAGCAACAGCAAGCAACAGCAGCAAGCAACAGTAAGCAAGGTGCAGTAAGAAAGCAGTAAATTGAGCACGCGGTTCAGAAAGTAGATTTCATTGCATTGAACGATTGCATATACATTGTACAACGATGCTAGCGCAAGGGGATCGCCTTGAGGGGGACACTAGCAAGTAGACTACACCAAGCTTCGAGAACTCATTCCCCCCTATAATAGGCTTAAAAAAGTTTTTCCTATTGACAGCAGTAAACATTGAAAAAGCTGAACATCGCACCTCAGGAGGCCTAACGTCCCCCTGAGCAAACAAAAGTATTTACAACGTACATCAAGTACAAGACAAAAGACCAACGCCTAAAAACTCTAAGACTGCGGAAGCCTAGCGTCTGGGCGAAGGTTGTTGGTCGGCCGAGTAGAGCGGTTGGGTGGCCGAAATGTGCCGAATGTGCGTCAAGGGTGCCGAGTGCGCGGGCGGCCCTTGACACCGCGCCCCCGGCGGTGCCCGCACTGGCGCCCGCGCGCAGGCCGGCGCAGTCCGCGCAGGCCGGCGCGCGCCCGCCGGAGTGCCCGCGCAGGCGCGCGCAGCCCCGCCCGGCAGTGCCCGCGCAGGCGCGCCCGCCCGGCAGTGCCCGCGCAGGCGCGCTCGGCCCCGCCCGGCAAGGCCCGCGCAGGCGCGCGCGCGGCCGCCCGGCAGTGCCCGCGCAGGCGCGCGCGCGCCCGCCCGGCAGTGCCCGCGAAGGCGCGCGCGCGCCCGCCCGGCAGTGCCCGCGCAGGCGCGCGCGCGCCCGCCCGGCAGTGCCCGCGCAGTCGCGCGCGCGCCCGCCCTGCAGTGCCCGCGCAGGCACGCGCGGCCCCGCCCGGCAGTGCCCGCGCAGGCGCGCGCGGCCCCGCCCGGCAGTGCCCGCCTGCGCGCGCGCGCCGGCAGCGTCCGAGCAAGCTTTTTTTTTTTTTTTTTTTTTTTAATAATTAAAATAATTAAATAAAAATTTTCATAACTCAAAAATAAATTATTTCAACAAAAATGAATTAATCATGTGATTTTGAGGTGACGCGAAAATTTTCATGCAGTGGACGCCCGAGGCCCGGCGTCCGCGCAAGCGTTTTTTTTTTTTTTTAATAATTAAAATAATTAAATATAAATTTTCATAACTCAAAAATAAATTATTTCAACAAAAATGAATTAATCATGTGATTTTGAGGTGACGCGACGCCCGAGGCGCGTCGCGCGCGCACGTCGGCACGGGCTGCCTGCGCGCGCACGTCGGCAGTGCCCGCACAGGCGCGCGCGCGGCCGTCGGCACTGTCCGTACAGGCGCGCGCGCGCACGTCGGCAGTGGCTGCCTGCGCGCGGCCGTCGGCAGTGGCTGCTGCGCGCGCCCGCCCGGCAGTGCCAGCCTGCGCGCGCGCGCCGGCAGCGTCCGCGCAAGCGTTTTTTTTTTTTTTTTTTTTTAATAATTAAAATAATTAAATAAAAATTTTCATAACTCAAAAATAAATTATTTTAACAAAAATTAATTAATCATGTGATTTTGAGGTGACGCGAAAATTTTCATGCAGTGGTCGCCCGAGGCGCGCGCGCGCCCACGTCGGCACGGGCTGCCTGCGCGCGCACGTCGGCAGTGCCCGCACAGGCGCCCGCGCGGCGGTCGGCACTGTGCGTACAGGCGCGCGCGCGCACGTCGGCAGTGGCTGCCTGCGCGCGGCCGTCGGCAGTGGCTGCTGCGCGCGCACGTCGGCAGTGGCTGCCTGCGCGCGCACGTCGGCAGTGTCCGCGCGAACGTGAACTCTCCAGTTTTTTTCCCAATTATTTTTCAAACATTTGGGACGCACAATATAACTGAATATAATAAAATAAATATTTCGCGATACAAATACGATGCGTAAAAAATTAAAATATTATTCTATTGTGTCTTCGTATTTTTCCCATTTTTTTCCTTTTATTTATTATTTTTTTAATAATTAAAATAATTAAATAAAAATTTTCACACCTCAAAAATTAATTATTTCAACAAAAATGAATTAATCATGTCATTTTGAGGTGACGTGCAAATTTTCATGCAGTGGTCGGCCAAGGCGCGCGCGCGTGCGCGTCGGCACGGGCTGCCTGCGCGCGCGCGCAGGCCGGCACGGGCCGCGCAGGCGAGCGCGGGCAGGCCGGCGCAGGCCGCACAGGCCGCGCAGGCGCGCGCGCGCAGGCCGGCACGGTCCTCGCAGGCCAACACAGGCCGCGCAGGCACGCGCGGGCAGGCCGGCGCAGGCCGCACAGGCGGCGCAGGCGCGCGCGCGCAGCCCGGCAGAGGCCGCGCAGGCGCGCGCGCGCATGCCGGCACAGGCCGCGCAGGCGCGCGCGCGCATGCCGGCACAGGCCGCGCAGGCGCGCGCGGGCAGGCCGGCACAGGCCGCGCAGGCGCGCGCGGGCAGGCCGGCGCAGGCCGCAGCGGGCGCGCAGGCGCGGGCGCGCAGGCGCGGGCGCGCAGGCCGGGAACAGGCCGCGCAGGCGCGCGCGGGCAGGCCGGCACACGGCGCGCAGGCCGGCACAGTCCGCGCAGGCGCCCGCGCCCCCGGCAGTGCCCGCACTGGCGCCCGCGCGCAGGCCGGCGCAGTCCGTGCAGGCCGGCGCGCGCCCGCCCGAGTGCCCGCGCAGGCGCGCGCGGCCCCGCCCGGCAGTGCACGCGCAGGCGCGCCCGCCCGGCAGTGCTTGCGCAGGCGCGCCCGGCCCCGCCCGGCAGTGCCCGCGCAGGCGCCCGCGCGCCCGCCCGGCAGTGCCCGCGCAGGCGCGCGCGGCCCCGCCCGGAAGTGCCCGCGCAGGAGCGCGCGGCCCCGCCCGGCAGTGCCCGCGCAGGCGCGCGCGCGGCCGCCCGGCAGTGCCCGGGCAGGCGCGCGCGCGCCCGCCCGGCAGTGCCCGCGCAGGCGCGCGCGGCATCGCCCGGCAGTGCCCGCGCAGTCGCGCGCGCGCCCGCCCTGCAGTGCCCGCGCAGGCGCGCGCGGCCCCGCCCGGCAGTGCCCGCGCAGGCGCGCGCGGCCCCGCCCGGCAGTGCCCGCCTGCGCGCGCGCGCCGGCAGCGTCCGCGCAAGCGTTTTTTTTTTTTTTTTTTTTTTTTAATAATTAAAATAATTAAATAAAAATTTTCATAACTCAAAAATGAATTAATCATGTGATTTTGAGGTGACGCGAAAATTTTCATGCAGTGGACGCCCGAGGCCCGGCGTCCGCGCAAGCGTTTTTTTTTTTTTTTAATAATTAAAATAATTAAATATAAATTTTCATAACTCAAAAATAAATTATTTCAACAAAAATGAATTAATCATGTGATTTTGAGGTGACGCGACGCCCGAGGCGCGCGCGCGCGCACGTCGGCACGGGCTGCCTGCGCGCGCACGTCGGCAGTGCCCGCACAGGCGCGCGCGCGGCCGTCGGCACTGTCCGTACAGGCGCGCGCGCGCACGTCGGCAGTGGCTGCCTGCGCGCGGCCGTCGGCAGTGGCTGCTGCGCGCGCCCGCCCGGCAGTGCCAGCCTGCGCGCGCGCGCCGGCAGCGTCCGCGCAAGCGTTTTTTTTTTTTTTTTTTTTAATAATTAAAATAATTAAATAAAAATTTTCATAACTCAAAAATAAATTATTTTAACAAAAATTAATTAATCATGTGATTTTGAGGTGACGCGAAAATTTTCATGCAGTGGTCGCCCGAGCCGCGCGCGCGCCCACGTCGGCACGGGCTGCCTGCGCGCGCACGTCGGCAGTGCCCGCACAGGCGCCCGCGCGGCGGTCGGCACTGTGCGTACAGGCGCGCGCGCGCACGTCGGCAGTGGCTGCCTGCGCGCGGCCGTCGGCAGTGGCTGCTGCGCGCGCACGTCGGCAGTGGCTGCCTGCGCGCGCACGTCGGCAGTGTCCGCGCGAACGTGAACTCTCCAGTTTTTTTCCCAATTATTTTTCAAACATTTGGGACGCACAATATAACTGAATATAATAAAATAAATATTTCGCGATACAAATACGTTGCGTAAAAAATTAAAATATTATTCTATTATGTCTTCATATTTTTCCCATTTTTTTCCTTTTATTTATTATTTTTTTAATAATTAAAATAATTAAATAAAAATTTTCACACCTCAAAAATTAATTATTTCAACAAAAATGAATTAATCATGTCATTTTGAGGTGACGTGCAAATTTTCATGCAGTGGTCGGCCAAGGCGCGCGCGCGCGCGTCGGCACGGGCGGCCTGCGCGCGCGCGCAGGCCGGCACGGGCCGCGCAGGCGCGCGCGGGCAGGCCGGCGCAGGCCGCACAGGCCGCACAGGCGCGCGCGCGCAGGCCGGCACGGTCCGCGCAGGCCAACACAGGCCGCGCAGGCGCGCGCGCGCATGCCGGCACAGGCCGCGCAGGCACGCGCCGGCAGGCCGGCGCAGGCCGCACAGGCGGCGCAGGCGCGCGCGCGCAGGCCGGCACAGGCCGCGCAGGTGCGCGCGCGCATGCCGGCACAGGCCGCGCAGGCGCGCGCGGGCAGGCCTGCACAGGCCGCGCAGGCGCGCGCGGGCAGGCCGGCGCAGGCCGCACAGGCCGCGCAGGCGCGCGCGGGCAGGCCGGCGCAGGCCGCACTGGCCGCGCAGGCGCGCGCGCGCAGGCCGGTACAGTCCGCGCAGGCGCGGGCGCGCAGGCCGGCACAGGCCGCGCAGGCGCGCGCGGGCAGGCCGGCACACGCCGCGCAGGCCGCGCAGGCGCGCGCGCGCAGGCCGGCACAGTCCGCGCAGGCGCCCGCGCCCCCGGCAGTACCCGCACTGGCGCCCGCGCGCAGGCCGGCACAGTCCGCGCAGGCGGGCGCGCGCCCGCCCGAGTGCCCGCGCAGGCGCGCCCGCCAGGCAGTGCCCGCGCAGGCGCGTCCGGCCCCGCCCGGCAGTGCCTGCGCATGCGCCCGCGCGCCCGCCCGGCAGTGCCCGCGCAGGCGCGCGCGGCCCCGCCCGGCAGTGCCCGCGCAGGCGCGCGCGGCCCCGCCCGGCAGTGCCCACGCAGGCGCGCGCGGCCCCGCCCGGCAGTGCCCGCCTGCGCGCGCGTGCCGGCAGCGTCCGCGCAAGCGTTTTTCTTTTTTTTTTTTTTTAATAATTAAAATAATTAAATAAAAATTTTCATAACTCAAAAATAAATTATTTCAACAAAAATGAATTAATCATGTGATTTTGAGGTGACGCGAAAATTTTCATGCAGTGGACGCCCGAGGCCGACGTCCGCGCAAGCGTTTTTTTTTTTTTTTTTTTTTAATAATTAAAATAATTAAATAAAAATTTTCATAACTCAAAAATAAATTATTTCAACAAAAATGAATTAATCATGTGATTTTGAGGTGACGCGACGCCCGAGGCGCGCGCGCGCGCACGTCGGCACGGGCTACCTGCGCGCGCACGTCGGCAGTGCCCGCACAGGCGCGCGCGCGCACGTCGGCAGTGGCTGCCTGCGCGCGGCCGTCGGCAGTGGCTGCTGCGCGCGCCCGCCCGGCAGTGCCCGCCTGTGCGCGCGCGCCGGCAGCGTCCGCGCAAGCGTTTTTTTTTTTTTTTTTAATAATTAACATAATTAAATAAAAATTTTCATCACTCAAAAATAAATTATTTTAACAAAAATTAATTAATCATGTGATTTTGAGGTGACGCGAAAATTTTCATGCAGTGGTCGCCCGAGCCGCGCGCGCGCCCACGTCGGCACGGGCTGCCTGCGCGCGCACGTCGGCAGTGCCCGCACAGGCGCCCGCGCGGCCGTCGGCACTATCCGTACAGGCGCGCGCGCGCACGTCGGCAGTGGCTGCCTGCGCGCGGCCGTCGGCAGTGGCTGCTGCGCGCGCACGTCGGCAGTGGCTGCCTGCGCGCGCACGTCGTCAGTGTCCGCGCGAACGTGAACTCTCCAGTTTTTTTCCCAATTATTTTTCAAACATTTGGGACGCACAATATAACTGAATATAATAAAATAAATATTTCGCGATACAAATACGATGCGTAAAAAATTAAAATATTATTCTATTGTGTCTTCATATTTTTCCCATTTTTTTCCTTTTATTTATTATTTTTTTAATAATTAAAATAATTAAATAAAAATTTTCACACCTCAAAAATTAATTATTTCAACAAAAATGAATTAATCATGTCATTTTGAGGTGACGTGCAAATTTTCATGCAGTGGTCGGCCAAGGCGCGCGCGCGCGCGTCGGCACGGGCGGCCTGCGCGCGCGCGCAGGCCGGCACGGGCCGCGCAGGCGCGCGCGGGCAGGCCGGCGCAGGCCGCACAGGCCGCACAGGCGCGCGCGCGCAGGCCGGCACGGTCCGCGCAGGCCAACACAGGCCGCGCAGGCGCGCGCGCGCATGCCGGCACAGGCCGCGCAGGCACGCGCCGGCAGGCCGGTGCAGGCCGCACAGGCGGCGCAGGCGCGCGCGCGCAGGCCGGCACAGGCCGCGCAGGTGCGCGCGCGCATGCCGGCACAGGCCGCGCAGGCGCGCGCGGGCAGGCCTGCACAGGCCGCGCAGGCGCGCGCGGGCAGGCCGGCGCAGGCCGCACAGGCCGCGCAGGCGCGCGCGGGCAGGCCGGCGCAGGCCGCACTGGCCGCGCAGGCGCGCGCGCGCAGGCCGGTACAGTCCGCGCAGGCGCGGGCGCGCAGGCCGGCACAGGCCGCGCAGGCGCGCGCGGGCAGGCCGGCACACGCCGCGCAGGCCGCGCAGCGCGCGCGCGCGCAGGCCGGCACAGTCCGCGCAGGCGCCCGCGCCCCCGGCAGTACCCGCACTGGCGCCCGCGCGCAGGCCGGCACAGTCCGCGCAGGCGGGCGCGCGCCCGCCCGAGTGCCCGCGCAGGCGCGCCCGCCAGGCAGTGCCCGCGCAGGCGCGTCCGGCCCCGCCCGGCAGTGCCTGCGCATGCGCCCGCGCGCCCGCCCGGCAGTGCCCGCGCAGGCGCGCGCGGCCCCGCCCGGCAGTGCCCGCGCAGGCGCGCGCGGCCCCGCCCGGCAGTGCCCACGCAGGCGCGCGCGGCCCCGCCCGGCAGTGCCCGCCTGCGCGCGCGTGCCGGCAGCGTCCGCGCAAGCGTTTTTCTTTTTTTTTTTTTTTAATAATTAAAATAATTAAATAAAAATTTTCATAACTCAAAAATAAATTATTTCAACAAAAATGAATTAATCATGTGATTTTGAGGTGACGCGAAAATTTTCATGCAGTGGACGCCCGAGGCCGACGTCCGCGCAAGCGTTTTTTTTTTTTTTTTTTTTTTAATAATTAAAATAATTAAATAAAAATTTTCATAACTCAAAAATAAATTATTTCAACAAAAATGAATTAATCATGTGATTTTGAGGTGACGCGACGCCCGAGGCGCGCGCGCGCGCGCACGTCGGCACGGGCTACCTGCGCGCGCACGTCGGCAGTGCCCGCACAGGCGCGCGCGCGCACGTCGGCAGTGGCTGCCTGCGCGCGGCCGTCGGCAGTGGCTGCTGCGCGCGCCCGCCCGGCAGTGCCCGCCTGTGCGCGCGCGCCGGCAGCGTCCGCGCAAGCGTTTTTTTTTTTTTTTTAATAATTAACATAATTAAATAAAAATTTTCATCACTCAAAAATAAATTATTTTAACAAAAATTAATTAATCATGTGATTTTGAGGTGACGCGAAAATTTTCATGCAGTGGTCGCCCGAGCCGCGCGCGCGCCCACGTCGGCACGGGCTGCCTGCGCGCGCACGTCGGCAGTGCCCGCACAGGCGCCCGCGCGGCCGTCGGCACTGTCCGTACAGGCGCGCGCGCCCACGTCGGCAGTGGCTGCCTGCGCGCGGCCGTCGGCAGTGGCTGCTGCGCGCGCACGTCGGCAGTGGCTGCCTGCGCGCGCACGTCGTCAGTGTCCGCGCGAACGTGAACTCTCCAGTTTTTTTCCCAATTATTTTTCAAACATTTGGGACGCACAATATAACTGAATATAATAAAATAAATATTTCGCGATACAAATACGATGCGTAAAAAATTAAAATATTATTCTATTGTGTCTTCATATTTTTCCCATTTTTTTCCTTTTATTTATTATTTTTTTAATAATTAAAATAATTAAATAAAAATTTTCACACCTCAAAAATTAATTATTTCAACAAAAATGAATTAATCATGTCATTTTGAGGTGACGTGCAAATTTTCATGCAGTGGTCGGCCAAGGCGCGCGCGCCCAGGCCGGCACGGGCCGCGCAGGCGCGCGCGCGCAGGCCGGCGCAGGCCGCACAGGCCGCGCAGGCGCGCGCGCGCAGGCCGGCACGGTCCGCGCAGGCGCGCGCGCGCATGCCGGCACAGGCCGCGCAGGCACGCGCGGGCAGGCCGGCGCAGGCCACACAGGCGGCACAGGCGCGGGCGCGCAGGCCGGCACAGGCCGCGCAGGCGCGCGCGCGAATGCCGGCACAGGCCGCGCAGGCGCGCGCGGGCAGGCCGGCGCAGGCGCGCGCGGGCAGGCCGGCGCAGGCCGCACAGGCCGCGCAACGCGCGCGCGCAGGCCGGTACAGTCCGCGCAGGCGCGGGCGCGCAGGCCGGCACAGGCCGCGCAGGCGCGCGCGGGCAGGCCGGCACACGCCGCGCAGGCCGCGCAGGCGCGCGCGCGCAGGCCGGCACAGTCCGCGCAGGCGCCCGTGCCCCCGGCAGTGCCCGCACTGGCGCCCGCGCGCAGGCCGGCACAGTCCGCGCAGGCGGGCGCGCGCCCGCCCGAGTGCCCGCGCAGGCGCGCGCGGCCCCGCCCGGCAGTGCCGCGCTGGCGCGCCCGCCCGGCAGTGCCCGGGCAGGCGCGCCCGGCCCCGCCCGGCAGTGCCCGCGCAGGCGCCCGCGCGCCCGCCCGGCAGTGCCCGCGCAGTCGCGCGCAGCCTCGCCCGGCAGTGCCCGCGCAGGCGCGCGCGGCCCCGCCCGGCAGTGCCCGCTTGCGCGCGCGCGCAGGCAGCGTCCGCGCAAGCGTTTTTTTTTTTTTTTTTTAATAATTAAAATAATTAAATAAAAATTTTCATAACTCAAAAATAAATTATTTCAACAAAAATGAATTAATCATGTGATTTTGAGGTGACGCGAAAATTTTCATGCAGTGGACGCCCGAGGCCGACGTCCGCGCAAGCGTTTTTTTTTTTTTTTTTTTTTTTAATAATTAAAATAATTAAATAAAAATTTTCATAACTCAAAAATAAATTATTTCAACAAAAATGAATTAATCATGTGATTTTGAGGTGACGCGACGCCCGAGGCGCGCGCGCGCGCACGTCGGCACGGGCTACCTGCGCGCGCACGTCGGCAGTGCCCGCACAGGCGCGCGCGCGCACGTCGGCAGTGGCTGCCTGCGCGCGGCCGTCGGCAGTGGCTGCTGCGCGCGCCCGCCCGGCAGTGCCCGCCTGTGCGCGCGCGCCGGCAGCGTCCGCGCAAGCGTTTTTTTTTTTTTTTTTAATAATTAACATAATTAAATAAAAATTTTCATCACTCAAAAATAAATTATTTTAACAAAAATTAATTAATCATGTGATTTTGAGGTGACGCGAAAATTTTCATGCAGTGGTCGCCCGAGCCGCGCGCGCGCCCACGTCGGCACGGGCTGCCTGCGCGCGCACGTCGGCAGTGCCCGCACAGGCGCCCGCGCGGCCGTCGGCACTGTCCGTACAGGCGCGCGCGCGCACGTCGGCAGTGGCTGCCTGCGCGCGGCCGTCGGCAGTGGCTGCTGCGCGCGCACGTCGGCAGTGGCTGCCTGCGCGCGCACGTCGTCAGTGTCCGCGCGAACGTGAACTCTCCAGTTTTTTTCCCAATTATTTTTCAAACATTTGGGACGCACAATATAACTGAATATAATAAAATAAATATTTCGCGATACAAATACGATGCGTAAAAAATTAAAATATTATTCTATTGTGTCTTCATATTTTTCCCATTTTTTTCCTTTTATTTATTATTTTTTTAATAATTAAAATAATTAAATAAAAATTTTCACACCTCAAAAATTAATTATTTCAACAAAAATGAATTAATCATGTCATTTTGAGGTGACGTGCAAATTTTCATGCAGTGGTCGGCCAAGGCGCGCGCGCCCAGGCCGGCACGGGCCGCGCAGGCGCGCGCGCGCAGGCCGGCGCAGGCCGCACAGGCCGCGCAGGCGCGCGCGCGCAGGCCGGCACGGTCCGCGCAGGCGCGCGCGCGCATGCCGGCACAGGCCGCGCAGGCACGCGCGGGCAGGCCGGCGCAGGCCACACAGGCGGCACAGGCGCGGGCGCGCAGGCCGGCACAGGCCGCGCAGGCGCGCGCGCGAATGCCGGCACAGGCCGCGCAGGCGCGCGCGGGCAGGCCGGCGCAGGCCGCACAGGCCGCGCAACGCGCGCGCGCAGGCCGGTACAGTCCGCGCAGGCGCGGGCGCGCAGGCCGGCACAGGCCGCGCAGGCGCGCGCGGGCAGGCCGGCACACGCCGCGCAGGCCGCGCAGGCGCGCGCGCGCAGGCCGGCACAGTCCGCGCAGGCGCCCGTGCCCCCGGCAGTGCCCGCACTGGCGCCCGCGCGCAGGCCGGCACAGTCCGCGCAGGCGGGCGCGCGCCCGCCCGAGTGCCCGCGCAGGCGCGCGCGGCCCCGCCCGGCAGTGCCGCGCTGGCGCGCGCGCGCCCGCCCGGCAGTGCCCGCGCAGGCGCGCCCGCCCGGCAGTGCCCGCGCAGGCGCCCGCGCGCCCGCCCGGCAGTGCCCGCGCAGTCGCGCGCAGCCTCGCCCGGCAGTGCCCGCGCAGGCGCGCGCGGCCCCGCCCGGCAGTGCCCGCTTGCGCGCGCGCGCAGGCAGCGTCCGCGCAAGCGTTTTTTTTTTTTTTTTTTAATAATTAAAATAATTAAATAAAAATTTTCATAACTCAAAAATAAATTATTTCAACAAAAATGAATTAATCATGTGATTTTGAGGTGACGCGAAAATTTTCATGCAGTGGACGCCCGAGGCCCGGCGTCCGCGCAAGCGTTTTATTTTTATTTTTATTTTTTTAATAATTAAAATAATTAAATAAAAATTTTCATAACTCAAAAATAAATTATTTCAACAAAAATGAATTAATCATGTGATTTTGAGGTGACGCGACGCCCGAGGCGCGCGCGCGCATGTCGGCACGGGCTGCCTGCGCGCGCACGTCGGCAGTGCCCGCACAGGCGCGCGCGTGGCCGTCGGCACTGTCCGTACAGGCGCGCGCGCGCACGTCGGCAGTGGCTGCCTGCGCGCGGCCGTCGGCAGTGGCTGCTGCGCGCGCCCGCCCGGCAGTGCCCGCGCAAGCGTTTTTTTTTTTTAATAATTTAAAATAATTAAATAAAAATTTTCATAACTCAAAAATAAATTATTTTAACAAAAATTAATTAATCATGTGATTTTGAGGTGACGCGAAAATTTTCATGCAGTGGTCGCCCGAGGCGCGCGCGCGCCCACGTCGGCACGGGCTGCCTGCGCGCGCACGTCGGCAGTGCCCGCACAGGCGCCCTCGCGGACGTCGGCACTGTCCGTACAGGCGCGCGCGCGCACGTCGGCAGTGGCTGCCTGCGCGCGGCCGTCGGCAGTGGCTGCTGCGCACGCACGTCGGCAGTGGCTGCCTGCGCGCGCACGTCGGCAGTGTCCGCGCGAACGTGAACTCTCCAATTTTTTTCCCAATTATTTTTCAAACATTTGGGACGCACAATATAACTGAATATAATAAAATAAATATTTCGCGATACAAATACGATGCGTAAAAAATTAAAATATTATTCTATTGTGTCTTCATATTTTTCCCATTTTTTTCCTTTTATTTATTATTTTTTTAATAATTAAAATAATTAAATAAAATTTTCATAACTCAAAAATAAATTATTTCAACAAAAATGAATTAATCATGTGATTTTGAGGTGACGCGACGCCCGAGGCGCGCGCGCGCGCGCACGTCGGCACGGGCTGCCTGCGCGCGCACGTCGGCAGTGCCCGCACAGGCGCGCGCGCGGCTGTCGGCACTGTCCGTACAGGCGCGCGCGCGCACGTCGGCAGTGGCTGCCTGCGCGCGGCCGTCGGTAGTGGCTGCTGCGCGCGCCCGCCCGACAGTGCCCGCCTGCGCGCGCGCGCCGGCAGCGTCCGCGCAAGCGTTTTTTTTTTTTTTTTAATAATTAAAATAATAAAATAAAAATTTTCATAACTCAAAAATAAATTATTTTAACAAAAATTAATTAATCATGTGATTTTGAGGTGACGCGAAAATTTTCATGCAGTGGTCGCCCGAGGCGCGTGCGCGCCCACGTCGGCACGGGCTGCCTGCGCGCGCACGTCGGGAGTGCCCGCACAGGCGCCCGCGCGGCCGTCGGCACTGTCCGTACAGGCGCGCGCGCGCACGTCGGCAGTGGCTGCCTGCGCGCGGCCGTCGGCAGTGGCTGCCTGCGCGCGCACGTCGGCAGTGTCCGCGCGAACGTGAACTCTCCAGTTTTTTTCCCAATTATTTTTCAAACATTTGGGACGCACAATATAACTGAATATAATAAAATAAATATTTCGCGATACAAATACGATGCGTAAAAAATTAAAATATTATTCTATTGTGTCTTCATATTTTTCCCATTTTTTTCCTTTTATTTATTATTTTTTTAATAATTAAAATAATTAAATAAAAATTTTCACACCTCAAAAATTAATTATTTCAGCAAAAATGAATTAATCATGTCATTTTGAGGTGACGTGCAAATTTTCATGCAGTGGTCGGCCAAGGCGCGCGCGCCCAGGCCGGCACGGGCCGCGCAGGCGCGCGCGCGCATGCCGGCACGGGCCGCGCAGGCGCGCGCGGGCAGGCCGGCGCAGGCCGCACAGGCCGCGCAGGCGCGCGCGCGCAGGCCGGCACGGTCCGCGCAGGCGCGCGCGCGCATGCCGGCACAGGCCGCGCAGGCACGCGCGGGCAGGCCGGCGCAGGCCACACAGGCGGCGCAGGCGCGGGCGCGCAGGCCGGCACAGGCCGCGCAGGCGCGCGCGCGCATGCCGGGACAGGCGCGCGCGGGCAGGCCGGCGCAGGCCGCACAGGCCGCGCAACGCGCGCGCGCAGGCCGGTACAGTCCGCGCAGGCGCGGGCGCGCAGGCCGGCACAGGCCGCGCAGGCGCGCGCGGGCAGGCCGGCACACGCCGCGCAGGCGCGCGCGCGCAGGCCGGCACAGTCCGCGCAGGCGCCCGCGCCCCCGGCAGTGCCCGCACTGGCGCCCGCGCGCAGGCCGGCACAGTCCGCGCAGGCGGGCGCGCGCCCGCCCGAGTGCCCGCGCAGGCGCGCGCGCGCCCGCCCGGCAGTGCCCGCGCAGGCGCGCCCGCCCGGCAGTGCCCGCGCAGTCGCGCGCGGCCTCGCCCGGCAGTGCCCGCGCAGGCGCGCGCGGCCCCGCCCGGCAGTGCCCGCTTGCGCGCGCGCGCCGGCAGCGTCCGCGCAAGCGTTTTTTTTTTTTTTTTTTAATAATTAAAATAATTAAATAAAAATTTTCATAACTCAAAAATAAATTATTTCAACAAAAATGAATTAATCATGTGATTTTGAGGTGACGCGAAAATTTTCATGCAGTGGACGCCCGAGGCCCGGCGTCCGCGCAAGCGTTTTATTTTTATTTTTTATTTTTTTAATAATTAAAATAATTAAATAAAAATTTTCATAACTCAAAAATAAATTATTTCAACAAAAATGAATTAATCATGTGATTTTGAGGTGACGCGACGCCCGAGGCGCGCGCGCGCACGTCGGCACGGGCTGCCTGCGCGCGCACGTCGGCAGTGCCCGCACAGGCGCGCGCGTGGCCGTCGTCACTGTCCGTACAGGCGCGCGCGCGCACGTCGGAGTGGCTGCCTGCGCGCGGCCGTCGGCAGTGGCTGCTGCGCGCGCCCGCCCGGCAGTGCCCGCCTGCGCGCGCGCCGGCAGCGTCCGCGCAAGCGTTTTTTTTTTTTTTTTTTTTAATAATTTAAAATAATTAAATAAAAATTTTCATAACTCAAAAATAAATTATTTTAACAAAAATTAATTAATCATGTGATTTTGAGGTGACGCGAAAATTTTCATGCAGTGGTCGCCCGAGGCGCGCGCGCGCCCACGTCGGCACGGGCTGCCTGCGCGCGCACGTCGGCAGTGCCCGCACAGGCGCCCTCGCGGACGTCGGCACTGTCCGTACAGGCGCGCGCGCGCACGTCGGCAGTGGCTGCCTGCGCGCGGCCGTCGGCAGTGGCTGCTGCGCATGCACGTCGGCAGTGGCTGCCTGCGCGCGCACGTCGGCAGTGTCCGCGCGAACGTGAACATTCCAGTTTTTTTCCCAATTATTTTTCAAACATTTGGGACGCACAATATAACTGAATATAATAAAATAAATATTTCGCGATACAAATACGATGCGTAAAAAATTAAAATATTATTCTATTGTGTCTTCATATTTTTCCCTTTTTTTTCCTTTTATTTATTATTTTTTTAATAATTAAAATAATTAAATAAAATTTTCATAACTCAAAAATAAATTATTTCAACAAAAATGAATTAATCATGAGATTTTGAGGTGACGCGACGCCCGAGGCGCGCGCGCGCGCACGTCGGCACGGGCTGCCTGCGCGCGCACGTCGGCAGTGCCCGCACAGGCGCGCGCGCGGCTGTCGGCACTGTCCGTACAGGCGCGCGCGCGCACGTCGGCAGTGGCAGCCTGCGCGCGGCCGTCGGCAGTGGCTGCTGCGCGCGCCCGCCCGGCAGTGCCCGCCTGCGCGCGCGCGCCGGCAGCGTTCGCGAAAGCGGTTTTTTTTTTTTTTTTAATAATTAAAATAATTAAATAAAAATTTTCATAACTCAAAAATAAATTATTTTAACCTAAATTAATTAATCATGTGATTTTGAGGTGACGCGAAAATTTTCATGCAGTGGTCGCCCGAGGCGCGTGCGCGCCCACGTCGGCACGGGCTGCCTGCGCGCGCACGTCGGGAGTGCCCGCACAGGCGCCCGCGCGGCCGTCGGCACTGTCCGTACAGGCGCGCGCGCGCACGTCGGCAGTGGCTGCCTGCGCGCGGCCGTCGGCAGTGGCTGCCTGCGCGCGCACGTCGGCAGTGGCTGCCTGCGCGCGCACGTCGGCAGTGTCCGCGCGAACGTGAACTCTCCAGTTTTTTTCCCAATTATTATTCAAACATTTGGGACACACAATATAACTGAATATAATAAAATAAATATTTCGCGATACAAATACGATGCGTAAAAAATTAAAATATTATTCTATTGTGTCTTCATATTTTTCCCATTTTTTTTCCTTTTATTTATTATTTTTTTAATAATTGAAATAATTAAATAAAAATTTTCACACCTCAAAAATTAATTATTTCAACAAAAATGAATTAATCATGTAATTTTGAGGTGACGTGCAAATTTTCATGCAGTGGTCGGCCAAGGCGCGCGCGCGCGCGCGTCGGCACGGGCTGCCTGCGCGCGCGAGCAGGCTGGCACGGGCCGCGCAGGCGCGCGCGCGCATGCCGGCACGGGCCGCGCAGGCGCGCGCGGGCAGGCCGGCGCAGGCCGGCACAGGCCGCGCAGGCGCGCGCGGGCAGGCCGGCGCAGGCCGCACAGGCCGCGCAACGCGCGCGCGCAGGCCGGTACAGTCCGCGCAGGCGCGGGCGCGCAGGCCGGCACAGGCCGCGCAGGCGCGCGCGGGCAGGCCGGCACACGCCGCGCAGGCGCGCGCGCGCAGGCCGGCACAGTCCGCGCAGGCGCCCGCGCCCCCGGCAGTGCCCGCACTGGCGCCCGCGCGCAGGCCGGCACAGTCCGCGCAGGCGGGCGCGCGCCCGCCCGAGTGCCCGCGCAGGCGCGCGCGCGCCCGCCCGGCAGTGCCCGCGCAGGCGCGCCCGGCCCCGCCCGGCAGTGCCCGCGCAGGCGCCCGCGCGCCCGCCCGGCAGTGCCCGCGCAGTCGCGCGCGGCCTCGCCCGGCAGTGCCCGCGCAGGCGCGCGCGGCCCCGCCCGGCAGTGCCCGCTTGCGCGCGCGCGCCGGCAGCGTCCGCGCAAGCGTTTTTTTTTTTTTTTTTTAATAATTAAAATAATTAAATAAAAATTTTCATAACTCAAAAATAAATTATTTCAACAAAAATGAATTAATCATGTGATTTTGAGGTGACGCGAAAATTTTCATGCAGTGGACGCCCGAGGCCCGGCGTCCGCGCAAGCGTTTTATTTTTATTTTTTATTTTTTTAATAATTAAAATAATTAAATAAAAATTTTCATAACTCAAAAATAAATTATTTCAACAAAAATGAATTAATCATGTGATTTTGAGGTGACGCGACGCCCGAGGCGCGCGCGCGCACGTCGGCACGGGCTGCCTGCGCGCGCACGTCGGCAGTGCCCGCACAGGCGCGCGCGTGGCCGTCGGCACTGTCCGTACAGGCGCGCGCGCGCACGTCGGCAGTGGCTGCTGCGCGCGCCCGCCCGGCAGTGCCCGCCTGCGCGCGCGCCGGCAGCGTCCGCGCAAGCGTTTTTTTTTTTTTTTTTTAATAATTTAAAATAATTAAATAAAAATTTTCATAACTCAAAAATAAATTATTTCAACAAAAATGAATTAATCATGTGATTTTGAGGTGACGCGAAAATTTTCATGCAGTGGACGCCCGAGGCCCGGCGTCCGCGCAAGCGTTTTTTTTTTTTTTTTTTAATAATTAAAATAATTAAATAAAAATTTTCATAACTCAAAAATAAATTATTTCAACAAAAATGAATTAATCATGTGATTTTGAGGTGACGCGACGCCCGAGGCGCGCGCGCGCGCACGTCGGCACGGGCTGCCTGCGCGCGCACGTCGGCAGTGCCCGCACAGGCGCGCGCGCGGCCGTCGGCACTGTCCGTACAGGCGCGCGCGCACACGTCGGCAGTGGCTGCCTGCGCGCGGCCGTCGGCAGTGGCTGCTGCGCGCGGCCGTCGGCAGTGGCTGCTGCGCGCGCCCGCCCGGCAGTGCCCGCCTGCGCGCGCGCGCCAGCAGCGTCCGCGCAAGCGTTTTTTTTTTTTTTTTTTAATAAATAAAATAATTAAATAAAAATTTTCATAACTCAAAAATAAATTATTTTAACAAAAATTAATTAATCATGTGATTTTGAGGTGACGCGAAAATTTTCATGCAGTGGTCGCCCGAGGCGCGCGCGCGCCCACGTCGGCACGGGCTGCCTGCGCGCGCACGTCGGCAGTGCCCGCACAGGCGCCCGCGCGGCCGTCGGCACTGTCCGTACAGGCGCGCGCGCGCACGTCGGCAGTGGCTGCCTGCGCGCGGCCGTCGGCAGTGGCTGCCTGCGCGCGGCCGTCGGCAGTGGCTGCTGCGCGCGCACGTCGGCAGTGGCTGCCTGCGCGCGCACGTCGGCAGTGTCCGCGCGAACGTGAACTCTCCAGTTTTTTTCCCAATTATTTTTCAAACATTTGGGACGCACAATATAACTGAATATAATAAAATAAATATTTCGCGATACAAATACGATGCGTAAAAAATTAAAATATTATTCTATTGTGTCTTCATATTTTTCCCATTTTTTTCCTTTTATTTATTATTTTTTTAATAATTAAAATAATTAAATAAATATTTTCATAACTCAAAAATAAATTATTTCGACAAAAATTAATTAGTCATGTGATTTTGCGGTAACGAGCAAATTTTCAACAGCGTCCGCAAAGGCGCGCGCGCGCACGTCGGCAGCGTCCGCAAAGGCGCGCGAGGGCACGCGGGGCTGTTTCCGCAAAGGCGCGCGCGCGCACGCGGGGCTGTTTCCGCACCGGCGCGCTCGCGCCGGCGGGGCTGTTTCCGCAAAGCCGAGCGCGCGCACGCGGGGCTCTTTCCGCAAAGCCGCGCGCGCGCACGCGGGGCTGTTTCCGCACCGGCGCGCTCGCGCAGGCGGGGCTGTTTCCGCACGCGCGCCGGCAGCGTCCGCACAGGCGCGCGCGCGCACGTCGGCAGTGGCTTCCTACACGGGCGCCCGTCTGCTGCCGACAGGCCTGCGCGCGCGCACGTCGGCAGTGGTCGGGCAAGCGGCGTCTGCCGCCGTCGGCAGTTTTTTCCCGATGCTTCTTCAATCTTTTGGGACGCATAATATAACATAATATAATAAAATAAATATTTCGCGATTCAAATACGATGCGTAAAAAATTAAAATATTATTCTAATATGTCTTCATATTTTTCCCTTTTTTCTCATTTATTTATTATTATTTTTAATAATTAAAATAATTGAATAAATATTTTCATAACTCAAAAATGAATTATTTCGACAAAAATGAATTAGTCATGTGATTTTGCGGTGACGTGAAAATTTTCATGCAGTGTCAGCACAAGCGCGCGCGCGCACGTCGGCAGCGTCCGTAAAGGCGCACACGCGCACGCGCACGCGGGGCTGTTTCCGCAAAGGCGCGTGCGTGCACGCGGGACTATTTTCGCACGCGCGCCGGCAGCGTTCGCACAGGCGCGCGCGCGCACGTCGGCAGTGGCTTCATACACAGGCGCCCCGTCTGCTGCTGACAGGCCTGCGCGCGCGCACGTCGGCAGTGGTCGGGCAGGCAGCGTCTGCCGCCGTCGGCAGTTTTTTCCCAATTTTTTTTCAAACTTCTGGGACGCATAATATAACTGAATATAATAAAATAAATATTTCGCGATTCAAATACGATGCGTAAAAAATTAAAATATTATTCTAATTTGTCTTCATATTTTTCCCTTTTTTACCATTTATTTATTATTTTTTTAATAATTAAAATAATTAAATAAATATTTTAAATTAATAATTAATAATAATTATTTTAATTAAAATAATTCAATTAATAATAATTATTCAAGCGTCGGCAGTGCCCGTACGGGCGCGCGCGCGGGCGCCTGCCGGCAGTGCCCGCGCGGGGGCGCCCGCCGGCCGTGCCCGCGCGGGCGCGAGTGCCCGTCGGCCCTGCCAGTGCCCGCGCGCGCGGGCGCCCGTCGGCCCTGCCTGTGCCCGCGCGTGCGCGCGCGCGCAGGCCGGCCGTCGGCAGTTTTTTCCAAATTTTTTTTCAAACTTTTGGGACGCATAATATAACTGAATATAATAAAATAAATATTTCGCGATACAAATACGATGCGTAAAAAATTAAAATATTATTCTAATCTGTCTTCATATTTTTCCATTTTTTCCCATTTATTTGTTATTTTTTTAATAATTAAAATAATTAAATAAATTTTTTCATAACTCAAAAATTAATTATTTCGACAAAAATGAATTAGTCATGTGATTTTACGGTGACGTGCAAATTTTCATGCAGTGTCCGCACAGGCGCGCGCGTACGTCGGCAGCGTCCGCAAAGGCGCGCGCGCGCACGCGGGGCTGTTTCCGCACCGGCGCGCTCGCGCATGCGGGGCTGTTTCCGCACGCGCACCGGCAGCGTCCGCACAGGCGCGCGCGCACGTCGGCAGTGGCTTCCTACACAGGCGCCCGTCTGCTGCCGATAGGCCTGCTCGCGCGCACGTCGGCAGTGGTCGGGCAGGCGGCGTTTGCCGCCGTCGGCAGTTTTTTCCCAATTTTTTTTCAAACTTTTGGGACGCATAATATAACTGAATATAATAAAATAAATATTTCGCGATACAAATACGATGCGTAAAAAATTAAAATATTATTCTATTCTGTCTTCATATTTTTTCCTTTTTTCCCATTTATTTGTTATTTTTTTAATAATTAAAATAATTAAATAAATATTTTCATAACTCAAAAATTAATTATTTCGACAAAAATGAATTAGTCATGTGATTTTACGGTGACGTGCAAATTTTCATGCAGTGTCCGCGCAGGCGCGCGCACGTCGGCTGCGTCCGCAAAGGCGCGCGCGCGCACGCGAGGTTGTTTCCGCACCGGCGCGCTCGCGCACGCGGGGCTGTTTCCGCACGTGCGCCGGCAGCGTCCGCACAGGTGCGCGCGCACGTCGGCAGTGGCTTCCTACACAGGCGCCCGTCTGCTGCCGACAGGCCTGCGCGTGCGCACGTCGGCAGTGGTCGGGCAGGCGGCGTCTGCCGCCGTCGGCAGTTTTTTCCAACACGCTTTTTCAACCTTCTGGGACGCATAATATAACATAATATAATAAAACAAATATTTCGCGATTCAAATACGATGCGTAAAAAATTAAAATATTATTCTAATCTGTCTTCATATTTTTCCCTTTTTTACCATTTATTTATTATTTTTTTAATAATTAAAATAATTAAATTAAATATTTTAAATTAATAATTAATAATAATTATTTTAATTAAAATAATTCAATTAATAATAATTATTCAAGCGTCGGCAGTGCCCGTGCGGGCGCGCGCGCGGGCGCCCGCCGGCAGTGCCCGCGCGGGGGCGCCCGCCGGCCGTGCCCGCGCGGGCGCGAGTGCCCGTCGGCCCTGCCAGTGCCCGCGCGCGCGGGCGCCCGTCGGCCCTGCCTGTGCCCGCGCGGGCGCGCGCAGGCCGGCCGTCGGCAGTTTTTTCCCAATTTTTTTTCAAACTTTTGGGACGCATAATATAACTGAATATAATAAAATAAATATTTCGCGATAGAAATACGATGCGTAAAAAATTAAAATATTATTCTAATCTGTCTTCATATTTTTTCGTTTTTTCCCATTTATTTGTTATTTTTTTTAATAATTAAAATAATTAAATAAATATTTTCATAACTCAAAAATTAATTATTTCGACAAAAATGAATTAGTCATGTGATTTTACGGTGACGTGCTAATTTTCATGCAGTGTCCGCACAGGCGCGCGCGTACGTCGGCAGCGTCCGCAAAGGCGCGCGCGCGCACGCGGGGCTGTTTCCGCACCGGCGCGCTCGCGCATGCGGGGCTGTTTCCGCACGCGCACCGGCAGCGTCCGCACAGGCGCGCGCGCACGTCGGCAGTGGCTTCCTACACAGGCGCCCGTCTGCTGCCGATAGGCCTGCTCGCGCGCACGTCGGCAGTGGTCGGGCAGGCGGCGTTTGCCGCCGTCGGCAGTTTTTTCCCAATTTTTTTTCAAACTTTTGGGACGCATAATATAACTGAATATAATAAAATAAATATTTCGCGATACAAATACGATGCGTAAAAAATTAAAATATTATTCTATTCTGTCTTCATATTTTTTCCTTTTTTCCCATTTATTTGTTATTTTTTTAATAATTAAAATAATTAAATAAATATTTTCATAACTCAAAAATTAATTATTTCGACAAAAATGAATTAGTCATGTGATTTTACGGTGACCTGCAAATTTTCATGCAGTGTCCGCGCAGGCGCGCGCGCACGTCGGCTGCGTCCGCAAAGGCCCGCGCGCGCACGCGAGGTTGTTTCCGCACCAGCGCGCTCGTGCACGCGGGGCTATTTCCGCACGTGCGCCGGCAGCGTCCGCACAGGTGCGCGCGCACGTCGGCAGTGGCTTCCTACACAGGCGCCCGTCTGCTGCCGACAGGCCTGCGCATGCGCACGTCGGCAGTGGTCGGGCAGGCGGCGTCTGCCGCCGTCGGCAGTTTTTTCCAACACGCTTTTTCAACCTTCTGGGACGCATAATATAACATAATATAATAAAACAAATATTTCGCTATTCAAATACGATGCGTAAAAAATGAAAATATTATTCTAATCTGTCTTCATATTTTTCCCTTTTTTACCATTTATTTATTATTTTTTTAATAATTAAAATAGTTAAATAAATATTTTAAATTAATAATTAATAATAATTATTTTAATTAAAATAATTCAATTAATAATAATTATTCAAGCGTCGGCAGTGCCCGTGCGGGCGCGCGCGCGGGCGCCCGCCGGCAGTGCCCGCGCGGGGGCGCCCGCCGGCCGTGCCCGCGCGGGCGCGAGTGCCCGTCGGCCCTGCCGGTGCCCGCGCGCGCGGGCGCCCGTCGGCCCTGCCTATGCCCGCGCGGGCGCGCGCGCGCAGGCCGGCCGTCGGCAGTTTTTTCCCAATTTTTTTTCAAACTTTTGGGACGCATAATATAACTGAATATAATAAAATAAATATTTCGCGATAAAAATACGATGCGTAAAAAATTAAAATATTATTCTAATCTGTCTTCATATTTTTCCGTTTTTTCCCATTTATTTGTTATTTTTTTTAATAATTAAAATAATTAAATAAATATTTTCATAACTCAAAAATGAATTATTTCGACAAAAATGAATTAGTCATGTGATTTTACGGTGACGTGCAAATTTTCATGCAGTGTCCGCACAGGCGCGCGCGCACGTCGGCAGCGTCCGCAAAGGCGCGCGCGCGCACGCGGGGCTGTTTCCGCACCGGCGCGCTCGCGCACGCGGGGTTGTTTCCGCACGCGCGCCGGCAGCGTCCGCACAGGCGCGCGCGCACGTCGGCAGTGGCTTCCTACACAGGCGCCCGTCTGCTGCCGACAGGCCTGCGCGCGCGCACGTCGGCAGTGGTCGGGCAGGCGGCGTCTGCCGCCGTCGGCAGTTTTTTCCCAATTTTTTTTCAAACTTCTGGGACGCATAATATAACTGAATATAATAAAATAAATATTTCGCGATTCAAATACGATGCGTAAAAAATTAAAATATTATTCTAATTTGTCTTCATATTTTTCCCTTTTTTACCATTTATTTATTATTTTTTTAATAATTAAAATAATTAAATAAATATTTTAAATTAATAATTAATAATAATTATTTTAATTAAAATAATTCAATTAATAATAATTATTCAAGCGTCGGCAGTGCCCGTACGGGCGCGCGCGCGGGCGCCTGCCGGCAGTGCCCGCGCGGGGGCGCCCGCCGGCCGTGCCCGCGCGGGCGCGAGTGCCCGTCGGCCCTGCCAGTGCCCGCGCGCGCGGGCGCCCGTCGGCCCTGCCTGTGCCCGCGCGTGCGCGCGCGCGCAGGCCGGCCGTCGGCAGTTTTTTCCAAATTTTTTTTCAAACTTTTGGGACGCATAATATAACTGAATATAATAAAATAAATATTTCGCGATACAAATACGATGCGTAAAAAATTAAAATATTATTCTAATCTGTCTTCATATTTTTCCATTTTTTCCCATTTATTTGTTATTTTTTTAATAATTAAAATAATTAAATAAATTTTTTCATAACTCAAAAATTAATTATTTCGACAAAAATGAATTAGTCATGTGATTTTACGGTGACGTGCAAATTTTCATGCAGTGTCCGCACAGGCGCGCGCGTACGTCGGCAGCGTCCGCAAAGGCGCGCGCGCGCACGCGGGGCTGTTTCCGCACCGGCGCGCTCGCGCATGCGGGGCTGTTTCCGCACGCGCACCGGCAGCGTCCGCACAGGCGCGCGCGCACGTCGGCAGTGGCTTCCTACACAGGCGCCCGTCTGCTGCCGATAGGCCTGCTCGCGCGCACGTCGGCAGTGGTCGGGCAGGCGGCGTTTGCCGCCGTCGGCAGTTTTTTCCCAATTTTTTTTCAAACTTTTGGGACGCATAATATAACTGAATATAATAAAATAAATATTTCGCGATACAAATACGATGCGTAAAAAATTAAAATATTATTCTATTCTGTCTTCATATTTTTTCCTTTTTTCCCATTTATTTGTTATTTTTTTAATAATTAAAATAATTAAATAAATATTTTCATAACTCAAAAATTAATTATTTCGACAAAAATGAATTAGTCATGTGATTTTACGGTGACGTGCAAATTTTCATGCAGTGTCCGCGCAGGCGCGCGCACGTCGGCTGCGTCCGCAAAGGCGCGCGCGCGCACGCGAGGTTGTTTCCGCACCGGCGCGCTCGCGCACGCGGGGCTGTTTCCGCACGTGCGCCGGCAGCGTCCGCACAGGTGCGCGCGCACGTCGGCAGTGGCTTCCTACACAGGCGCCCGTCTGCTGCCGACAGGCCTGCGCGTGCGCACGTCGGCAGTGGTCGGGCAGGCGGCGTCTGCCGCCGTCGGCAGTTTTTTCCAACACGCTTTTTCAACCTTCTGGGACGCATAATATAACATAATATAATAAAACAAATATTTCGCGATTCAAATACGATGCGTAAAAAATTAAAATATTATTCTAATCTGTCTTCATATTTTTCCCTTTTTTACCATTTATTTATTATTTTTTTAATAATTAAAATAATTAAATTAAATATTTTAAATTAATAATTAATAATAATTATTTTAATTAAAATAATTCAATTAATAATAATTATTCAAGCGTCGGCAGTGCCCGTGCGGGCGCGCGCGCGGGCGCCCGCCGGCAGTGCCCGCGCGGGGGCGCCCGCCGGCCGTGCCCGCGCGGGCGCGAGTGCCCGTCGGCCCTGCCAGTGCCCGCGCGCGCGGGCGCCCGTCGGCCCTGCCTGTGCCCGCGCGGGCGCGCGCAGGCCGGCCGTCGGCAGTTTTTTCCCAATTTTTTTTCAAACTTTTGGGACGCATAATATAACTGAATATAATAAAATAAATATTTCGCGATAGAAATACGATGCGTAAAAAATTAAAATATTATTCTAATCTGTCTTCATATTTTTTCGTTTTTTCCCATTTATTTGTTATTTTTTTTAATAATTAAAATAATTAAATAAATATTTTCATAACTCAAAAATTAATTATTTCGACAAAAATGAATTAGTCATGTGATTTTACGGTGACGTGCTAATTTTCATGCAGTGTCCGCACAGGCGCGCGCGTACGTCGGCAGCGTCCGCAAAGGCGCGCGCGCGCACGCGGGGCTGTTTCCGCACCGGCGCGCTCGCGCATGCGGGGCTGTTTCCGCACGCGCACCGGCAGCGTCCGCACAGGCGCGCGCGCACGTCGGCAGTGGCTTCCTACACAGGCGCCCGTCTGCTGCCGATAGGCCTGCTCGCGCGCACGTCGGCAGTGGTCGGGCAGGCGGCGTTTGCCGCCGTCGGCAGTTTTTTCCCAATTTTTTTTCAAACTTTTGGGACGCATAATATAACTGAATATAATAAAATAAATATTTCGCGATACAAATACGATGCGTAAAAAATTAAAATATTATTCTATTCTGTCTTCATATTTTTTCCTTTTTTCCCATTTATTTGTTATTTTTTTAATAATTAAAATAATTAAATAAATATTTTCATAACTCAAAAATTAATTATTTCGACAAAAATGAATTAGTCATGTGATTTTACGGTGACGTGCAAATTTTCATGCAGTGTCCGCGCAGGCGCGCGCACGTCGGCTGCGTCCGCAAAGGCGCGCGCGCGCACGCGAGGTTGTTTCCGCACCGGCGCGCTCGCGCACGCGGGGCTGTTTCCGCACGTGCGCCGGCAGCGTCCGCACAGGTGCGCGCGCACGTCGGCAGTGGCTTCCTACACAGGCGCCCGTCTGCTGCCGACAGGCCTGCGCGTGCGCACGTCGGCAGTGGTCGGGCAGGCGGCGTCTGCCGCCGTCGGCAGTTTTTTCCAACACGCTTTTTCAACCTTCTGGGACGCATAATATAACATAATATAATAAAACAAATATTTCGCGATTCAAATACGATGCGTAAAAAATTAAAATATTATTCTAATCTGTCTTCATATTTTTCCCTTTTTTACCATTTATTTATTATTTTTTTAATAATTAAAATAATTAAATTAAATATTTTAAATTAATAATTAATAATAATTATTTTAATTAAAATAATTCAATTAATAATAATTATTCAAGCGTCGGCAGTGCCCGTGCGGGCGCGCGCGCGGGCGCCCGCCGGCAGTGCCCGCGCGGGGGCGCCCGCCGGCCGTGCCCGCGCGGGCGCGAGTGCCCGTCGGCCCTGCCAGTGCCCGCGCGCGCTGGCGCCCGTCGGCCCTGCCTGTGCCCGCGCGGGCGCGCGCAGGCCGGCCGTCGGCAGTTTTTTCCCAATTTTTTTTCAAACTTTTGGGACGCATAATATAACTGAATATAATAAAATAAATATTTCACGATACAAATACGATGCGTAAAAAATTAAAATATTATTCTAATCTGTCTTCATATTTTTTCGTTTTTTCCCATTTATTTGTTATTTTTTTTAATAATTAAAATAATTAAATAAATATTTTCATAACTCAAAAATTAATTATTTCGACAAAAATGAATTAGTCATGTGATTTTACGGTGACGTGCTAATTTTCATGCAGTGTCCGCACAGGCGCGCGCGTACGTCGGCAGCGTCCGCAAAGGCGCGCGCGCGCACGCGGGGCTGTTTCCGCACCGGCGCGCTCGCGCATGCGGGGCTGTTTCCGCACGCGCGCCGGCAGCGTCCGCACAGGCGCGCGCGCACGTCGGCAGTGGCTTCCTACACAGGCGCCCGTCTGCTGCCGATAGGCCTGCGCGCGCGCACGTCGGCAGTGGTCGGGCAGGCGGCGTTTGCCGCCGTCGGCAGTTTTTTCTCAATTTTTTTTCAAACTTTTGGGACGCATAATATAACTGAATATAATAAAATAAATATTTCGCGATACAAATACGATGCGTAAAAAATTAAAATATTATTCTATTCTGTCTTCATATTTTTTCCTTTTTTCCCATTTATTTGTTATTTTTTTAATAATTAAAATAATTAAATAAATATTTTCATAACTCAAAAATTAATTATTTCGACAAAAATGAATTAGTCATGTGATTTTACGGTGACGTGCAAATTTTCATGCAGTGTCCGCGCAAGCGCGCGCGCACGTCGGCTGCGTCCGCAAAGGCGCGCGCGCGCACGCGAGGTTGTTTCCGCACCAGCGCGCTCGTGCACGCGGGGCTATTTCCGCACGTGCGCCGGCAGCGTCCGCACAGGTGCGCGCGCACGTCGGCAGTGGCTTCCTACACAGGCGCCCGTCTGCTGCCGACAGGCCTGCGCATGCGCACGTCGGCAGTGGTCGGGCAGGCGGCGTCTGCCGCCGTCGGCAGTTTTTTCCAACACGCTTTTTCAACCTTCTGGGACGCATAATATAACATAATATAATAAAACAAATATTTCGCTATTCAAATACGATGCGTAAAAAATGAAAATATTATTCTAATCTGTCTTCATATTTTTCCCTTTTTTACCATTTATTTATTATTTTTTTAATAATTAAAATAGTTAAATAAATATTTTAAATTAATAATTAATAATAATTATTTTAATTAAAATAATTCAATTAATAATAATTATTCAAGCGTCGGCAGTGCCCGTGCGGGCGCGCGCGCGGGCGCCCGCCGGCAGTGCCCGCGCGGGGGCGCCCGCCGGCCGTGCCCGCGCGGGCGCGAGTGCCCGTCGGCCCTGCCGGTGCCCGCGCGCGCGGGCGCCCGTCGGCCCTGCCTATGCCCGCGCGGGCGCGCGCGCGCAGGCCGGCCGTCGGCAGTTTTTTCCCAATTTTTTTTCAAACTTTTGGGACGCATAATATAACTGAATATAATAAAATAAATATTTCGCGATAAAAATACGATGCGTAAAAAATTAAAATATTATTCTAATCTGTCTTCATATTTTTCCGTTTTTTCCCATTTATTTGTTATTTTTTTTAATAATTAAAATAATTAAATAAATATTTTCATAACTCAAAAATGAATTATTTCGACAAAAATGAATTAGTCATGTGATTTTACGGTGACGTGCAAATTTTCATGCAGTGTCCGCACAGGCGCGCGCGCACGTCGGCAGCGTCCGCAAAGGCGCGCGCGCGCACGCGGGGCTGTTTCCGCACCGGCGCGCTCGCGCACGCGGGGTTGTTTCCGCACGCGCGCCGGCAGCGTCCGCACAGGCGCGCGCGCACGTCGGCAGTGGCTTCCTACACAGGCGCCCGTCTGCTGCCGACAGGCCTGCGCGCGCGCACGTCGGCAGTGGTCGGGCAGGCGGCGTCTGCCGCCGTCAGCAGTTTTTTCCAACACGCTTTTTCAACATTCTGTGACGCATAACATAACATAATATAATAAAATAAATATTTCGCGATTCAAATACGTTGTGTAAAAAATTAAAATATTATTCTAATCTGTATTCATATTTTTCCCTTTTTTTCCATTTATTTATTATTTTTTTTAATAATTAAAATAATTAAATAAATATTTTCATAACTCAAAAATGAATTATTTCGACAAAAATGAATTAGTCATGTGATTTTGCGGTGACGTGCAAATTTTCATGCAGTGTCCGCACAGGCGCGCGCGCGCACGTCGGCAGTGTCCGTAAAGGCCCGCGCGCGCACGCGCACGCGGTGCTGTTTCTGCACGCGCGCCGGCAGCGTCCGCATAGGCGCGCGCGCGCACGTCGGCAGTGGCTTCCTACACAGGCGCCCGTCTGCTGCCGACAGGCCTGCGCGCGCGCACGTCGGCAGTGGTCGGGCAGGCGGCGTTTGCCGCCGTCGGCAGTTTTTTCCAACACGCTTTTTCAACCTTCTGGGACGCATAACATACCATAATATAATAAAATAAATATTTCGCGATTCAAATACGTTGCGTAAAAAATTAAAATATTATTCTAATCTGTCTTCATATTTTTCCCTTTTTTCCCATTTATTTATTATTTTTTTTAATAATTAAAATAATTAAATAAATATTTTTCATAACTCAAAAATGAATTATTTCGAAAAAAATGAATTAGTCATGTGATTTTGCGGTGACGTGCAAATTTTCATGCAGTGTCCGCACAGGGGTGCGCGCACGATGGCAGCGTCCGCAAAGGCGCGCGCGCGCACGCGCACGCGGGGCTGTTTTCGCAAAGCCGCGCGCGCGCACGCGGGGCTGTTTCCGCACGCGCACCGGCAGCGTTCGCACAGGCGCGTGCGCGCACGTCGGTTGTGGCTTCCTACACAGGCGCCCGTCTGCTGCCGACAAACCTGCGCGTGCGCACGTCGGCAGTGGTCGGGCAGGCGGCGTCTGCCGCCGTCGGCAGTTTTTTCCAACACGCTTTTTCAACCTTCTGGAACGCATAATATAACATAATATAATAAAATAAATATTTCGCGATTCAAATACGATGCGTAAAAAATTAAAATATTATTCTAATCTGTCTTCATATTTTTTCCTTTTTTCCCATTTATTTATTATTTTTTTAATAATTAAAATAATTAAATAAATATTTTAAATTAATAATTAATAATAATTATTTTAATTAAAATAATTAAATTAAAATAATTCAATTAATAATAATTATTCAAGCGTCGGCAGTGCCCGCGCACGCGCGCGCGCGGGCGCCAGCCGGCAGTGCGCGCGCGCGGGAGAAAGGAGAAAAAAAGAAGTAATTGCTTAGCATGTCTAGTTGCCTGATGAGGGTGCACTTTCATCGATTCTCGTACCATTCTCGGGTGGACTGTCACGTTGTTGGCGTACTCGGGAAAGGAGATCGGCTGCAAACGACAATAGTTTCCTATACCGCTCATTTTTCTCAGCCTCAATTTCAGTTCTTTCATGGACTTCCCGATTTACAGCAGTCTGAAACTGTTGATTCTGATGTTTGCACTCCACTTCAGAAGGCAACGGTTTAGACACATCATTGACATTAGACTGATTGGCTAATGGCACACGACATGCTTCTTGCTGGATATTCGATGAACTAGCAAACTTTGAAGCATCAGTTCCATGATGATGTATTGCCTCACCCCCAAAAATGTTAACATCAGGTGGTGGAACGGAGTGCCCCTGTAAAGAGCTACTTAGAAGACGAGGCGCTTCTGGTGGTGATATTGAAACCTTGGGCAAAACCCCAGAATAAGTAACCGGCAATGGCCTTTGTTCCGGATACACAACATTATATCCTGTTTGCAAGTAAGTCTCTTTGTGTGCGTCCCCATACTGAGGCTGAATTGGCAATGCACTCATGGATCTGCTGTTGGACGCTGGTTCAGAAAACTTTAGCACTAATCCGTGCAGGCGTAAGGGTGCAGAAGCATCAAGAACCTTCGATAGAAAATTAGATGGAGGGACCAAAAACAACATGGTACCATCATCTAACTTTACCACTCCAGCCCGGTCTTTGGCAATCAGATAGCTCAGGAACTCCGTGTATGAAGCAAAATCCTCTTCACTATCAGGCAAGAACAGAAGTAGATTGAACCCAATAGCACTAGCGTATTTTTTACTCAACACATCCAGTCTGATCCGTCCAGAGCAATTAACTACATTAGGCCTGAAAGGTAAGAATAAATACTGTTAGACCAAAACTTAACGTAAACGAAACATTTAAAATTTCTATAACAAGTTTGTTCCACTCCTAAAAAAGTAAAATTGTTAGCAAAATCGTCTAGAGCTATAGATTGCTTTTCTAAATATGCTGCAAATGTCAAAATATAGGCATGTCTCTTACACTCAACACTTCTGCACTTACTAATTATATTTAGTGTATGAAGTTAGCTAATATAGATTAGGAAACCAGGTTTCTTCTTGCCAAACAACGAAAAGAAACATACAAAATCAAGACAAATGCATCAAAAATCAAATTCTTAGGTCTGTAGAACTATATCTGAAGGAGTAATTGTTAGAAGTTGTCAAAAACTCATACTTACAGATGTGTATCTATCCGTTCTCCTATAGCAACACAGCGAGCACGACAAACAGGCAATCCACCCTTTGCAACAATGCCCCTCCATATGCAATCACTATGATGCCCGACTGCACCGGTTGTGACGCTTAGTGTGGTAAGATAATTCTCACCTTCAGTTTTCATTATCTCAGCAGACAAAGGAGCATCAAATCTTGATCTTTTAGACTCTCTGTGAAGCTCGTTAGAATGAAAACCATCCCAAGCACCAGATACACGTTTGTCCGGAAAACTAAAACCTGGAGAAGAAAAAGAGATCATTCCAGGTGCAGATGATAGCCTTCTCAAATTTGGATCTCCAGCAGGAGTTTGGTGACCGGGGCCTGGAACCACCGGTCCAAACGTAACACGCGGAGCGGTGATTGGTCTCGTGACTACATCAGGACGATGAGGTCCAAACGATGCTAAAACTGGGCGGTCAAGGTCTAGCATGTCCGTCTGAACGGGTGCATATGGACATTCACTTAACCGTGCTCTCCGGCCAGGCTCACTACTGGAGAACTCAATTGAAATCCTTGGATCATTAAAAAGTTTCCCTTGTAAACACTCTCTAGCACATGAAGCTTCTTCCTCTGTTCTGAATTCCACCAAAGCAAAATGCATGTCTGTTGACGTATTGATCCTCTTAATTTCTCCAAACTGGGACAATGCACCATGAAGCATGTGTTTTTCTATGACAAGAGGAGGAGGATATCTTATCAGTAACACTTTACTACACTGTGAGCCACCTTCTTGAGAGCCTATGTGAAGGGATTGCTGCACAAAAAACAAGCAGTTAAGGACAATGAAAGACAATTATGTACAGACCAACTTCTATAAATTAATAACTTCTCTAAAATAATATTTTTTTCTGGTCCGAACTCCAGTCCAAGGTCTAGATTAATAATTTCGATAAATTAATAAGATAATAATTTTTTCGAAAGACCCCTTGTATGAATTTTTGGTCTCTTCAATATTATAATTTAATAATTCTATAAAATTACAAATATATGGGACAACTTAGTAAAATATGATTGTTGTCGAGCACTATGAAACAATCCTGCAAGCAACACAAACCAAAATACTACTAAGGTCGTCGAATCGAAAAAAATCTTTATATATTAATAATTTATTAATTTATAATATTCTTTTAAATTAATAAAATTACGTGATCCTGATATTATTAATTTATAGAGGTTTTCATAATTAAGTTTTGATGAATTTTGCAAAATTAGGGTAATACATTTTGGTTTTTAGCCCCAGCAAGACTGGAGTCTGGATAATTTGTCAAGGAATGTTCTGCCGTCCACTGAATCCCAGAAGGCACCAAGTTCCTTTGGCGAAGCTGTACTTCCCTTGGACCTGCACCCTGCTCCTATAAAATTGGAAGACACAATAAAAATCAATTAAGATTAAAGATTCCTCAGTCTCATAAGATATAGATAATCATTATGAGTAAATTAGAAGGGGCTTCCCTAAGGTTTGCTATAATTACAAATACTCCCTTATTATTTGAAAAATTACAAACGCCTCCCCATTAAATTACAAATACCCCCTTGTGTCCGGTCATTACATTCAGGGGATATTTATAATTTTTCAAATAAAGAAAAGATATTTATAATTAAAGCAAACGTCAAAGAGAGCCCTTTATAGTTTGCCCCATAGCTAAGAGTCATATGGCAAATATTTCAGCCATCCATGCAAATATTATAATGCAAATAATCATGAAATATTTTAGCCATAACTAAGGGACTGATTCATAAAGAGGTAATTTATTTATTTATAATATTACAGGGGATTGCGGCTTTTTTTCTGTTAGAATATTATGATGCAAATGGTGATGAAATAATGATGGGAGGTTACTATTTTGAGACATGAGGGGTGATAAGAGAATGAGTAGAGTGTGGAAGTATCAACTTACTGATTCTCTCGGAGACTGTGACCTGAGAAAATCCACGTGTATTTTATCACCACCAATTGGTTTCCCATTCATACTTTTCAGTGCTTCATCAGCTTCTTCTACGCTCATGTAATAAATGTATGCGATATGTTGGTCCCTGAGATATCTAAGTTTTTTGATTTGGCCGAACTTGACGAACTCTTTCTGTAATTCTTCTTTGCTAACACATTGGTTGATTCCACCCACCCATAAGATATTGGACGGTTTAGCCTGCAAACCAGATTGAATGAGCAATGAATATATCAAAAAATAAAGGGTAAATTACAAGGAGCTCCCCTAATGTTTGAGTTAATCATAAGTACCACATTGCCCCTTGTATTTTTTAGAAAGGTGCACACCACCCGTGCGTATTTCTCTCATTTTTCATATGAAATGTCATGGGTTCAAATTCAAATTGCAATAATTTTACAAAAAAGTGCATTGTCTTTTTTTTTTAATTATTTTTCCTTCTATTTCATGGGATGAACACATAATCAATTCATATGAACTCATATTAGACACATTAAAAAACTATATTCAATCCATATAAAAAATAGTTCTATTTAAATCCCACCAATAACAATTCATTCTAAATCATGACAAATTCAACACAATCGAAAATTAATTGAACTGGGTTGAACCCCTGAGTTTTAGCCCATATTGACACACCTAATCCAAACGTACAAAAAAAATATAAGACTTTTGTATGCATATAACTTTCTATGTTTTTAGACAAATGTGAAGAGTGTTGCTTCTCTTTAAACTATAAATGAAGCTCTAGATACCAATTTATATATACATAAATATAGAATATTATTAAATTTGACAACTATTAAAGAAAAATTGACAATTAAAACAGCAAGAAAAAATGTTTTCAATTTTATTGGAAAAAATATAAACACCATCGTATAATATTACAAATAAACAAATTATTCTCTAAAAAAAACAAATAGCAATACTTCACAAATAGTATCATTTGTTGTTTTCAATTTTATTGGAAGTTTAAAATATTCATTTAGAAAATACTGTTACGAATTTATTTAAAAATTATCATAAAACAATATAGGATTCGATAAATAAATACTAATAAAATGTAAAAAAACAAAATAAATAAAATGAAGAAAAAAAATAGACCAAGATCGGAGGTTTTTAAGAAAAAAAATTAAAGAAGGGAGCCGTCACAATAAAAACATTTTCCTTTAAAAACAAAAAATTAAATCCAGTCATGAAGTGACAACTCAGCCAAAAAATCTTTAATTCATTAATTTTTTTTCATTTTCTTTAGAATTTTTAAATAATTAGCCCCTTTGGAAAATACATGCATTGGGTTCTGCTAAAAATTTAATAATTGAATTTTTTTTTACTCAAATCAGATCTAATCAAATCAATTACAGGGCAAGTATTATACACTTATTATATAATTTATTATTTTTCTAATTAATTATACACTAATTACACGACAAGGATACACTTATCATATAATTGATTTAGGTCTGCCAAACCCGATAAAAATTAATATTTCCCTTAATAGCAGTCACCCGACCCACATCGCTTACACAACGTGTAGAGCCGGGATAAATTTAGCAAACATCTGGATTCAAGAACAGTAATTATACTAAACCAAAAAAGTAGAGAAATCGCCAACTAAAAAAGTGAATAAATCACCAACCAGTTTAGCGAAATTAATCACGAGAGGCTTCCCGTGAAGAACATAGCCTTGCAGACCATGCCTCGCCAAGTTCGCGCCCTCGGTTTCCTTGAAGTGAACAAAGGCATAACGACGGAGAGGGAATAAATTAATGCCGATCACTTCTCCATGAGCGGCAAACAGATGTTTTAATTCTAAATCTGTCACATTTGGTGACAAATTACCGATCCACAAGTTATTCGATGGAAGAATCTCCCGCTGCAAATTTTTGATGGCCGCATCATCGTTCTGTGTTGCTTCCGCCGCGGATTTTACAGGTGGTGCCATTGAATCAATGAAGTACAAGGAAGGAGAAAATTATAGGTTGCCGGAGGTTTCGAGTGAATGAAGATTTGTGTGCAACGAAAATGTGGTGGAGTGAAGTTTTGTAGTGTATGAGCGGGGTGGTCACCGTAATATTTTGTTGGATTTGTTTGAATTTAATGCATTTGGTGGCTCCTTATTGTAATGTGTATTATTTGGAAATATTAAAACTTTCGTCCTGAATTAAATTAAAATTTTAAATTCCAATTACTTATTGATACTTAGGATTAATTATATTTTGTCATCCGAACTATGATTTTTTTTTACTTTGGCATTTAAACTTTTTTTTTTTGGTCAACTTATTATCTCAATTTTACGAAATTTTGCACTTTGTCATTTATAACTGTTTTTCAATCAAGATTTTGTCAAAAAAAAAATTATATAAACAAATGGTTCAGATTTTGCCAATATTATTTAAATTTATAAAATATATTTAGATTAAATTTATATATCTTTAAATTATAGATAGTTATTTACATATTAATGTATATTATATATAATGTGTGTATACATATATACATATAAAAACAGTGAAATCGACGCCGGCCGCTGCGAGACAGGAGGGAGGAGGGTGAGCAGATTGGAAGGAGGGGGGGCGCACAAATGGGAGGAGGCGAGGGCGAGAGCTCAGAGGAGAGGCAAAAGCGAGGCACAGAGGAGGCCATCGCGAAGGAGGAGGACAGGGCACTCGAAGGAAGTTTGAGGGGCCAACGTTAAGGAGACGCTAGTGTGGTGGTGGGGTAAAGGAGACAATATTTTTTAAAATTATTTTAAGTATATTTGATTATTTTTTCATATTTAATAAAAAAAATATGATAAAGATTTATATATTAAATCTAGACTGGTAATTTAAATTGAGTGGAATCTGGACCATTGAATTGTGCATTAAATCTAGACATTTGATTCAAATAATGAAATTTAACCTTTGATTTGTTATCTACAAATTTCAATTGTTAGATATATATCAAGCAAGAACTAACGATTCACAAATTAAGATATAAAATTAATTTATTATTAAAAATTAAGCCCAAATTGCATGACGGGCTTGTGTCCGAATCCAAGGGGGTGTTCTGCTATATTTCTAAATCCCGGGGCATGGGGGTCGGGGTCTTACTGTTTTATTTCTCATATGGGGTATTTTAAATATTTTTGAAAAATACAGGGGGTTAAATTGCATTTTATCCGATAAAGTTTATGTCCTCACTCTATGAATGTACTATGATAATTTTATTACTCTTTCTACTATCATTATTATTCTTTTGTTATATATTGTACAAGTCGACCAATTTTATGCAATTTACTGTTTAAAATCCATAATTGCTTTATTGATTTTATGCAACTTGCCTGAAAAATCCTCCTAAGATTTCTTATTATAGCCAAAATCATATCAAATTTCGAATTCCTTATAACTAACTTCTAAACTTCTGGTCAACAATGTCTTAGGTTATTGCTTATAGTGAGCTAGGTTTCATGAACAAGTGTAAAGTGATGGATTCGAATTCCATCAGACCTTTGGGTATTTAGCTCATTTTATATAAATTTATTGTAATTTATTTTATTATTCTTTGTTATATTGATATATGAATCGAATATCAATATATTATCAAACTAATGCATTATAATCAATTTATTAAAATATTGATATTATCATGTAATTACCACTTATATATATATATTAAAAACAATAGATTGACCCCAAAAATTTTCAAAATATGAATTAATTTCTAGTCGATATCTGCACCGTTTGACAATTTTTAAATTTCACTAATTGATGGACTAAAATTGCCATATTCATAAATAAAGAATGAAATTTAATGCTACTAAACGTACCAAAATATGGGTTTTTCCTTATAAAGAGATTCGGCGTACGCCATGGCACAAGTGTGGATGGGACATGGGTGCGATGGATACTGTAATGTGAATTTTATCTTAATTTATTAAGTATGGTGCCATCTGACTATATTATGAATTATTTAAAAATATTGTAATATTTATCCTAAATTATATTAAACTTTTAATTTGGTCCTATTATATATATGACATTTCCTACTAGACGAAGTAAATAGTTGGGAACTAAACCTAAACTTTATTATAACAAAACGAACTCAAGTAAATGTTTTGCCTAGATATCTTATTCAATATACGAGTTTTTCCTTATTTACTTTACGAAAAATTCTTGCCCGAATTAAATTTGGTCGTACCAAATTAATTATAGATTAAGTGTGTCACACTTGCTATGTGATTGGTCAATTTTTCTAAACAGTAGCGATCACACGATAAGTGTATTGCACTTGCTATATGATTGGTCCAAATTTAACATAATCGAATTCGGGCTAGAATTTTCTCTTAAGATTTTTTTTTTTTCTAGAAGTTCTTTAGAAATAGAAGTTCGTGTCTTCACTTTAGCATTATCACATGCCCATTATTATTTTTTTATCCTTATAATTTTGGAAATTAACCTTTAAATATTATCTTTCTTTTTAATTCCATCCCATTTATAAAATAAAGTTTATTTTCTCACTTTATGATTGAATTATGATCATTTTATTATTCTTTTATTATCATCATAATACTTGTTACATTTTCATAATTTCCATGCAATATTCGCTTCTTTTCATACTCTAAATGTCACTAATTGGTGGATTAAAACTGGAAAAGTAATAAATAAAGGAGGAATTTTAAAATCTAACTCATGTATCAAAAATTGGTATTTTTCCCTAAAAAGAGATTTAGTGTGTCCGAAAGAGAGTGATGAGTAAGTGTGGATGAGGCCGAGATTTGGATTAGTGTTATTTGGATTTGTTTGAATTTAATGAAATAAAGTGTGAGTTGACTGTGTTGTGGATTAATTGAATATATTATAACTTTCTCTCCATATTGTACCAAAAAATTAATTTAGTCCTATCCCTTGACAATGTTTATTAGGTTAGTCCTTTATAAATATTACAAAAGATTATTTTGGGAATTACATTTCAAATTTAGTATAACAAAATCAACTCAATTAAGTAAAAGTATTAGTGTGAAATCTTATTTTGGACATTCCATGTTACATCTCCAATGGCTTATATTCATGGGGGGAAATGCAATTTACCACCACCTCACATGACAAATAAGTAAAAGAATTTCTGTAAAAAATAAAATAGTAAATTATCTTTTGTGTTTTGAAAAATAAAGTAAATTATATACCTATTTAAACCGTTGATAGGAGGTAATTTGTATTATTTTTTGAAACATAGGGGAATAATTTACTAATTTTTTTTCACAGGAGAGTATTTCTTCATTTCACATATCACATGAGAGTAAATTGCTTGTAACCCTATATCCATGTGGTCTTTGCTGTTGTGGAAGTTGAATGCAAGGATAATCAGGGTTTTTTTTTCAGTATTTGGAAAACAGGTTGGAATCAAGCTTCACTTATGACAAGCCTTGGATTTTTTTATGACAGACTGAAAAAAAGTGTTCTATTATGATGTTTTTGTAATATTTTACAAAGTATAGGGTGGTATTGAAGGAGACGGTATAAGCCTGGGACGAAAATAAAGCAATGAAAGTGGTAAATAAAGGATTAAAAGGGATCCACTCGATAAGCTTATTGAAGCAAGGACACTCCATAAAGCACGTAATGCCAAATCAGTTTTCATACTTGACTTAATAACTATGTATCTACCCTTGATTGTTCTTCTCATTAATCAATATGGGAAACTATTTTTCTATTTGATCAAAGTTATGGCCATAGACTTCTAGAGGTTAACACAGTTTAGAGGACATAGGAGATCGTCATTATCTCATGATGGGTGAGAATTACATCTTCAAACGTACCAACCTCCATTTATGTTCTGACTGTAGTGCTGTAGGGTTTTTGGCAACTATGCAATACCACAACTACATCAACCAGAACCAAGATATGGCCACTCCATATATAAGGCCATTATGGCTTCTCAAGTTGGAGAACTAATTTTCGTACTATAGTAACTAAGGAGTTCTAGTCATACCGATCATGCCACACGGACTTCCATGTGACAACTCCTGCAAGTCAATTTGGTGAACTTGACAACCCACTTGTCAAGCACCTAGTAAAGTGTGCATAAACATCATACATTTGTCATCCATGAAGGGCAACACCCATCACATGAATGCATCACTAAGTGGATGTCTCTATAGATTATGTTGGGAATTTATCCCAGTAGTGATGAGCCCAAATAAACAACCCTAATCAAACAATTACAGAAAAATAAGTCGGTTACAAAAACCATTAGTACAGGCCAATATTACAACAAAAAAAAATATTACAAGAATAATATTAAATCTCATAATACAGAAACGATAACACATGTAATAAACAGTAAATCAAGAATTGAATAAAAGGCTCAGGGAGCCAGATCCGGTGAGAAACCCACAGCGACTTAGGCCGGCAACCACACACGATTGCTATACCCAACACAAGCCACCCAGGCTTTAACTACTCAACAGCCACCAAAGGCTTCAAACCACTCAAAAACAGCCTCGGTCACATAGACCCCAACCACTATTTACAGTATAGAAAGGGGGGAGAAGGTTTTTATTATCTGTTAGATCGTGTCTCTGAAGCAGAAGGAAATAAGCATTTATAGGAAGAAGCCATTAAAGGCAGTGCGAGATAAGGGTGGTGGAGGAAGAAGACGAGGAGGAAAAAAATGGCGGCAAGAATTATAGAGAAAGAAGAGAACGAGGAGGCGAGAGAGAAGAGCGGGTATGAATTTAGGTTTAGGGTTTCAACAGTAGAATGGTGAAATAAGAAGCCAAGGGAGCGGGTCGAGTAGATAGTGGGCTGAGTGGAGAGTGGGCCAAGGCAACAGAAGGTTAGGCAGCCATCTGAAAAAGGTATGTGTGGGCTCTTGGTGGTGTGGGCTTGGGTCTACCAAATTTAGGTCATGGGCTAAAAAATACCAACAAATTCCCCCTTGGACTATGACCCCTAAAAAAAAGAACCTGGTCCAAAGTGTCGGATCTGGCAATCATCATTGCCAGAACGCCTGGATTGAACCTGCAAGAGAAAACAGAGAAAGCTCCTTATTTACAAGGTTTTAGAATAAATTAAGATAATAAGACAAGTTAAAAAAAAAAATTCAACACACTTCTCCAACATCTTCTTCAGAAAGCATATTAACATCTTCTTTATTCTTGTCATTCCTTTTTGGTATTATACAATCTTTAATAAAATGTCCCTTTTTACTGCAATTATAACATCTCCTATCCCAAGATTTTTCATTCTTATCTCTAGACTTAGACCTACTATGACTCCTATTCCTATAGTTATTCTCAAAATTTTTGTACTTGGTTCTTTCCGTAACATGATTAACTTCATTTTGGGCCTGATTAACAATATTGGTTTTAAGGTCCATTTTTTTTACTTTTTAGGCCACTGATTACAGCGTCTAGTTTACATTATGACTATCATATTTTATAGCAGTTTTAACATCATTATAAGCTCAGTTGATAGCATTTAACAAAATAATTGGTGAATAATCATCTATATTTTTATCCCAGTTGGTTTTATATCTTGAATTAATTTTGTAAAGTCATCTAATTTTTTCTCAATATTTTTAGACAAATCTAATTTATAACGAAAATAATTTTCTAGCAAAAATAATTTACTAGTCAAGGAGGTTCAGTATAGAGTTCCTCTAATTTATTCCATAAATTTTTTGTTGAATCTTGCTTCCCAACTTTTCGTAAAACAATATCCGACAAATTTAGTATTATAGAAGAACAGGCATATTCATCATTTTCAAGTTTCTTTTCTTCAAAAGCATTTTTAGCATTTTTATCATCAATTGCTTTGAAAAAATTTTGTTGAATTAAAATGCCTTTTATTTTTTGTTGCCATATAGAAAAATCAGACTTACCATCAAAAGGTTGCAAATTATAACCGGCCATATTTCAATAACATAAGCAAAAAATATAACAGGAATAAAAGACCAAGAGATATTAATAAATAAGAAATATCACCAATAAAACCACCAAACTAGTTAAGCCAACAAATTAATGGGGGACCTAAGTTAAATCTCTACCAGAACCTGACAGCCTCAAGGACTCGACCATGTGAGGTATTAACGAGGGGTTTTAGGTCTTGTTTTATAAGAAACAATAAGCAGTAGTTAAAGAATAAATACAAATACACAGCAGTATTAAGAATTCACAAAGCCGTACCTGAAAACAGAAAAACAGGACAAAGCTAGATTGGAACAAATTTAAAGAGGGTTAGAAAAGATGTTACCGTGTCGGAGCTGGAGACAAAACCAAGGCTCGGACACCACTATTGAATGTATCCCAGTAGTGTGAGCCTAAATAAACAAACCCAAATCAAACTATTACAGAAAAATTAGTGGGTTACAAAAATCCTTAATACAGGCCAACATCACAACAACAAAAAATATTACAAGAATAATATTGAATCTAACAATACATAAACGATAACACCTGTAATAAACAGTAAATTAAGAACAGAATAAAAAGCTTAGGGAGTCAAATCCACTAAGAAGCCCACAGCGACTTATGCAAGCAACCACACAGTTGTTATACCCAACACAAGCCACCAAGGCTTCAACTACTCAAACAACCACCAAAGGCTTCAAACCACTCAAAAACAGCCTCGATCACATAAACCCAACCACTAAAGTTTTCACTTAAAAAGTTCACGGAAAACACTGTCTGCAGTATAGAAAGGGGTGAAAAGGTTTTTATTATATCTGTTAGATCGTGTTTCTAAAGCAGAAGGAAAGAGGCATTTATAGAGAGAAGCCATTAAATGCAGTGAGAGATAAGGGCAGTGGAGAAAGAAGACCACGAGGAAAAAAACGGCGATGAGAATTACAAAAAAAGAAGAGAACAAGGAGGTGAGAGAGAAGAGGGGGAATAAATTTAGGTTTAGGGTTTCAGCAACAGAATGGGAATAAGAAGCCAAGGGAGCATGTCGAGTAGATGGGTTGGGCAAAGAGAGTGAACTGAGTGGAAGTGGGCCAAGGCAGCAAAAGGTTGGCAACCACCCAAAAAAGGTGTGCGTGTGCTTTTAGTGGTGTGGGCTTGGGCCTACCAAATTTAGGTTCTAGGCCAAAAATACGCAACCCAACTCCATTGGTTTATATGGTCTATATTATTTGTCCGTGAAATACAATAGTAACATATAATTATAACATAACAAAGATGGCCAAATTATAAACTATATTCATGACATTTAACATTGCATCGACTAAGATCATTAACAGTAGATTACAAAACAACCAACTAATTTTTTTTCTGGTCCACTACACTAACAAGTATATGAAGGATTTGCATATTAGTTTATTAATCTGTTTGAACTATTATTAATCCATTTTGCTGTGTTGTAGGGACTGGTTGAGTGAATAGTGAGTTTTTAGCCCATGCCACCAATAAAAAATGTGCTAGACTACTTGGCCCATTTATGCTTATTTGAGATAAACTAAGCCTAGGGTTATGGCCAAAAAGCTATTATGAGCAATGCACCAAACTTTAATTTTACAATGCTTGTCCTGAAAAACTACAAATCTATTGTTCACAATTGGCTTATGAACATTGAGGTATGTCCGTGGGCAATACATTCATTCAACAAGTATTTGACAATGGGTCACATCAGAAATAACACTTTAAAATTCTTTAATATAGTTAAGGTTTAGACCAATCCTCATTTTGTTAGATGATTTGAGGTCCAAGATGATGTCTAGGGCTTTAGTTAGGTATGTGAGGGTAAAAATCTGGAACAATATTGTATATTCAAGTTGAATAATATCAAGTTGAAACTATTTTTAAAAATTCATAAAGCGTGAGACTATTTTTAAAATTCCTGTATCATATTGGACTAAGTTTGCAATTTTACCTTTAACATGTCAGTGCTATTCCAAAACTAATAAAAACATAAAAGGCTAAAGTACAACTTTGAGCTGTGAATGGTAATGAAAATGGTTGATTCATATATGTTGCTATGACATGCTTTTTGTGTAAGTCTTGAAACGACATCGTCCACCTCCAATCCCTTTTGATTAATGCCATTGATCTGACGGCTGAATTTGGCCGATCCTTCCCTTGAAGAGGGTTAAAAATGCATAAGGGTGATATTCGTCCTTTTGTTTTGTGCTAATTTTGTTAAATTCTTTAATTTTTGAAATGAGGGTAAAGTAGTCATTTAATCATTAAATCAAGTTTGTTTAAGGATGACCAGTTGGGGAAGGGAGGGGTTTATGTGATTTTAAGTTATAAATTCTCATAATAGTAGTAGAAGTGCAAGCAGTCAATGAGACCTATCTCAATTAACGAAATTGAGGCCCTATGATTTTAGAAGTCATGGATTCGAACCCCACTTTGTGCGTGAAATGTTGTGTCTACTGGATAATAGGTTTTAATTAGATTTAATTTATTTGATATTATTAATCTGAGTTCGATTGTTGAAATGATCTTTATCAGAGTAATCAATTTATTTCAATTAGCGCAAAGCAGATGGAAATAAGCTATAAAATGGTATGCCAAACATTTTCATTACCTTCACAGGTACTTCAACTTCTCTACATTACGAGGAGCAAAGCAAGAACAAAAGACATCCATTTTCGAATTAAGAGGCAGCAGAACATTCAATATATCATCTGTAATTCGCTACACATAATTTCGTCTTCAAGTCGAAGCCAAAGTTTTCTGCGTAACTTAGAATCAAAGACGATGCAAAATAAAATTTTGACTATCGGAATTTGTTTAGATACAAGGATAAACCAACTTTCCAGTAGTAGGCCAAGATGTGATGCGTCATCTTTATTTCACAAATCATGCACACGACTTTTACACGTCTCTGGCTCGTTAAATAGTGCAACTTCTTTGCATAACCTAAAAGTTGTCCTTGGCTTGGCGGATAACACCCAAGGCCTCTGCATCATCGGCTGACAAAGGAATATTCAAGGACTGCCTGATTTCTGTGCTGGAGGTGCGGAGGAATGGATTACACAGCTTTTCCTTTCGCAATGAGGTTGGAATCTACGGGACATGATGGTCAGATTCCATTGAGAAACAGAAAATCTAGTAGCAAAACCAATTTGATGACAATGAATAATCCAGGTAATGTTTATATAACAACGAATAAATAGACCCTCGATGATTAATTTATATACTTACACATGCTCTTTCACCAAAAGGACTTCTATTTGTTTAATTATGATGACCTATAAGTATTTAGTATCACGTTGAGCAACTACGGAAGTTCATATTGAGGCAAAAGTTCCAGAAGAACTGCAGTTGTTCACACATGTTTAGCACCCAGCATTTAAAAATGTTGACGTAAAAACTTCACATAGATGTTAACTGACAAGAATTCACAAAAAAGACTCAATCTTTGCAGGAAGTATTTTAGTATTAGAACTTCAGGGGCAAAACTGAGCTATAGACAATACCGTTGGCAAGCCCTTGTTGCGAAGGTGAACGACTTGGCTAGCATAAGACTGCAAGTCCTCATTTCCAGGTTCAATGGACAGTGCAAACTTTGAATTACTCTGTCCAACAATCCAAACATTACTGCTGCATTCACCCACTAACTTAAGAAAATGAAGGGCAAACGGGAAAGAAATTAGAACACTGAGAATGGTCTAACTTACCAAAGTATATTCATGACCACAATACACATTAGTGTCATCTGGCAGTGATATAATCTTCCTGAGGGAAGAGAGCATCTGTCACTCAAAACCAATTCATAATCATCAGACCTTTAAATCAATAAAGGGTAGGGATAGCACAGAGTTCGCTACATGTTTGCCAAGAATGGAAAATATGGTTTTATGAAACATGGATGTTGCTTAAGCAAGCAGAATATCCTAAGGTTCACCTCAGAGAATTAAGAAAGACGAAACAAGCAGCATACAAGTGAAGGAGAGAACTGCATGCATCATTTGTCATTTTAAAAGGTAATCCACCTAATACTATTTCAAGGCAACTTCCCCACGATCATACCAGACATTCTGACTACAAAATTCCAAACCTACCCCGGAAGTCATGAATATCCTAAATTCCGAATATACTAGGAATGAGTCCATTGAATATGAAAGTGAAAGAAGGAAAGGAAATGTAGAGGGGGAAAAAAAAGGAATAGTCAAAGTGATGACCCTGCAGATTGGTCAATATTTAGATACTACCCCTAAAATTCAAATTGTTACACTTAAACAACCCCCTATTAGTAATGTTTATAACACGAAACATTTTCCAATTTGGAAAATACAGATGACGTTATTAGAAAAAAAGAAGAAGATTGAAAATTCAATTTCACCATTGTACACTTGGATAAACTGTTTTACCAATTTTCAGGCAAAAATACGTTTCCATGTGAGATGAGGATGTTTGATATTATTATATGATTAAGGTGGTCTAAATGTAATACGTGAAAAAAAGTTGAACTTCCATTAAATTCATTTAGTTGGTTCAGGACCTATATTTTTTATACTTATTTGTTAATTTTTAGTTAAGTAGAACTAATAAACAAATTGTATTGTTTAATATTTAATGAATTCCAAAGTTAAATTTTTCATGTGTGGTCTATCTATATGCATTATAGATATATAATAGGAGAAGGTAGAAGGGAAAACACAGATTTGCAATTGAAAATTTTAGAACAAGGGTAAAAGACTACACATGACTGTTTTAGTTTTTGGTCAATGTCTTGTTTCTTTTTTGAAATTATCCGTTGTTTCTCTTTCATGCTACCTTTGGACTGACAAGGGGAGTTAGTATTCAGAAGTTAGGTCTTTTTTGTATATTGACCATCTCACAGAGGGTATAATAATTATTATCCCTAGGAAAAAAAATGGAAAAGTTAACAGAAACTGCTACACAACAAATGGCTATCCCACAGTGCACCTGTACATCCCAATTCTATGAAGCATACCCTTTCTTTTAATTTGCTTCCAAACAAAGGACAATACATGCTTTTATAGAATTTCAAAATCTCAAATACATTACCCCAGATTACACAGCAACTGCTGAAATAGTCACCAAATGTACCATACATTTTATTACTATTCCAATAAATTGAGTTTCCAGATGGTCAACTGTAGTTGCAGAAAATCATGAACACTAGTAGTTCAATCAGTGTAGCAGAATCCATTACTGATAGAAGCAAACACATGCAGCATCTGCCATAACATTTAATAGCTTACAAAAGAACAACCCATATGAAAATTACCTGCATGGGAGTTCCTTCAAAAAGTTTGCCACATGATAAACTAAACAAAGTGTCTCCTGTAAAAATTGACTTTGATCCGGGAAAGTAGAAACTGATATGTCCTGATCACAACAAAAAAGGAGAAAAAGAAACATGATGAAAGTTTACTACTGCTTGCTTCAACTTGATGACAATGCAAATAAGAGATATTGTTATTGGCATCCCACTTTTTACAATATCCACCACACTTTGTCAATGGAAATAAATGGTATTTCGAAGTGTGTAGAAAACCCAAAAGTTTAAACCCCAGAGTGGAAAGAGAGTTTCATCAGCATAAAATCCTTCGGAGATTCAAATGACTTTAATCAAGAGACAGAATTCAGACAAGATCAGATTAATATCAAACAATCCGACTGAAATAGCTTAAGCAAATACTTAGCTATATGCAAACATACTAATTCAACAATATGACGAGAAGTGTAGATTACAAACTTCAACCAGACCATACAAACCAACAGATACAGAAGGCGAGCAAATCACTAATGCATTGATGACACAACATCTTTGCTAATTCAATCAGCCATGTTTAATTTTCCATTGGCCCAAATATAAGTAAGCAGGAGGAGAAGATGCACAGGTGAAGCCCAAACTTTGTCTTGACAAAGAATAAAAGAGAGTCAAAAGATGGGGTCAATGTTTCTACATTATGAAGAAAGAAAAAGTCACAAGAGGGGCTTTACAAATATTATTTCTATATTAGGTTTGAATATCTTCAGCAAAAAGGGCCATAAGGTAAGGAAAAACCTGATATATTTTTATTTTTTATTTTTTGGTGAGAGTGGGAAAACCTGATATTGACCACAGCTGAATAATAGTAATAATGCATGATTAATATTCATCTGTTTATAGTTTCATGCACTATGTGATATAAAGTTCCCTGTTTCAGTGCCCTCCTCCTAAGAGTAGACTACTTGGACAAAGTGATGAATTCGCCACAAGGCCAACCCTCGCTCAGATACATATCAAGAACTTAATTTATATAAAGTTTGATTAGGATACTCAAGATGGTATGACAATGCTAATCGACTGATAGCTAACATCTCGTGTACCCCAAAACCTCAAACAACAAAATAGCACTATTAATAGCAAAGTAAACAAATAAGATTTCAAGCATTTAAATGCAAAATATTAAGCTGTGATTCTTACTAGTTCCTAATAGACCTTAGACAAATTTTCACCAATTCTATGCAGATTTTGTAACATATAGAAAACATGAGGACTCATGGACACCAAATACAATCTGCGCTAAGTTCATTGATGTTCTGATTGTATAGATGAATGGGTATTTCTGTTACTTCATGGAGCTTAAAGGTTATATTAGTTTCACCCTAATTTTTCTCCTTGATTGTGTTCAATCTTCAGAACTAGTTCCTATACAAGAATATTATTTAGCTTATTCTAAAACTTATGATGCCTATTGAAACACTAAAATAGGTCCTAGATTCGCCACTGACACCGAAAATAGAGCAAGTAGAACCAAACATAAAAGTCAGTCATTTCATCTAGAAGATTTTAAATAAAGAAAGCAGATTACTAAGCATATAAGCACCTCGTGTATGACCAGGAGTTTCCATCACAAGCACCTCATGGCTTGCAAACATCCATTTGTCACCATCGTTCAAAACTATGTCAATGCCAGGAATTCTCTCCTTGTCTAAACCTGATCCAATCACCTGCAAGGATATTCATAGAGGCAGCACTTTCTTATACCTCAAGATAACAAACTGAATCAATTATTCACGGGAATGAAAAAAATATCTGGACACATATAGGTACTCTCATTTTTAGCCCTGACAACAAATAACAATTCCAGAGGTATTAATTTCCAGAAATAAGCAATTATAGGAAAGACTCCAAACATTAGGCAATGATGCATAACTGTGGAGAAGCTAGCACTATCTGTGTTCAAGAAGCCTCTACTTAGCTTACCAAGAAAAATTAGCATCGACAAGTTATTTACAACCCCAATCTCATCAGTTGGTAGACATAACCTGATGATTTGATCCCTCTTCTCTTTCAAGACCAATATTACATGGTTCTTGGAGTTCTATTCAAAGATGAGTTTACTCTTCTTGTGCTCATACAAAAGTCCACAGGATCATAATTTATATACCCTTGAAACATCTCACAGCTTCGCATTGAGTATATGCCATATACGCAAGTTGGCAGTAACATGCAAAATATCTGAAACACACCAAAAGAGCCTTCTAATCTTGGACATACACGGTATAGATTGCAGTCAACAAGTCCACATTATCTCCCATTCACAAAGGACTAAGGAGAAAATGGCAGAAATTATATTCTATAATCGCAAGACACAAGTAGAAAAGCCTGAACAGTCATTGCTGAATAAGTACTGTTTATTTACAAGCAGCAGCTTAAACAAGGCTCCCTCCCTCTCTCTATAAGAGGGGGTCACTTCTAGGCCATGACAGCTGGCCTACTACTTGATTGATTCTACACGATACATTTAAAAGTATTATCCTTTCCAAGAGGCTCAAATTTTTACTTCCCTAGCAAAGCTAGTGCAACTGAATCAATCAAGCAAGTTACTCGTCGTGAGCAACAGAACCCACTGAACCACAGAAAAGAGCACATAATTGGAAATATACTAGACCTGAGCCATCTTAGTTACATGACTTTGTGAGACAAGCACTAATAATACTAGATCTGAAGCTCATTGACATCAAACATTATCACTCTAACAAAGGGATATATAGACATGCTTTTATACTTTGGTGCAAGGAGATGTAAACACAAGGTATGCATGGCAGACTTTGCACTATACCTTCTTTCAAGTCCACATTTCCTTCAGTGATCATAATGATAATGAGTTCTAGCAAAAACACATATAGGCATACATTTATGATTGTGTGCAAGGTTAGATGTAAAACAAAAGGTAAGACTGTAAGTGGCATACCTTTGCACCATACCTTTCTTTCAAGTCCATGTTTCCACCAGTGTGATCATAATGATGATGAGTGTTTAGTATGTAATTCAAGTTCCAATTTTTCCTGTTTAATGCATCTATGACAGGTACTGCTTCAGAAGGATCAACAACTCCAACTGTTCCAGTATCCACATCATGTAATAGATAAGCATAGTTATCTCGAAGGCACGGTACCTACAACAAAGGAAAGTAAATACACATATAAATCTAGTTTCAGTTTATCCAACTAAAATTTAAATGCATTTTTCATGGAGGTCTGGATAGTATGTGACAAAGGATGTTATATTGTGCATATAAATAAAAGTAGAAAATGTTCAAGAGGGAAGTAGAATTCTAGAAACATTTAGCAATATATCATCAAAGCATAAGCAGAACTTTCCCACCTTACCAAGTGCCTGGTGTGTTTGGGTAATTCCAGAATATATGAAACTACATACTCCAGAAAAAGTTTCTGTCTATTTGATCATCACTTCCTTTAAGTCATTTTATGACAAGTTTACAACTAATCTTGTTTACACTAATATACAAGTGCTGGATCCCTTCCGCTAGTTCCACGTAATTTCTTTAATTTCCATAGGGAACTCCATGTCCTACTAAGATTAGTCATGGGGGAATTCTTGCAACTCCTTGAACTCTTTCTGTTGCTAATTGGGCAAGACTTTTCCAGATATTAAGCATTTTCTGCTGAAAATTTTCAACATAACTTGAAATCTCTGGTTCTATGTCAGGAACTGTGCCTTTTTCTGGTTCCATGTGTCACATACGTCAAGTTTAACTCTAACTCTCCTAGAGCTATTTTATTCAGAGAATCAACAAATACAAAATTAAAACAGTGCAAAATATTCCCACATCAAACTGAGTTTTTCTATAAAAAAATAACATGGTTAGGTAGCTTAATATAAAGTCCAGGTTAACGAGCCAGTATATGTAGTTCAAAAACTGGCAAGCCGACTTTTTAGCAGAGAGATAGAAGAAATGCAAGCAACTGAATCTAAGTTTGGTGATTTGTGATTCTACTATAAAAATCACAAAATCTATGTGTTTTGCAAATGCCAAACCCGGTCAAGCATAACATAGATTCAGAAATCATCTGTCACAGCCAAATGGAGAAAAAGAATGACAGACAGACCATGACTGTTTCAAATCACTCTATTTGAATGCATGCAATTTTTCTTTCTGGAACCATCCCCTCTTGCTTGTGAGGTAAGCATCACTGTTCTTGAATCAACAAATCCATGTTCGAGTTCTAAGTTCTTTATGAAAGTTTCATTTTACTTTTCCTGATGTGTGGTTTTGTCTTTGATTACAAGAAATCTGAATTCAAGCTATAGAGCACTTGTATTAGAAACAATGATAAACATCACAGAGGCACAGTCATCCATTGACTTTCTCCAGCAAAAAGTGTGCTAAAAAAGATAAACAATTAATCAGCCAGAAAAGAACCAACAATTAAGGTGAAACCGCAATGATCTAATCTTGATCAACTTTAATAAATTTCATTTTAGTACCTTGGTCATTCCATGAAAATCTTTTGTTCTGAAAAGCTCATGCTTTAATCCAAATATGTAGACATCATATGGGCTAGATAGAGGTGAAAGCGTAAGGACTCACCAATTCAATCTGCAAACTCGATGACATATTGGTGATGCTGCAAAAGTTAGAAACTCCTCCAAGCCTCCGGCTAACATTGTGCAAGGTCTTGAATGGCATTGAAAAGAGCCTCACAAACCCATATAAAAGATTCTTTCTTAGGCAAAGTTGTCTCATCCCCGGCCATACACACAGCTCCGACCCCTTCTGAAATAACAGCACCACAAAAATATTACATGCATATCCAAAGGCACCACCATCTTCGGCAGAGTACAACTAGAAGAATGACCAAAAAAAAAAAGAGTATCACATTTCTTACATGTAAAATGCACAAATGTATCTGTTATGATCCAGGCAAGGCAACACAACGAGAAAATTCAAGCGAACCTTGTACTTATAAATCAAATGTCAACGAAAATCATTTAAAGAGCACAGGCTCAAAGAACAATACAACTGCAATAAATGGGCGTGCAGACAAGCAGCATATGATATTCTCTATTTAAAAGAAAATTAAAAAAATATATATCATGGGAAATCAGAAAATCTAATGACAGCTAAATATCCAAGTGAAATAGTCAAACCACCACAAGATTGAGTGTCAATTTCATTAAGAATAACAAGATCATAATATCCAATTACATTGCAGTTGTTTCAAAATATAGATAAAAAAGCAAGAATTAACCGATTACATTACAGCGGTGCCTTTTTTCAACAGAAAATTTGAAGAATTCAAAGAATCCATGACTCCAAAAGAATCCCATCAACATGAAACTGCAATTTTTCAACAAAACCCAAATAATTTTAGGAATTGCTGACGCAATAAGAATCTCGTAAACATTAATTTCCAGAATGCCACAATATGAATTACAAGATATAGTCACAGATCTTCCAGCAATTAAAATCGTATATACACAAACTTCTACATAGTGTTAGGTACATATGCAGCAGATTTTCACTCACTCTCAGTAAAGAAAACCAAACAAAAAAAAAAAAAAAACAGAGAGAGAAGAGACCATGGAACGAGGGAAGGAGGCCATGGGCTTTGCCGCGGCTCTACACAACATCATTTGCATCTTCGTTTCATTTCATTCAGTTGCTTTTTGTTCTTTCCTTTTCTATATTTTTCCAATTTATTGCTTGGAGAGAGAAAGAGTGTGAGTGTGTGTCTGTGAAGGGACGCGGATTCGCAAGCCCACAACGTTTACACATGGCTAGATATTAAAATCGAAACACAAGCATGTAACTTGGATTTGATTTCGAGTGTTTTGTTTTGTTTTCATGGAGGTAAAAGAGAGAAAATAAAGATAAATAAATATATGTTGAGATATTATGCATGTTTGGAATTGTTTTTTTAGATAATTTAAAATAAATATTGAATATTTAATGTTGTGTTTTGAGACACAAAAATTACTATTTTGTCAAATCACTATCAAATTATATTTTTTTATATATATTTATGTATATATGTGTGTATATATATATGTATGTATTTATGATAAAACAGTTAAAATCACTCAATAAGGTATTTTTGTATAATGATAAACGGTATGTTTTAACTCATTTCGAAGATAACTTAAAAATGAAAACAAATATAGTGAACTTTTTTTTTAATTTATTTCATTCTCAAGATTTTTTCACACTACGTCTTGCGTTCAAATTTAGGTATTCGTGTTATTTGCACATATGAACATTAGATAAAATAAAAAGAAAATTCCAACCCACCTAGCTTTTGATTGCATGTTTAAAAAAAAAAATTAATATGAACCCAATATAGGTTGCGTTTAATAAATTCAGCTATATTACGAGTTTTATATGGGTCCCAAATGAATTTGATTATATTTATTTTTTTATTAGTCAATGAATATTATCTTTAACAATATTATGCAATTAATTGAAAATGCTATTATAATTATGAATTTAATAAGGTTTGTGTGTCTAATTGAGTCCCACTAGATCTTATCTCTTATATAGTTTCTAATCCTAAGTGGAACTCATCATCTTTTAATATTGAAAAAGAATAGTATTTTTTAATAATATTGTGCAATTAAAAAAAATACTACTATGCTTATGATAATACAAGTATTTTTTTTAATTTTTTTTAAAACTATATAGAAATATATACATATTTTTAAATAAATATACTTTCATGTGGCTTAAAAAAGAGCGTAACATACTTCTAATTTCTAGTAAGTAGTAAATTATTGCTTCTTACGATGTTCATGCTGTAAAATCAACTCGAATGAAGTTAAACCGAGATTTTGATAAATAAAAAATTAGGTACAATATTCTCATAAAGTAATTCTTAAATGCTAAAAAATCATAATAGTATTTGATATCATAATTGATGCGAGCAAAAGGTTGCTTGTTCAATAGGTCTTGGACTTGAGTCATTTTGGCCAAGTTTCCTGCAAGCGATAGAAAGAGGGCCTATAAAAAATACATCCGCACTCTAATGCTCAAATCAGTAAGCAATTGTAAAAAGATGAAAATAACTAGAGCTACGATGAATGACAATGGAACATGAGAATATCGTGCTTTCATCGGAATGCTAGTGCTAAAATTGTATGTTTTAATTGGGGAGAAGAGACTTGCTTTTATAGTCATAGTCCCTTACTGGGTGGAGAACTGTAACTCCATAGGACTCAAATTGATGGTTGCTGCAAATAGACCCCCTCAAATTCGAAAACGACCGGCAAGGATTTTGAGAGGTTAGCCTCCCTAAAAATCTTTGGACGGATTGGTCTACCTTCCCCTTCCTCTTCCTCCTTCTGCTGAAGAGGTTTTGTGGGTTGTCTTGTATTAAGAAGATAGAAAATGAAGAAAATATAGAGAAACATCTTTAGATCAAACTTGTCAAATACCGAAAATATTGCATTATTTTTATTTTTACTGTATGCTGCATAATATGACATAGCCACTAGAGGTGAAATGTCAGAATCACTACTAGCAACAGGTTCAACAGTAGGCATCTACATGGAATCAAAGCTTAAATGGTCAATGGATTCAATGTTGTCGAAAGGAACAATTGGTAAGGGAATATCAAGTAAATGTGGAGTGTGAGATCCAAAAGGAAAAACATATTCGTAGAATATTACATCCCTTGACACAAATATATTATGATTAGCTATATCATAGAACTTAGAACCTTTTTGTCCTTGATTATAGCCAATGAATACACACTTAGAAGTTCCAGTATCAAATTATCCTTGGTAGGCAAGACATTAGCCGCAAATCATAGGCATCCGAACACACTCAAATTATCATACAAATGAGGTTTTTCATAAAGCAATTCATAAGGAGTTTTCCAATTTAGCACAGATGAGAAACCTATCTGTGATATGCGTGGGATGAGTAGTGCATCCCCCCAAAACTTCCTTGGTAGATTACTTAAAACATATTTGCCATTGCTACTTGAAACAAGTCTTTGTATTTTATTTCTACTACACCATTTTGTTGTGGTGTGTATGTGCAGACCGTTGATAAGTAATCACCAAAGTAGCAAACAAATCTTGACATTCCATACTAAGAAACTCACTACCATTATCAAATCTTATTCTCGTCACATTAATATTAAACTGAGTTGAAACCATCTTGCAGAAATTCTTAAGGCGAGTTATGCAGCGAAACTCGTGTTGCATGAGATATGTCCAAGGAGTTCGTGTGAAATTATTTACAATAGTGAGCATAAAGTGACGATCTATAGTTAAGGGTCACTTATAAAGCCCCCAAATGTCTATGTGAATCATTTCAAACATTCTTATGGTCTGAATTTCACTTAAAGAAAACACAAATGAGTTAAACTTTTTATAAATAATCTTTAGACAAGAGATATGTGAAGAAGAGTATATCTTATGGACGATAATAAATTAATTTGTTAAAGATAATACCTAATATTAATATAATGAGTAAGGGATGTCACACTCAATATGTGTAGATAATCTGAGTTTTTATTGTTTTTATATAATTATAACAAAGAGAAAAAAATTATTATTTTGTTAACTTTATTTTTATTTATTTTAATTATGCATGAATAGAGTATTATTAACAAAAAATAAATAAATGGTCAATTTATCTACAATAAATATGCTTGACGGTGTTTTGGTCAATATAATTTTGTCAACCATCAACGATAACTCTAACGTTCTCAGACTCAATAAATAACATGGATATACAAATACAAGTAAATGATGTCTGATACGACGAATAATAGTTTTTATTTTTGTCCAATAAAAAACAACCACCAAACATATAACTCATATCTCAATTAATATTTACTTTAGTTCAAAAAATAAATACAAACATATTACAACTATCTCGATACGCAACCACTTATTTCTGTTTTTCCTCCCTACTTCTACGAAAAAAATAATTTAAAAATGTATCCAAACACAATTCCTGTTTCTCAAAATGTCTTCAAATTCTAGTGCCTCGATTTTTTTTTTTTTATAAAATTCATTATTATGACTTTCAATACATTTAAATTCAAATACTGATTCAATATTTGAATATTTCCAAATCAACTATATATTCAAAAGAAATAATAAAGAAATTTCATTCGTAGGATTTAAATTCAACCTTACCAGTCGAACAGGGTCTCGTGGGCTCTTGTTACCAACTTTTTAACTGATTCTATTGATTCCCAGATATCAATCCAATTTATGGTGCCCTAGAATCAAACGACGCCGTATGCGCATTGCTACTTCTCTTATAGAAACGCATAATTCAAATTTTTTGCGTTTGAACTTCTGCCCCTGAGCACAGTGGTCCACTTTCCCTAACACAAAACTCATGAGCTGAAAAGTGAGAATTCCAAGAGGAAGATGGATGATTGGGATCTAAGCGCAGAGGAATTGGATTCCCTGGAAAGAGATGCTCTGAAGCAATTGGCTCAGCGCAGTTCCTCTTCAGCTGCTGCCACTACCAGTAACAGTAATTTCAGTAGGTCGAATGTGTCTTCTATGCCAGGGGTTGTGCCATCTTCCCGTTCTCCAGCCAAGCCCACCTGTCTCTCTCATCCGCCTGTGGATGGTGATAAGGTTTCCTTTCTTTTCACCCATCTCTTTTCTGTTGTTTCCCATTTAGTAATGTTGGTAGCCTGATAAGTAGATTGTGTTGTCTTGAAGTAGATAAAATTTGGTAATCGCTTTTAGAAGGGGCCTTGACGTTTGTTGTGAAAGTGCTTATATCCTTAGTAAGTTGAAAGCAATTATCCAAGCTCATGGAAATCTTCCCATTCTATCCTCTTTAGTATTCTTTTAGCTTTCTCTTCTTGAAACTCAGGAAGTAATTTGAGCTGCAAAGAAAGTGGATTGTTTTTTTAATGAGTTTTTTGTTTGTCAGAAATAAAATTGAGAGAGTCAGAGGTGCAAACTTGGAGACTACAACAATTCTTGGCTCTCCTCTTTCCTTTGCATTTTTGGATATCATGGGATTAAGTTCTTTAATTACCGCATGCATTAAAGCAAATTGCATTTCTCAAGGAAAATAAACCCTTGTAACTCATGCCATTAGCTTGCTCATTCTTCGTCTTGATTTGTGAAGCATATTAATACCTCACTGCAGGCAACAGTATTACCTTCAAAACTCGTGCCAAAGATAGTTGGTGAGTTCCTTTTGTTTTTACTTCATGTAAACTGTGTTCATATTTCTGATTGCCCATATTCTTACTTTTGCCTATTCCTGCATTCTGTGGGATAACTTACTCCTAAGTGCAGATGATTCTTCGAAGCAACAGCATCCGAAGATCACAGTCAAATTCTTTTTACATGCCAGTGGAAACATTGCAGCAAAATTTCCTTATGACAAGGTGTGCCTTTGCCTGTCTGACTTGTTTGGTTTAGTAGACATAAATATTAATTTTCCTGTTACCATCATTCTTTTATCTGCCAATAGGTACTCATAGGAGCCTTCCACAATATTCCAAGAGCCAGTTGGAATGCAAAAGAAAGGTCTGTTTCTCTTTTTGTGGACTTCTCCCTAGTTTAATGTAGTATCAATAAATTCTTAGTCTCTACTGTAAGGGGTCCAAACAAGGAAATTGCTCTCTTTATGATCATTTTAACCTTTTTGTCTGTTTTCTACTTGGATTTTGTTGATAACTATTTTTGTTTTATCTTTTGCAGATTGTGGATGTTTCCTTTGTCATCATTATCAACAGCAGAATGTGTTCTTCGGGATTTCCCTGGCTCTAATGTTGAGGTGATACTTACTGTTCTGGGAATCTTTGATTTGTTGTACTTTCATGTGTACATGTAGGGTTCGAATAGGTGTTATTGTCCATATCCTTCTCTATGTGAAGATTATTTATCATAATAGAAATAGTCAGCGAAAACCACTCTTGGAGTATGATCATACATGTGACTGATAGAAGTGATGGTTAATTTGATAATATTAGCTGTTATTTTTCCAGATAGAGAACTTGGATCCTTTGGTTAGGCGTGCTATTGCTGCTGCCACTGTGCTTCCAGATCTTCAAGGTAAAGTTGATTCTTTCCTTTGTGTTTAGCAACCTGAGCAGGGATGCCTTTCATCAATTAGATCCAAATAAATATAGTCTTTTCTGATGGATGCCTGAGCCAAACATTTATAAAATTGTCTACTACGGCACTTTTAAGTACTGTGGGAAAACCTATCTTGCATATGCCAGAAGGGCAAAGTTAGGGAACTTACTGATGGGTCTTGGAGGAGAATAGAATGTGAAGATTGAATTAAGTGTTTTAGTTGTACACTGTAGAATGGTATAAATGTTTCTTGAAGTTGGTGTATATGGACAATGTAGTTTGTATTTCAAAATTTAACCGTTGCTATTTTGGAAAAGTAAGAGAACATGATTCTAAGGGGAAAATGGGACTACATGTTCTTTTATCATCCAAATTTTTCACAGAATACTTTTCAAAATACAGTGGAGTGCACATATAATTTCTTTCCCCTTTCATGAACTTCTATGTTTTATAATTTGGTCAGGGCCAGGATTTTTGTGTATTACGCTGCCCAAATAATAAGTTTCTCAATTTCATGTTCTCAACAGACCGATATGAAAAGATCCCCGGTTATATTGAAGCAAAGCTCTTGCCTTTTCAGCGTGATGGTGTCAGGTATGTAAGACTAGTTCTGCAAAATACTTTGTTCTTTCATTTAGTAAGATCCAAGTTTCACATGTTAAATTTTGGTGACCTCAACATCTATTGATCTGTTCTGCTCAAATTGACATTTGAGTACTGATGATTCTGCCCTTTTAGATTTGTATTGCAGCATGGAGGGCGGGTCCTGCTGGCTGATGAAATGGGGCTCGGAAAGACTCTTCAGGTGTTGAGTCTTTGACTAAGATTCTGGTTTCTCGCTTGTATCATTCTCTTCAACTGGGACGTTTTTGCCAAAATAATACTCTTTCATAACATTATTTCATTCTGTGCCCAAACTAATTTGCAAATTGGAACAGAGTATAATAAATGTTGAAAGATGATTTTAAGTTTTTAAGGTTAAAAGCTGAACAAATGAAAATTTGACATCATCTCGGGAATTTACAATCTGCACTGGCTATCAGTTTTTTGTCTTGGAAAAATTTCTCTGGAAAGCCCTCCCCTCTGTGTATTGGACTTAAAAGGATGGTTCCTCAATTAGTTTGTCCCTGTAGATCCAATTTCCTCCCTCTTTTCATCATCAAGTTGTATGTTTGACAAGTGATCGGAAATTTGTCAACCCACTTTTTAATCTGGACAAATGAAAGAAATGTTAGCACATTCTACAGGCGATTGCGGTAACCTCTTGCATTCGTGAGGCATGGCCTGTTCTCATTCTGACCCCATCTTCCCTACGGCTGCAATGGGCTTCTGTAAGTAAATGCCAAACATCTTTGCTTAGATTTATTATTCATTGCACTTATTCTCTGCTGCTTTTTTGCAGATGATCCAACAGTGGCTGGATATTGCACCGTCACATATATTGGTATATTTCTGATTCTGATGTTTGGTCATTTCTTTTGATTACAATGCATGATAAGGCTTGATTTTTGCTGATTGGACCTTCCTCAAGTAGATTTATAAATTTCCCTGATATATATATATATATTATTCTTGTATGTCTTTGACTTTGTTTTGTCTTGATAGAAGAGAGATGTAGGGACAAATTTTATAAGAAAATATGATGATAGAATGAAAACCACATCAAAACAATAGGAGTATGAGTCACATGAAAGGGCAGGTCATTTATCTTTTCAATTTTGCATCAAAGGTAAAGTTAATCTACAAAAACAACGTATTTTTCTATTCTTGTCTAGTTCCATATTATGGGATGCCTACCTTTTATGCTGGAGGCATTCTATGGAAAGTGCGGGTATCCCTTGAGATCCCTCCACATTTATGTTTAGTGTATGAGTACATAAAGATGACTCACTTTCTGGAAAAATTTTATAATAATTAATGAGAAAGCTTCTCTTTCTATTTACATCAGTTCCTGATGGTCCTTGTTTATTTGTGTCCAACACACAATTCTTTCATTGGTAATTTGCATGTTCTCTGCTTCATGTTACTGCAAATGCTTCGCCAAATATATGTACTGCGATAACTAAGCTTGTTGGCCGAATTGATGTTGGTACATTATGAGAATAAGGAATTGTAGTCCATTCCGATGCATGATAATGCAAATATGAGTTACAATATTTCTCAAGGATATTATTTCTTGTATACCTTGTAAATGAGTGTCCATGATGCCTGATACAGCTAAAGTGAATTACTGGTTAAAGTTGCTTTGTTCCTAGCATCTAAGCAAGTTCTCCCATGAGTAGTTGCACTGTTAATTAAATGATCATGTGCTGTGGAAAATCCATCAGAATCATGATCTTGATACTACATATTTGTACATAGGAGGCTGTTTGCAACAATAAATCAGAATCTAAGCAAGTCATAAACAGGTGGTTTTGTCTCAGTGGAGTGGTTCAAACAGAGTTGGATTTAATATTGTGCCCTCAAACACCAGGAGGCCTATCAATCTTGATGGTGTATTCAACATCATATCCTATGATACTGTACCTAAGTTGCAGGATATGCTTTTGGCTTCAGATTTTAAGGTAATTGCTCGAAATGATGTATTGTATTGTAGTGTACTGGTGCGAGATTTGCTTTTTCTGTAGCTTAAAATTATAGACATTCCTTGTTTGAACTTTCAAATGATAGACTCTTGGATTCATGCTTTTGCTGTGAAATTCTAATGGATTTGACAAGGATGATATGCGGAGTTGCAGTATTTCATTCTTTGGTTTTAGAGTTATGCTAAGGAAATTTTTCCTAGGCTGGACATGTATACCATGACTATTATGCCTATTGACCCTCTGGAAGTTATATCATTTGTATCCATGAAGTGAACATATATTGATGCGTGTTCTAAAACTCTTACTTACATTTTATTACTTCTTTTATGCATTTTCAAAATTCACTAAAAAGGATGGAGTGTTTTGGTGTTTATTTCTCTGTGCATAATTCTGTATCAAAGGTCCTGGTGAAATTTGATGATTTTTTGTCCATAGGAATCATTTGCCCAGTTTTTTTTATGGAAAAATTAATTTTATGATACCGACTTTTTTAAATTTACCTTTATTATTTTCACTCTGTGCTTCACAGTTAACAAAGCCAAGATGCTTATGCAATAGAAATACGACATGTCCTTTGTATTAGAAATCCCTGCTCTGTTAGACAGTTAACATCCTTGGACTGGTCCACGCATCATGAAATTGCTTAATTTCACTCTTATTGGTTAATAAAGAAGCTTCAGTCGGTAAACTCTTAAGCAGATGAGTTCCAATCTGGTGTTTTATTTTCTTGTTGTTTGCCATCTGCCAACAATGCTAAGTTGCTAGTATACTATTCCTGAGATTGGTCTTTCAATCATCCTGTGGGGATGTGGTCCCTTTTATTTAGGGCGAGCATGGAATGCAACATTATGAATAAGAGAATAACTTTGCTTGAGTTCTTACTTGTTACTTTGTTGCCTTTGAGCGTCTTACGAGCATGCATGTGAAAAATGTTGGCTGCGCAACCAGCTGGGTGAAGCCTAAATGTTCAAGATCTAGTACGAGCTTAATTGAAGCTTGACAAACCAACTATTTCGAGATTGAGCTAGGCTTGAGCCGGAGTTCGAGCTTGAACTCAGCTTGTCGTACTGCAATTAAACTAAAGCCCTATTGATCAATTGACCAGTAGAAAACAGTTTCTACTGAGGGACTTTCTCCATTTGTAGCAAAAATATATTCTGCAGTTTAAATTCTATACGTACCTTGGACGATCTCCACATTGTCCGATGAATTGGCTAAGTAGTTTATGCCGGAATTGCATCAATGTTAATCTTCCTGAAAAACAGAATTGTCAGTTTGTATACCAAGAGAGAAGAAACCCTTCTTTCTCTTTGGCACTATTTAAGTTTCAGTGGTGGTTCCCCTTGCCTGCAAAGCAAAGAGCAAGGTAAAAGGGAAGGTTCCAGCCATGACAACATGAAGAGCCCTTGGTAGCTCTTTGAATGGAGTCTCATGGGTTTCTTCATCAGCATTCCAGAAAACCTTTCTTTTCTATTCCTTTTCTTCTTCTGAATTACTGATGATGATTCTGGTGAATGAGGGGTCGAGTTGAATGGAGGTGTGAAACTACAATTAAACAGAAGAAATGGCACTAAAAATTAATAAATTATATGTCCAGCTAGGGTTCTAAATAGACTATAATCTGACAAAAGGATATATACATGTCGATATATGATTCGGATACAAAATTACTTAAGTACGTACAAGCATTTGAATGAATAGATAAAAGGCTGAAAACTAGCGCAAAGAATTGCCTTCCAGCTTTGCTGGAGTTGAGATTTCAAAGTTGAATTCAAACACTACTGAAGCCGGTTTCAAGCTCTTTTGAACCAGCTCTATTGGTTCCCAGTCTTATAAAGATTTGAAATTCCTTTAGCTTACTGTATCTAGAATTGCTGGTTAGATTCCATGCCAATATTACTTATCCTGCTTGATTCAACAAATAATTTTAGACGAGAGTTGAAAAGTTGAACTTTTGGGTATCTTTTCAATTTCACCTTCAGAACTAGTGGTCAAGACTTGTGTCGCATTATTTATTTTGAGGGAGAGAGTAAAATTAGGAAGAAGGTTTATTTTTCAAGAAAAAGAGTCATACTTTTGGGACATCTTGAGTAGGACATAGATGTAATAAATTTGAGAAAGATTTGAGTATGTTTTTTGGCCATTTCTCTCATTTTTGCCTTTGGATAGCATAAACTACCAGCTGATGGCTTTTCGTAGATGCATGACAACCTCACTTCTGCTCATTTGTACAAACTGCTTACTTTGAGAATTGCGCACCGTATCTTAATGAGCGAACAACTGTGTGCCTAATTTGGGAAGTTTGACCTCTAAATCAATCCCAAGAAATTTGGGATGAGATCCCCATAAATCACGAATCAACTAATCTAAGAAGATAAACCATAAAAACTACACACTATAATCAACAGATTTTCAACACACACAAATATATATGTGTATATACTATATGTATATTTTTTATTTGTTACGGCAGCCTTTTATAGTGATTGCATCATGCTTGATGAATTGTATAAATCTTCTAAGAATTACCATTAACAGGTTTTTTATTTGACAAATTATGATTTGGCCATTCAGGTTGTGATTGCAGATGAATCGCATTTCCTGAAGAATGCTCAAGCAAAACGAACAAGTGCCTCCCTTCCCATATTGCAGGTTGCTCTTTCCTCTTTTACGTGGATATCTTGCGACTTGCATCCTTGATAGAATATACATATGAATAATATCAAGCAGGAGTGGTTCTATATACTATTTAAGGATTTGTCCTGCTTATCACCAAAATGCTCAGGTTGTTTATTCAATCTCTCTGAGAAATAAAAAATAATACTGAAAAGAAAGTGAGGTTCGAGAGACAAGTTTATATATGTTTCTTTGTTATGTTGGTAAGCTTTTCTTTCCTCCTGTATTCCCCGTTTTGTCTTTAAGATTCATGTTTGCAGTACTGCCTTTGTTATGAAATAATTGATATCTCTCTCTCTCTCTCCACTCACCTCTTCCTCAATTTTCATGTCAATATGCTGATGATCTATAGAAAGCTCAATACGCGATCTTGCTCAGTGGAACTCCTGCATTGTCACGACCAATTGAACTATTCAAGCAGGTATGTTAAGCATCATTTTCAGAGTTAAACTCCCGGCTTATGCTTCAAATTGACAGTTGGTATCTGCTTGCAGTTGCAAGCCTTGTATCCGGAGGTGTATAAGAACGTTCATGAATATGGTAGTCGTTATTGCAAGGGTGTAAGTGAAAGTTCCTCTGACGTATCTATTATATCCTTTTCTAAGTATGACAGACCTAATAAACTTAATATTGTGTTTCTCAGGGTATATTTGGAGTCTATCAAGGTGCAAGTAATCATGAAGAGCTGCATAATTTGATGAAAGCGACCTTAATGATTCGAAGACTCAAGAAAGATGTTCTTTCTCAGCTTCCTGTGAAGCGCAGGCAACAGGTATGTAACTTGATTGCTAAGTGATATTTGTTCAATACTTTTTCCATCCATGATTTCTATAATACCACAATTAAATGTTTTGGCCTTTACTTTGAAGGATGTAAAAAGAAAAAAGAATCTATCATCTCGAATGCATTGCTTTAACTGGATTGTTTATCTTTTATTGGTCCCAAACCTTTGTCCACTAAATTGATAGTTTGTGTTATATAGGTCTTGTACATTTCAGTTGATATCTGAAAATCTTTGTAGTTCACTTGAATTCCTCTTCAGTATTTTCCCTTTTCTTCATCCATCAGTGCTTGGTATTTTCATTCGTTGTTCTGTCAATTGATTGATAAACTTATTGCTTCTAAATCCAAGATCTCAAATCCTTGAATCTAGAACTCCAGTCTTGAAGCCAACTGCAGTATCCCAAACGAAAGTTTGGTTGTTCAGTTGAGTCAAAAGATTCAAAACTTTCACTCATAACTTAGTATACCAGCTGCTATATGAGAGTGAGCAATGAAATTCTCTTCTATCTTGTAATACATGGTGGTTTTGAGTATTAAACTTGCTTGAAGTTGCATAACTCCTCTATTCCTCTTTTAATTATGTTATAAACTCCTGGGATAGTTGGAGCTCTGAGTGACTAAACTTACTCATTTGCTCTGTTTTACTTCTTACTTAACAGGTTTTCTTGGAACTGGGGCAGGACGATATGAGACAGATAAATGCACTATTCTGTGAGGTGATGAGAATTTCATGTGCTTTTGGGTTTCTTGATGAGCACAACATTTCTTCTATAATACGATGTTATGGTTCATTGTCGTCCTGCTATGTTCTGTTCTATTATTGAACCATCTGGACTGTAACTTATCTTCATTTAACCTGCTCTATGTACTTTTCAAGAAAATGACTAGCTCTTCATCTTGAATAACATTTCTTAGATGCTTACTCTGTACAGTATTCTTAAAGATGTGGACTGGTTTCTGAAATACTTTAAATCAATGGAATAATCCTACTAGTGATTCTTTTCCTACAGTTGGAGGTGGTAAAATTAAAAATCAAATCATGCCAGTCCAGAGAAGAAGCTGAGTCACTCAAGTTCACAGAGAAAAATCTTATCAATAAGGTAGGCCTGCCAAAGAAGCTCACATGAGTTCTTTTGTTTCTTGATTTCTTACTTTTAAATGGTACGACAATTTTATGCCCCTCATATTAAATTTGAACTTGCTGAACTGTTTCTCCTGTCTTAAAAGTTCAATTGTTAATAGTTTTATAATTTTATTTATCAGGTAAAGAATAATTTCTGCTAATTGTATATACCTGCTGATTTAATCTAGAGATAGAAATATGAGAAATATATTTTTCCCTGCCCGGTTGCCTTGATACCAACCTTTGCTACGTGCTTTGGCAAACGTCAGCCGGGAAAGCTGACCTATTAAACTCATAGAATCTCAAAGTATTATGATGGCTCTAGGCAATCCAGTCTTAACAATGTTATAAAGCATCTATTTTAAAAGCAGCGAAAACTAGATTAACAATTAGGTTCTTGTTTGGTATGTGAAGTAGTCTTTTTGGCCCATTGTTTGGCTACATATTTGAAATTTGTCTGGAATGGAATGTTTTTCCCGTTCTTTTGTTGGGTTTAGTCAAGTGATACTAGATACAGAGGAAATCTAATGGTCTTCACTCTTGTAACCATGGGCAATAAGACCTTAGAATACAAACACAAAAGCAGGCACAAACATAGATGTATGGTATAACTTCTGCATAAATCATATAGTGTAAGTTTTGTTTAATGTATTATTGAATGTATAATAATTTCGGGCATGTTTGTGTATAAAATCCTCAATGTATTCATATGTGTAATGTCGTTTGTACAGTTTTAATATTTTATATAAACAGATCTAGCTTTCAGCATATAAGTAGTATAAAAATATTATATATTTGTGTCATCCATAACTCCGATTTTGGTATTAGAATTTCATGTAGCTTTATATATGCTTATTTAATGCAAAATTTAATTTTCGAACTGAAATTTTTTAGAATGTAATTTGCACATATCATATTCAATGAAATTCATTTATCTAACAGGGAAAGCATTTCTATTTGGAGGGGTACGGACATATCGGTTTTTTGTTTTATACCTGCTGATTCCATCTTATTTAGGGTGAGGAGTGTAGGATTATACCTGCTGGTAGAGAAATTAGGAATCTTTAGTTTGCTTGTTATGAGCCTAACAAACAAGAAGAGGAAATGAAAGATTATGAGTTTGCTTTTCAGGAATGGTCATTCTTTGTACTGTGCATACAGTAAATTTTAACTGTAGATATCATGGATTGTAATTTGTTATAATTTGAAATTACATCAAAGATAATCTCTTGAGAATTGAATCTCTCATCCATAATTAACACCAAACCACTTAACCATCCTTAGAAGCATAAGCTTTGTTTCCTTCCTACTCCCTGAAACACAAACCACGTAATTGAAATGATCTTGTCTAAAACAAGAGAGAACCGTACTTAAGTTCCTATTGAAGTTCTACCAAACCTAGATGAGACTTATGTTCTTGAGAACATTCAAAAGCAAACTAATTGATCAAGGAGCAGGAAAAATCATTCTGCAAGTGACAGAAAATAGTATCGTAACGTTTAGAAAACATTCGCAATTTTTTGGTCAAAATGCATAATCAGACACTAAAATAAACTAAGCAATTCCATGTAAGACCTACAATGAGTGCACGCATAACATACAAGGAAACCTGGGTTACATGATGGGCTTTATCTTCTAGTTTTGGATCTCGTTTGTGTTTCACCCTCTTGTCTTCAATCACGAAGCAACTCCTAATGCTAGCTGGCCTCTGCTCTGTTCCCCTTCGCCTATTCATATATATAAAACAAGCAGTATTGTTGATATCGAAAACTTATGCTGACAACACTAAATTTGTTAAACTCAAGCAAAAGCTTAAATGATTTTTACTGATCTCATTCCTAACACTAACATCATAGTATTCCCACTTGTAAAGTCCCTATGATGTTCCGCATGATTGAGAGAACCTCAACAAAGCCTTTCATATTTTTAGCTAATAAAGAAATGATATTGTTGTTGTTGTTCTCTTTTCTTCTCTTTCTAGGAGTTGTAATGAACTTGAGAAACTACATGGAGAGTTCTCTTGAACATAGATGAACCACTCTTTGTTGTCTTTGTACACAAGAGAATCTGTCAATTTTCTTGTGAAATCTTGTTTTGAACTTTTAAGTTTGTTCAGTCTCATATCTGTGATCCTTTTTTAACTTAATCTGCAACTATAACTTCTTGGTTGCAAATGCAATCTGAATAATTCTTCTCCAAGTCTCATTAATATCCACCAGCCAAGTTTGCCTGATTGATTTGTTGTATTCAGGAAATGAAGTTGAGAAACTGCATTGAGGCCGCCATTAGAACGTAGATTAATCGCTCTCAATTATCTTTTACAGAGGAAATATGTGGATTTTCAAAATCTGTGTAAAATTTTAAGTTTTTTCATTCTCGTATTTGTTATCTTTTCTATAAAGCTGTAAGTGTAACTTCGTTGCAAGTTCAAGCTGAATAATTCTTCAGAAATTGATATTTATCATTCAAATTTGCCTGATTTTTTGTTTCTGTTTCTTTTGTTTTGTTTTGTATTCTCTTTCTACAGAGGAGAATCTGTGGATTTTCAATTGGAGTCTTGTTTAGAACTTTGGATTTGTTCAATGTCATACTCTTGATCTTTTCTGATAAGCTATGACTATAACTAATTGATTGCAAGTTCAAGCTGAAAAACTCTTCTTCAAAATTTTATTGATATCAACCATTCAAGTTTGCATAATATTGTACATTCATATTTTCCTGATTGATTAATTCTGATCCACTTTTTTCTTTGCTTTAGCGGAAATATTTATTCCATTCACAGTTATCTTTTAATTCATTTCATTCCATATGCTCCAGATTTATACTGATTCTGCTGAAGCAAAGATTCCAGCTGTTCTGGACTATCTGGGGACCATAATTGAGGTATAATATTTTCAATGTCGTCTTCTCATATATTTTCTCATCTCTTGCTGAGAATGCTTGATGTCAAACTTGAATGAAGAAGCTCATCTATTAATTAGATTGAGTTAATCTTCTATTATCAACACTTCTCAACATGGGGGGAAATCACCATATTGTTCTGAACCGAAGTTTTCTTGTCCAAAGTTTCGTTAAGACTAACAGTTATCATAGTTGTTCAGGAAGCTGACTAGGTTTATGAGATGTCTATGCCTGTGGCACAGATTCTTTTGCTTATATTTTATAGCAGTTATTCTGGAAGCTGACTTTAGGCTTATGACATGGTTATTCGTTTTATTGAGAATAATGAGTTGAGAATCATTTACAATCATTTGGTGAACCAATACATGATTCTCAACAGGTTACCAAGTTATCATCAAAAGTTTTAAATTGGCGTCTGGTATCGGCAGACACTATATGCATGCCCTAGATGTAGACATGAGAACATATTAGTCCCTGCTGGACAGACAGATTTATCTAGTATTATACCCATTTTAGATATGGAATAATATTTGGATTGAGTGCTTTTACGTGATGGATTCCATCAGACTAATTTTGGGTGTTCTACTATTTTGTATTTTAATAAGTTACCGTTCTGTTGAGAAGGTGGAAACTAGGTTTGTGATTGTTGAATTTTAATTTCATCATCGACATTCCTGCGTTTTTTTCTTTTTGCAATAAGGTTGTTTAAGAAGTGCCAACATAGTTGACCTCTTTCTTGTATACATAATATATATATATGTGTATGCATATGATGAGGGTATACTGGTAAATCAAGTAACAATGAGGATAAGATTGAAAATGCCAACTTTTAGTAATCTCCAGGATAAAGGTAAGGGAAATGCATTTTGGAAAGCCAATTCTCACTTCTTGCAAATAGACTTTTAGAGGTGTGACGTATAGAAGGTTCATTTAATATTAACAACTGAACATGGAAAAGATTTCCCAAATGGGCTTCCATTTCTAGAAGTTCATTTAGAATGTATTCCGAATCAAGCTCCTTGTCATCTAATTGATGCTTGTTTAGTTTCTATACATAATTGCTTTCCAGGTTTTTGTCATTTCCATTATGTTGCTTTCATGTGTATATTCTCATTGCGCCTAATAAGTTGCACAGGCAGGCTGCAAGTTTCTAATATTTGCGCATCATCAACCTATGATTGACTCAATACACAAGTTTCTTCTGGTAAGACCCTTGCTTTCCATCTTTTATGTTATATAAATACTTATGCGTTATTCACGGTCATATTTTCAGAAGAAAAAAGTTGGATGCATAAGGATTGATGGCAGCACGCCAGCAGCATCAAGGCAAGCTTTAGTGACGGAATTTCAGGAGAAAGATTCAGTGAAGGCTGCAGTGGTAATGCTTATGTTAATTTATAATGTGTTATATTGTTGTTTTGCTATGCTTTCCATGACATTACTTTTTAGTTATGGATGTCTAGTTGTCCATCAAAGCTGGAGGTGTTGGCTTGACATTGACAGCAGCGAGCACAGTTATATTCGCAGAGTTATCGTGGACTCCGGGAGACATCATTCAAGCGGAAGATCGTGCTCATAGGATTGGTCAGGTAACATTATTGGCTCATATGGGAAGATCTGGTACATGTATCTTTAGACACTAACTCAAAAGATGTTGGTTACGAGGCAGAAGACAGCCCTGTAACATTAATCACTTCAAGATACCTTGGACTTTGGATTACAGATTTTGGTTGTTAAATATACTTAAATTGTTGGAAGATAATTCTGGTTATCTCAATGGTTTAAGCTTTAACACGAATATTTTGGTTTTGTCATGGTGTCTTTAAAACTGATTCACACATTCTGAAATCTATTTTATGATTAAGCTTAATTAAGTGATCACATAGAATCTATGGTTTGATAGTTTGCATAGTCAAAGGTCCAATATTTTTCGCAGTCTTCACATGTTTTTCAACAAATTGAGCTGTCACTCTCTGCATTTTCAGAATTTGTGATGTTTGAACTGTATTTTTTTCTTTTGGTATAAATTTATGCTCCGGATGAGAAGTGGTGCTTCTTTTTCAGGTTTCATCGGTCAATATATATTATCTGCTGGCAAACGACACAGTGGACGATATAATATGGTACTTCTTTATGTTCCTCTCATTCTTACAGATGTGATTTTTAGTTGTATGACTTTTCTTTTTAGTTCCAATTCTATTTATAGCTAAACTACTATATCAATTTGAGAAAGCAGTGAGTAACTTGGCTGACATTTTCAGGGATGTCATTCAGAGCAAGTTGGAAAATCTAGGACAGGTACTTGACCATCCAAAACTTTATTTACTTACTGATGCTCTGCATTAGAGCTCTATAATCCCTTCAATTAAATAAAATGTCACCAGATCGTGCTATTGCCGTGTATTCGAAGGGATGTGGGAAGCCATAGTGTCTGGCTTGACTGCATTGATTATTAACTGGTTATACTGCTTTTGGACCTTGGGAGGAAGAGTTTTCTAAAAGGAAATACATAAAGGAAATACTCATAAGAATCCATTTATTCATGAGTATTTGAAATAATACTGATTATTGATACATTATTTCAGTGGGAAACGCGATAATGTAGCTTATATGCTTTCATTTTTCCTTTCTTCCATTTAATCCAAGATTCAAGCTGAGGGCTATTGATTCTGTTTGTTGCCTACAGCTGTTTACGGTCAATTGATGACTCTTTTCCTTATATTTTGCATGAAATTAAAGCTGATTGTTTGCCATTGATGTCTAGATGCTTGACGGACATGAAAATTCTCTAGAAGTTTCAGTTGATCAATCAGGATGCAGCCCTTTGAAACAAAGGACACTGGATTCCTTCGTGAAGCGTTGTAATAACTCTCACTCTGATCATGAACCCAAGCACAAACACCCGAGGAACTGAAATTCCAAGTACATATGTGAATCTTTGTGAAGACACTATTATTGTTCAGAGGAAATTGTATTAGCATGATAATTAAAAAAATCTAAACATCGACAAGCATAATCCTATGCAGTCATTCTAAATGACTGGTTTATCATATCGGTTTCCCCAGGGTAATATTCACTTTCATCATCTCTCTTATTCTGTCTGATCCCTTTGTGAGATGTATTTATGTTCACTGACATTGAACCTTCACAAGTGAATCGCGTGAAGGAGTGGTTATAGCTAGCTGTTCCGTTGCTGCATGTCTTACATTATTCGATTGCCTCTGAATGTTCAAAACATTATTAGGGGCACTATGGATAAAGCCTAAAGCGCTTTGAACCGTCGTTCTTGGATATGAAATGTTCTTCTGGTGGATTACCCTCCAGCAGCCCCTTCTCCACCCAGTTCAGTAGCAGATCAGTACATTGATGCCAGAATTGCTATCTATGATCTTGTGCTTGAATTTCAGTAACAGATGAATGATTGTTGTTCCAAAAAAAAAACTTTTGAAACCCGGTTTGAATTTCCATTTCCATGCTTCTTATTGCCTTGGTAATTTATTACTAGAAGTAATTTATCTTTCTGTATTTATTAAAATAAAATAATTTATATATATATATATATTTGGATAAATAATTGATTAATTTCTTTTGGATAAGTACTAATATGTTTTTCAATATCCATTTGATATAATGAAACTCATTGAAGTTGTCCACAACCTCGTATATCTAGCGCTTAGGTGGATTGTCTCAATGATTCTGTTTTATTATATATAGATGAGAGAATTAATTTTCAAATAATTGATTGTAGAAAGATTTATTATAACATTTGGATTCATAATTAAAATTTCAAATGCAGATTATAGTTAAATTCCAAAATTAGCATCATTTGTAACATTCATGGAGGAATTAAAAGAAATTACTTAATGTGCATGATGATAATTTTAACTAAAAAATAATTGCAGTTGAATCAAAAAGCCGACTTTATAATTTGTATAAAACATAGTTTTGATGCAATTCATCCTCAAAAGTGATTATTAAAAAATAGTCAAATCGCCTAAAAAATATTACATTTGCACTGAAAACGAGATCTAATTTATTTAATCTCAGGATCAACGGAAACTTAAAATATAAATTTTTAATTAATTCATAATAAAAATTACAACTTTTCTCTACACCTACATAATTATAAACCCAAATTGGAGGACTAAAAAAAACAACAACAACGAGCCTCGGTGAAATAGCTGAGGATGGCTGAAGTGCCCCCGTGCAAAGCAGCACCCCCAGGAGAAGCAGCGGCGGAGGTTGGGTACGACACAGAAATCCAAGAAAGAAAAAACCCGCTGGTAAAAGGCCTCAAAACCACCGTTCTTTTCAGTACATTTCGTTTCTTGAATTTTTGGCGAAGAGGGTTTCTTCATTTGATGTATTTTGGTCGGTTTGGAGATTATACTTTGTCAATCATGTTTTCTGCGTGGGTATACTTGTAGTGGTGACTTCATGATATAACTGCTTGAGTAAGGTTTGACCTCACCTGTTCTGCAATTTCCTAGAAAGAACCCAATCAACATAACAAAGTCCGAATGTCTTGTTTAAGAAACTGTCACTTTTGGCTGTTGTATGTCTGAAATGATTCGTGCCCTTCTTACTTATATGATGGCCTTCTATGTTATTGAAGGATAATTGGTTAAGAAGCAATGCATTGATATGTTCCATGTGTATGGAGGAGGAATGAAAGTCTAGAACTGATGTTGTTCATGTCTGCTCCATTCTTTTGATAGTTAGTTTTAGATTTTTCACCTAGGAGCAAGTTCTGCAATTCAGATATTCTATGTCGGGCGGTTTCTTTGTTTCTGCATTCTTATTACTAGAACTAGTCAGCCAATAGTTTGTTTGTCTTGTTGATCAGTTTTAGATAATACGACCGCATCTATTACTCTACTCCTCGACTGCTCGTTTATGTTTTCTTTTGATGACTTGTTATGAAGTTTCAACAAACTTTGATCTGAAAGATGTTTCTGAGTTGCACATCATGCTCTTGGCCATGTTCATTATAGCATGTCGAAATGCAAGCCTAGAAACTGGGTTCTGTTTAGATGCTTATGTCTTTTTGGAGCCATCTGTTTACGTACTTGCACTTGGAGTTGTTACTGGTGTTTGTACACGTTGCATGGCGGTGTGATCTATTTAAGGGGACATTTAATGCTAACATTTGTGAATTTTGTGACTTACATAAGTACGTTATATTTTGTGAATTGGGCGTCTTTTTTCTTCGAAATTAGTGCATTTGTATGGACTTTTTGTTGGATGCATGACATAAATTGATGAATCTGGAGTTTCAATTGAAACCCGATACAGAAACAAGTCACAAGTCGCTTGAAAATACTGAAAATGAAAACAAAACCAAACAACGCAATTTCTCCACTTTAACCTAGAAATCACGAGTCAATTTCATGAAACTCTATCTATAGTCAAGAGTTAATTTTCTTTGCATTATCACGTCCCAGTTCCATACGTTCACAGTTTTTGCACGGACTAAACATGTAAACCACATGCTTAATTATGTATTAACGTATTACAGTTTGTTTTTTCTTTTCCCTTCCGTTAGTGTAATTTCAATTTGTTAATGTTTCATTCTGTAGTTCTAAGACTATACGCTATTGTCTGAGAAGCTATTGCTGCAACTAATTGATGGTTTTCACACTTGAACTTCCAGTTTACAAAAGTATATAAAGATATTGCTGACTGCTAAGATTCATGTGTCTGCTTTACTCATCACATGTGTTATTTTTCTGGAATGCATGATTGATTTGAATGGGGTTTGATAGTTATATGCTGAACTTTTTCCAAACTGGCAGATTGTTTCAAGGTGAATGAACCAGTAGGCAAAGTGAATCGAATATGGTAAGCAATTCTCATTTCTTTCTTTGTTCATGTCTTTGGGTTTTGATCATAGATGTAAATTGCGCACCATGGAGCATTGCGCAAAAGGGGTGAGTGCGCCGCCGCTGGGATTTCACATGGTGCAGCCATGGTGCTTTTTTCTAGTGCACAAGGCGTGCCATGGCGCTCCTGGATGAAGCCAAGCCTTAAAATGCTGGGCTTTCTTTAAAATAAGGAAAAACCAAGCTGAACTCAACAAATCTGCTTTTTTCTTGAATCTATTGGCTAAAAAATTAAAGCCTAAGCTTGAATATGTTGATTCTGGTAAAATACTAATGTATAAAAATATAAATTATATATGCAAATAGGTGCCATGCTTCAAAATGGCTCTAAAGCACTTTTGCGCCATTATGCACCATGCGCCTTTAACAACTATGGTTTTGACACCATTGTATGTCAAAAATATTATTATGAACTTTGCTCTAGTTGATAAATTAGGAGAAATGTTACTTCTTTATTGTTTTATTGGAAAGAAAATGAGTCTTTCATATTCATTAAAGGTCTGAGTATTGCTACTTTCATTGTTGCCGTGAGTAAAAAATAGAACAATCAAGAGATAGATGTAAAAATGTAACTTGAAATAAATAATAGCTTGTATAATAAAGTCGAGGAATGATCTGCAAGAAATGATGTGAAAAGAATACTAAGATAGAAGTTGTATTGCTACTAAGTACTACATAATTGCCTAAAGAGGATTATGGTTTAGACACTATGATCTACTACAGCCATATTGAATCTTATGAACATTACAGATCCTTAGTCTATGAGAAATAAATCATCTGCGTACACGAAGTTAAACAAGCTATTGAATTTCTGTTTCATCTACTGTTGATCTGTCTCTTACACGTGGAAATGAAGATTGTTATTTCTCTTCACCTGTGACATCTGGTATTGGTGAGTAGAGCTGGATCTAAAGATTGCTGTGACTAAACAAATGAAAGAATTAAAATGAGGAAATTGAGGGAAAGGTGGTGAGGAGGGTCTTTACAATTGAAACAATTGGGTTAACTGGAGCAAGGAGTACTTGGTGATAATGAAGGAAGTTTTGGCATTCACAATTGAACCTTATTTGTCAATTTTGGGTCTGAATATAGCACCAATGTCCTATATATTCAATGTACAAAGAACTTGCATGCCCTATTGCTAGTACCAAGTGATAAATTCAGTAAAGTAAATAGAAGAGCCTAGGTTTAGATCTTCTCTTATTAACACGTGATTTGGCCTATTTTTTAAGTCTGGTCGTGAGAATGGTTATTCTACATCCCAAATTAATTTTGGATATTTACTAGAACTCCCTGTTTCATAAATGAATCTTAGTGAGATACGCAAATAAACCACGATCTCGACTGTTGATGAATTCAAGCTATAGAGCACTTGTATTAGAAACAATGATAAACATCACAGAGGCACAGTCATCCATTGACTTTCTCCAGCAAAAAGTGTGCTAAAAAAGATAAACAATTAATCAGCCAGAAAAGAACCAACAATTAAGGTGAAACCGCAATGATCTAATCTTGATCAACTTTAATAAATTTCATTTTAGTACCTTGGTCATTCCATGAAAATCTTTTGTTCTGAAAAGCTCATGCTTTAATCCAAATATGTAGACATCATATGGGCTAGATAGAGGTGAAAGCGTAAGGACTCACCAATTCAATCTGCAAACTCGATGACATATTGGTGATGCTGCAAAAGTTAGAAACTCCTCCAAGCCTCCGGCTAACATTGTGCAAGGTCTTGAATGGCATTGAAAAGAGCCTCACAAACCCATATAAAAGATTCTTTCTTAGGCAAAGTTGTCTCATCCCCGGCCATACACACAGCTCCGACCCCTTCTGAAATAACAGCACCACAAAAATATTACATGCATATCCAAAGGCACCACCATCTTCGGCAGAGTACAACTAGAAGAATGACCAAAAAAAAAAAGAGTATCACATTTCTTACATGTAAAATGCACAAATGTATCTGTTATGATCCAGGCAAGGCAACACAACGAGAAAATTCAAGCGAACCTTGTACTTATAAATCAAATGTCAACGAAAATCATTTAAAGAGCACAGGCTCAAAGAACAATACAACTGCAATAAATGGGCGTGCAGACAAGCAGCATATGATATTCTCTATTTAAAAGAAAATTAAAAAAATATATATCATGGGAAATCAGAAAATCTAATGACAGCTAAATATCCAAGTGAAATAGTCAAACCACCACAAGATTGAGTGTCAATTTCATTAAGAATAACAAGATCATAATATCCAATTACATTGCAGTTGTTTCAAAATATAGATAAAAAAGCAAGAATTAACCGATTACATTACAGCGGTGCCTTTTTTCAACAGAAAATTTGAAGAATTCAAAGAATCCATGACTCCAAAAGAATCCCATCAACATGAAACTGCAATTTTTCAACAAAACCCAAATAATTTTAGGAATTGCTGACGCAATAAGAATCTCGTAAACATTAATTTCCAGAATGCCACAATATGAATTACAAGATATAGTCACAGATCTTCCAGCAATTAAAATCGTATATACACAAACTTCTACATAGTGTTAGGTACATATGCAGCAGATTTTCACTCACTCTCAGTAAAGAAAACCAAACAAAAAAAAAAAAAAAACAGAGAGAGAAGAGACCATGGAACGAGGGAAGGAGGCCATGGGCTTTGCCGCGGCTCTACACAACATCATTTGCATCTTCGTTTCATTTCATTCAGTTGCTTTTTGTTCTTTCCTTTTCTATATTTTTCCAATTTATTGCTTGGAGAGAGAAAGAGTGTGAGTGTGTGTCTGTGAAGGGACGCGGATTCGCAAGCCCACAACGTTTACACATGGCTAGATATTAAAATCGAAACACAAGCATGTAACTTGGATTTGATTTCGAGTGTTTTGTTTTGTTTTCATGGAGGTAAAAGAGAGAAAATAAAGATAAATAAATATATGTTGAGATATTATGCATGTTTGGAATTGTTTTTTTAGATAATTTAAAATAAATATTGAATATTTAATGTTGTGTTTTGAGATACAAAAATTACTATTTTGTCAAATCACTATCAAATTATATTTTTTTATATATATTTATGTATATATGTGTGTATATATATATGTATGTATTTATGATAAAACAGTTAAAATCACTCAATAAGGTATTTTTGTATAATGATAAACGGTATGTTTTAACTCATTTCGAAGATAACTTAAAAATGAAAACAAATATAGTGAACTTTTTTTTTAATTTATTTCATTCTCAAGATTTTTTCACACTACGTCTTGCGTTCAAATTTAGGTATTCGTGTTATTTGCACATATGAACATTAGATAAAATAAAAAGAAAATTCCAACCCACCTAGCTTTTGATTGCATGTTTAAAAAAAAAAATTAATATGAACCCAATATAGGTTGCGTTTAATAAATTCAGCTATATTACGAGTTTTATATGGGTCCCAAATGAATTTGATTATATTTATTTTTTTATTAGTCAATGAATATTATCTTTAACAATATTATGCAATTAATTGAAAATGCTATTATAATTATGAATTTAATAAGGTTTGTGTGTCTAATTGAGTCCCACTAGATCTTATCTCTTATATAGTTTCTAATCCTAAGTGGAACTCATCATCTTTTAATATTGAAAAAGAATAGTATTTTTTAATAATATTGTGCAATTAAAAAAAATACTACTATGCTTATGATAATACAAGTATTTTTTTTAATTTTTTTTAAAACTATATAGAAATATATACATATTTTTAAATAAATATACTTTCATGTGGCTTAAAAAAGAGCGTAACATACTTCTAATTTCTAGTAAGTAGTAAATTATTGCTTCTTACGATGTTCATGCTGTAAAATCAACTCGAATGAAGTTAAACCGAGATTTTGATAAATAAAAAATTAGGTACAATATTCTCATAAAGTAATTCTTAAATGCTAAAAAATCATAATAGTATTTGATATCATAATTGATGCGAGCAAAAGGTTGCTTGTTCAATAGGTCTTGGACTTGAGTCATTTTGGCCAAGTTTCCTGCAAGCGATAGAAAGAGGGCCTATAAAAAATACATCCGCACTCTAATGCTCAAATCAGTAAGCAATTGTAAAAAGATGAAAATAACTAGAGCTACGATGAATGACAATGGAACATGAGAATATCGTGCTTTCATCGGAATGCTAGTGCTAAAATTGTATGTTTTAATTGGGGAGAAGAGACTTGCTTTTATAGTCATAGTCCCTTACTGGGTGGAGAACTGTAACTCCATAGGACTCAAATTGATGGTTGCTGCAAATAGACCCCCTCAAATTCGAAAACGACCGGCAAGGATTTTGAGAGGTTAGCCTCCCTAAAAATCTTTGGACGGATTGGTCTACCTTCCCCTTCCTCTTCCTCCTTCTGCTGAAGAGGTTTTGTGGGTTGTCTTGTATTAAGAAGATAGAAAATGAAGAAAATATAGAGAAACATCTTTAGATCAAACTTGTCAAATACCGAAAATATTGCATTATTTTTATTTTTACTGTATGCTGCATAATATGACATAGCCACTAGAGGTGAAATGTCAGAATCACTACTAGCAACAGGTTCAACAGTAGGCATCTACATGGAATCAAAGCTTAAATGGTCAATGGATTCAATGTTGTCGAAAGGAACAATTGGTAAGGGAATATCAAGTAAATGTGGAGTGTGAGATCCAAAAGGAAAAACATATTCGTAGAATATTACATCCCTTGACACAAATATATTATGATTAGCTATATCATAGAACTTAGAACCTTTTTGTCCTTGATTATAGCCAATGAATACACACTTAGAAGTTCCAGTATCAAATTATCCTTGGTAGGCAAGACATTAGCCGCAAATCATAGGCATCCGAACACACTCAAATTATCATACAAATGAGGTTTTTCATAAAGCAATTCATAAGGAGTTTTCCAATTTAGCACAGATGAGAAACCTATCTGTGATATGCGTGGGATGAGTAGTGCATCCCCCCAAAACTTCCTTGGTAGATTACTTAAAACATATTTGCCATTGCTACTTGAAACAAGTCTTTGTATTTTATTTCTACTACACCATTTTGTTGTGGTGTGTATGTGCAGACCGTTGATAAGTAATCACCAAAGTAGCAAACAAATCTTGACATTCCATACTAAGAAACTCACTACCATTATCAAATCTTATTCTCGTCACATTAATATTAAACTGAGTTGAAACCATCTTGCAGAAATTCTTAAGGCGAGTTATGCAGCGAAACTCGTGTTGCATGAGATATGTCCAAGGAGTTCGTGTGAAATTATTTACAATAGTGAGCATAAAGTGACGATCTATAGTTAAGGGTCACTTATAAAGCCCCCAAATGTCTATGTGAATCATTTCAAACATTCTTATGGTCTGAATTTCACTTAAAGAAAACACAAATGAGTTAAACTTTTTATAAATAATCTTTAGACAAGAGATATGTGAAGAAGAGTATATCTTATGGACGATAATAAATTAATTTGTTAAAGATAATACCTAATATTAATATAATGAGTAAGGGATGTCACACTCAATATGTGTAGATAATCTGAGTTTTTATTGTTTTTATATAATTATAACAAAGAGAAAAAAATTATTATTTTGTTAACTTTATTTTTATTTATTTTAATTATGCATGAATAGAGTATTATTAACAAAAAATAAATAAATGGTCAATTTATCTACAATAAATATGCTTGACGGTGTTTTGGTCAATATAATTTTGTCAACCATCAACGATAACTCTAACGTTCTCAGACTCAATAAATAACATGGATATACAAATACAAGTAAATGATGTCTGATACGACGAATAATAGTTTTTATTTTTGTCCAATAAAAAACAACCACCAAACATATAACTCATATCTCAATTAATATTTACTTTAGTTCAAAAAATAAATACAAACATATTACAACTATCTCGATACGCAACCACTTATTTCTGTTTTTCCTCCCTACTTCTACGAAAAAAATAATTTAAAAATGTATCCAAACACAATTCCTGTTTCTCAAAATGTCTTCAAATTCTAGTGCCTCGATTTTTTTTTTTTTATAAAATTCATTATTATGACTTTCAATACATTTAAATTCAAATACTGATTCAATATTTGAATATTTCCAAATCAACTATATATTCAAAAGAAATAATAAAGAAATTTCATTCGTAGGATTTAAATTCAACCTTACCAGTCGAACAGGGTCTCGTGGGCTCTTGTTACCAACTTTTTAACTGATTCTATTGATTCCCAGATATCAATCCAATTTATGGTGCCCTAGAATCAAACGACGCCGTATGCGCATTGCTACTTCTCTTATAGAAACGCATAATTCAAATTTTTTGCGTTTGAACTTCTGCCCCTGAGCACAGTGGTCCACTTTCCCTAACACAAAACTCATGAGCTGAAAAGTGAGAATTCCAAGAGGAAGATGGATGATTGGGATCTAAGCGCAGAGGAATTGGATTCCCTGGAAAGAGATGCTCTGAAGCAATTGGCTCAGCGCAGTTCCTCTTCAGCTGCTGCCACTACCAGTAACAGTAATTTCAGTAGGTCGAATGTGTCTTCTATGCCAGGGGTTGTGCCATCTTCCCGTTCTCCAGCCAAGCCCACCTGTCTCTCTCATCCGCCTGTGGATGGTGATAAGGTTTCCTTTCTTTTCACCCATCTCTTTTCTGTTGTTTCCCATTTAGTAATGTTGGTAGCCTGATAAGTAGATTGTGTTGTCTTGAAGTAGATAAAATTTGGTAATCGCTTTTAGAAGGGGCCTTGACGTTTGTTGTGAAAGTGCTTATATCCTTAGTAAGTTGAAAGCAATTATCCAAGCTCATGGAAATCTTCCCATTCTATCCTCTTTAGTATTCTTTTAGCTTTCTCTTCTTGAAACTCAGGAAGTAATTTGAGCTGCAAAGAAAGTGGATTGTTTTTTTAATGAGTTTTTTGTTTGTCAGAAATAAAATTGAGAGAGTCAGAGGTGCAAACTTGGAGACTACAACAATTCTTGGCTCTCCTCTTTCCTTTGCATTTTTGGATATCATGGGATTAAGTTCTTTAATTACCGCATGCATTAAAGCAAATTGCATTTCTCAAGGAAAATAAACCCTTGTAACTCATGCCATTAGCTTGCTCATTCTTCGTCTTGATTTGTGAAGCATATTAATACCTCACTGCAGGCAACAGTATTACCTTCAAAACTCGTGCCAAAGATAGTTGGTGAGTTCCTTTTGTTTTTACTTCATGTAAACTGTGTTCATATTTCTGATTGCCCATATTCTTACTTTTGCCTATTCCTGCATTCTGTGGGATAACTTACTCCTAAGTGCAGATGATTCTTCGAAGCAACAGCATCCGAAGATCACAGTCAAATTCTTTTTACATGCCAGTGGAAACATTGCAGCAAAATTTCCTTATGACAAGGTGTGCCTTTGCCTGTCTGACTTGTTTGGTTTAGTAGACATAAATATTAATTTTCCTGTTACCATCATTCTTTTATCTGCCAATAGGTACTCATAGGAGCCTTCCACAATATTCCAAGAGCCAGTTGGAATGCAAAAGAAAGGTCTGTTTCTCTTTTTGTGGACTTCTCCCTAGTTTAATGTAGTATCAATAAATTCTTAGTCTCTACTGTAAGGGGTCCAAACAAGGAAATTGCTCTCTTTATGATCATTTTAACCTTTTTGTCTGTTTTCTACTTGGATTTTGTTGATAACTATTTTTGTTTTATCTTTTGCAGATTGTGGATGTTTCCTTTGTCATCATTATCAACAGCAGAATGTGTTCTTCGGGATTTCCCTGGCTCTAATGTTGAGGTGATACTTACTGTTCTGGGAATCTTTGATTTGTTGTACTTTCATGTGTACATGTAGGGTTCGAATAGGTGTTATTGTCCATATCCTTCTCTATGTGAAGATTATTTATCATAATAGAAATAGTCAGCGAAAACCACTCTTGGAGTATGATCATACATGTGACTGATAGAAGTGATGGTTAATTTGATAATATTAGCTGTTATTTTTCCAGATAGAGAACTTGGATCCTTTGGTTAGGCGTGCTATTGCTGCTGCCACTGTGCTTCCAGATCTTCAAGGTAAAGTTGATTCTTTCCTTTGTGTTTAGCAACCTGAGCAGGGATGCCTTTCATCAATTAGATCCAAATAAATATAGTCTTTTCTGATGGATGCCTGAGCCAAACATTTATAAAATTGTCTACTACGGCACTTTTAAGTACTGTGGGAAAACCTATCTTGCATATGCCAGAAGGGCAAAGTTAGGGAACTTACTGATGGGTCTTGGAGGAGAATAGAATGTGAAGATTGAATTAAGTGTTTTAGTTGTACACTGTAGAATGGTATAAATGTTTCTTGAAGTTGGTGTATATGGACAATGTAGTTTGTATTTCAAAATTTAACCGTTGCTATTTTGGAAAAGTAAGAGAACATGATTCTAAGGGGAAAATGGGACTACATGTTCTTTTATCATCCAAATTTTTCACAGAATACTTTTCAAAATACAGTGGAGTGCACATATAATTTCTTTCCCCTTTCATGAACTTCTATGTTTTATAATTTGGTCAGGGCCAGGATTTTTGTGTATTACGCTGCCCAAATAATAAGTTTCTCAATTTCATGTTCTCAACAGACCGATATGAAAAGATCCCCGGTTATATTGAAGCAAAGCTCTTGCCTTTTCAGCGTGATGGTGTCAGGTATGTAAGACTAGTTCTGCAAAATACTTTGTTCTTTCATTTAGTAAGATCCAAGTTTCACATGTTAAATTTTGGTGACCTCAACATCTATTGATCTGTTCTGCTCAAATTGACATTTGAGTACTGATGATTCTGCCCTTTTAGATTTGTATTGCAGCATGGAGGGCGGGTCCTGCTGGCTGATGAAATGGGGCTCGGAAAGACTCTTCAGGTGTTGAGTCTTTGACTAAGATTCTGGTTTCTCGCTTGTATCATTCTCTTCAACTGGGACGTTTTTGCCAAAATAATACTCTTTCATAACATTATTTCATTCTGTGCCCAAACTAATTTGCAAATTGGAACAGAGTATAATAAATGTTGAAAGATGATTTTAAGTTTTTAAGGTTAAAAGCTGAACAAATGAAAATTTGACATCATCTCGGGAATTTACAATCTGCACTGGCTATCAGTTTTTTGTCTTGGAAAAATTTCTCTGGAAAGCCCTCCCCTCTGTGTATTGGACTTAAAAGGATGGTTCCTCAATTAGTTTGTCCCTGTAGATCCAATTTCCTCCCTCTTTTCATCATCAAGTTGTATGTTTGACAAGTGATCGGAAATTTGTCAACCCACTTTTTAATCTGGACAAATGAAAGAAATGTTAGCACATTCTACAGGCGATTGCGGTAACCTCTTGCATTCGTGAGGCATGGCCTGTTCTCATTCTGACCCCATCTTCCCTACGGCTGCAATGGGCTTCTGTAAGTAAATGCCAAACATCTTTGCTTAGATTTATTATTCATTGCACTTATTCTCTGCTGCTTTTTTGCAGATGATCCAACAGTGGCTGGATATTGCACCGTCACATATATTGGTATATTTCTGATTCTGATGTTTGGTCATTTCTTTTGATTACAATGCATGATAAGGCTTGATTTTTGCTGATTGGACCTTCCTCAAGTAGATTTATAAATTTCCCTGATATATATATATATATTATTCTTGTATGTCTTTGACTTTGTTTTGTCTTGATAGAAGAGAGATGTAGGGACAAATTTTATAAGAAAATATGATGATAGAATGAAAACCACATCAAAACAATAGGAGTATGAGTCACATGAAAGGGCAGGTCATTTATCTTTTCAATTTTGCATCAAAGGTAAAGTTAATCTACAAAAACAACGTATTTTTCTATTCTTGTCTAGTTCCATATTATGGGATGCCTACCTTTTATGCTGGAGGCATTCTATGGAAAGTGCGGGTATCCCTTGAGATCCCTCCACATTTATGTTTAGTGTATGAGTACATAAAGATGACTCACTTTCTGGAAAAATTTTATAATAATTAATGAGAAAGCTTCTCTTTCTATTTACATCAGTTCCTGATGGTCCTTGTTTATTTGTGTCCAACACACAATTCTTTCATTGGTAATTTGCATGTTCTCTGCTTCATGTTACTGCAAATGCTTCGCCAAATATATGTACTGCGATAACTAAGCTTGTTGGCCGAATTGATGTTGGTACATTATGAGAATAAGGAATTGTAGTCCATTCCGATGCATGATAATGCAAATATGAGTTACAATATTTCTCAAGGATATTATTTCTTGTATACCTTGTAAATGAGTGTCCATGATGCCTGATACAGCTAAAGTGAATTACTGGTTAAAGTTGCTTTGTTCCTAGCATCTAAGCAAGTTCTCCCATGAGTAGTTGCACTGTTAATTAAATGATCATGTGCTGTGGAAAATCCATCAGAATCATGATCTTGATACTACATATTTGTACATAGGAGGCTGTTTGCAACAATAAATCAGAATCTAAGCAAGTCATAAACAGGTGGTTTTGTCTCAGTGGAGTGGTTCAAACAGAGTTGGATTTAATATTGTGCCCTCAAACACCAGGAGGCCTATCAATCTTGATGGTGTATTCAACATCATATCCTATGATACTGTACCTAAGTTGCAGGATATGCTTTTGGCTTCAGATTTTAAGGTAATTGCTCGAAATGATGTATTGTATTGTAGTGTACTGGTGCGAGATTTGCTTTTTCTGTAGCTTAAAATTATAGACATTCCTTGTTTGAACTTTCAAATGATAGACTCTTGGATTCATGCTTTTGCTGTGAAATTCTAATGGATTTGACAAGGATGATATGCGGAGTTGCAGTATTTCATTCTTTGGTTTTAGAGTTATGCTAAGGAAATTTTTCCTAGGCTGGACATGTATACCATGACTATTATGCCTATTGACCCTCTGGAAGTTATATCATTTGTATCCATGAAGTGAACATATATTGATGCGTGTTCTAAAACTCTTACTTACATTTTATTACTTCTTTTATGCATTTTCAAAATTCACTAAAAAGGATGGAGTGTTTTGGTGTTTATTTCTCTGTGCATAATTCTGTATCAAAGGTCCTGGTGAAATTTGATGATTTTTTGTCCATAGGAATCATTTGCCCAGTTTTTTTTATGGAAAAATTAATTTTATGATACCGACTTTTTTAAATTTACCTTTATTATTTTCACTCTGTGCTTCACAGTTAACAAAGCCAAGATGCTTATGCAATAGAAATACGACATGTCCTTTGTATTAGAAATCCCTGCTCTGTTAGACAGTTAACATCCTTGGACTGGTCCACGCATCATGAAATTGCTTAATTTCACTCTTATTGGTTAATAAAGAAGCTTCAGTCGGTAAACTCTTAAGCAGATGAGTTCCAATCTGGTGTTTTATTTTCTTGTTGTTTGCCATCTGCCAACAATGCTAAGTTGCTAGTATACTATTCCTGAGATTGGTCTTTCAATCATCCTGTGGGGATGTGGTCCCTTTTATTTAGGGCGAGCATGGAATGCAACATTATGAATAAGAGAATAACTTTGCTTGAGTTCTTACTTGTTACTTTGTTGCCTTTGAGCGTCTTACGAGCATGCATGTGAAAAATGTTGGCTGCGCAACCAGCTGGGTGAAGCCTAAATGTTCAAGATCTAGTACGAGCTTAATTGAAGCTTGACAAACCAACTATTTCGAGATTGAGCTAGGCTTGAGCCGGAGTTCGAGCTTGAACTCAGCTTGTCGTACTGCAATTAAACTAAAGCCCTATTGATCAATTGACCAGTAGAAAACAGTTTCTACTGAGGGACTTTCTCCATTTGTAGCAAAAATATATTCTGCAGTTTAAATTCTATACGTACCTTGGACGATCTCCACATTGTCCGATGAATTGGCTAAGTAGTTTATGCCGGAATTGCATCAATGTTAATCTTCCTGAAAAACAGAATTGTCAGTTTGTATACCAAGAGAGAAGAAACCCTTCTTTCTCTTTGGCACTATTTAAGTTTCAGTGGTGGTTCCCCTTGCCTGCAAAGCAAAGAGCAAGGTAAAAGGGAAGGTTCCAGCCATGACAACATGAAGAGCCCTTGGTAGCTCTTTGAATGGAGTCTCATGGGTTTCTTCATCAGCATTCCAGAAAACCTTTCTTTTCTATTCCTTTTCTTCTTCTGAATTACTGATGATGATTCTGGTGAATGAGGGGTCGAGTTGAATGGAGGTGTGAAACTACAATTAAACAGAAGAAATGGCACTAAAAATTAATAAATTATATGTCCAGCTAGGGTTCTAAATAGACTATAATCTGACAAAAGGATATATACATGTCGATATATGATTCGGATACAAAATTACTTAAGTACGTACAAGCATTTGAATGAATAGATAAAAGGCTGAAAACTAGCGCAAAGAATTGCCTTCCAGCTTTGCTGGAGTTGAGATTTCAAAGTTGAATTCAAACACTACTGAAGCCGGTTTCAAGCTCTTTTGAACCAGCTCTATTGGTTCCCAGTCTTATAAAGATTTGAAATTCCTTTAGCTTACTGTATCTAGAATTGCTGGTTAGATTCCATGCCAATATTACTTATCCTGCTTGATTCAACAAATAATTTTAGACGAGAGTTGAAAAGTTGAACTTTTGGGTATCTTTTCAATTTCACCTTCAGAACTAGTGGTCAAGACTTGTGTCGCATTATTTATTTTGAGGGAGAGAGTAAAATTAGGAAGAAGGTTTATTTTTCAAGAAAAAGAGTCATACTTTTGGGACATCTTGAGTAGGACATAGATGTAATAAATTTGAGAAAGATTTGAGTATGTTTTTTGGCCATTTCTCTCATTTTTGCCTTTGGATAGCATAAACTACCAGCTGATGGCTTTTCGTAGATGCATGACAACCTCACTTCTGCTCATTTGTACAAACTGCTTACTTTGAGAATTGCGCACCGTATCTTAATGAGCGAACAACTGTGTGCCTAATTTGGGAAGTTTGACCTCTAAATCAATCCCAAGAAATTTGGGATGAGATCCCCATAAATCACGAATCAACTAATCTAAGAAGATAAACCATAAAAACTACACACTATAATCAACAGATTTTCAACACACACAAATATATATGTGTATATACTATATGTATATTTTTTATTTGTTACGGCAGCCTTTTATAGTGATTGCATCATGCTTGATGAATTGTATAAATCTTCTAAGAATTACCATTAACAGGTTTTTTATTTGACAAATTATGATTTGGCCATTCAGGTTGTGATTGCAGATGAATCGCATTTCCTGAAGAATGCTCAAGCAAAACGAACAAGTGCCTCCCTTCCCATATTGCAGGTTGCTCTTTCCTCTTTTACGTGGATATCTTGCGACTTGCATCCTTGATAGAATATACATATGAATAATATCAAGCAGGAGTGGTTCTATATACTATTTAAGGATTTGTCCTGCTTATCACCAAAATGCTCAGGTTGTTTATTCAATCTCTCTGAGAAATAAAAAATAATACTGAAAAGAAAGTGAGGTTCGAGAGACAAGTTTATATATGTTTCTTTGTTATGTTGGTAAGCTTTTCTTTCCTCCTGTATTCCCCGTTTTGTCTTTAAGATTCATGTTTGCAGTACTGCCTTTGTTATGAAATAATTGATATCTCTCTCTCTCTCTCCACTCACCTCTTCCTCAATTTTCATGTCAATATGCTGATGATCTATAGAAAGCTCAATACGCGATCTTGCTCAGTGGAACTCCTGCATTGTCACGACCAATTGAACTATTCAAGCAGGTATGTTAAGCATCATTTTCAGAGTTAAACTCCCGGCTTATGCTTCAAATTGACAGTTGGTATCTGCTTGCAGTTGCAAGCCTTGTATCCGGAGGTGTATAAGAACGTTCATGAATATGGTAGTCGTTATTGCAAGGGTGTAAGTGAAAGTTCCTCTGACGTATCTATTATATCCTTTTCTAAGTATGACAGACCTAATAAACTTAATATTGTGTTTCTCAGGGTATATTTGGAGTCTATCAAGGTGCAAGTAATCATGAAGAGCTGCATAATTTGATGAAAGCGACCTTAATGATTCGAAGACTCAAGAAAGATGTTCTTTCTCAGCTTCCTGTGAAGCGCAGGCAACAGGTATGTAACTTGATTGCTAAGTGATATTTGTTCAATAGTTTTTCCATCCATGATTTCTATAATACCACAATTAAATGTTTTGGCCTTTACTTTGAAGGATGTAAAAAGAAAAAAGAATCTATCATCTCGAATGCATTGCTTTAACTGGATTGTTTATCTTTTATTGGTCCCAAACCTTTGTCCACTAAATTGATAGTTTGTGTTATATAGGTCTTGTACATTTCAGTTGATATCTGAAAATCTTTGTAGTTCACTTGAATTCCTCTTCAGTATTTTCCCTTTTCTTCATCCATCAGTGCTTGGTATTTTCATTCGTTGTTCTGTCAATTGATTGATAAACTTATTGCTTCTAAATCCAAGATCTCAAATCCTTGAATCTAGAACTCCAGTCTTGAAGCCAACTGCAGTATCCCAAACGAAAGTTTGGTTGTTCAGTTGAGTCAAAAGATTCAAAACTTTCACTCATAACTTAGTATACCAGCTGCTATATGAGAGTGAGCAATGAAATTCTCTTCTATCTTGTAATACATGGTGGTTTTGAGTATTAAACTTGCTTGAAGTTGCATAACTCCTCTATTCCTCTTTTAATTATGTTATAAACTCCTGGGATAGTTGGAGCTCTGAGTGACTAAACTTACTCATTTGCTCTGTTTTACTTCTTACTTAACAGGTTTTCTTGGAACTGGGGCAGGACGATATGAGACAGATAAATGCACTATTCTGTGAGGTGATGAGAATTTCATGTGCTTTTGGGTTTCTTGATGAGCACAACATTTCTTCTATAATACGATGTTATGGTTCATTGTCGTCCTGCTATGTTCTGTTCTATTATTGAACCATCTGGACTGTAACTTATCTTCATTTAACCTGCTCTATGTACTTTTCAAGAAAATGACTAGCTCTTCATCTTGAATAACATTTCTTAGATGCTTACTCTGTACAGTATTCTTAAAGATGTGGACTGGTTTCTGAAATACTTTAAATCAATGGAATAATCCTACTAGTGATTCTTTTCCTACAGTTGGAGGTGGTAAAATTAAAAATCAAATCATGCCAGTCCAGAGAAGAAGCTGAGTCACTCAAGTTCACAGAGAAAAATCTTATCAATAAGGTAGGCCTGCCAAAGAAGCTCACATGAGTTCTTTTGTTTCTTGATTTCTTACTTTTAAATGGTACGACAATTTTATGCCCCTCATATTAAATTTGAACTTGCTGAACTGTTTCTCCTGTCTTAAAAGTTCAATTGTTAATAGTTTTATAATTTTATTTATCAGGTAAAGAATAATTTCTGCTAATTGTATATACCTGCTGATTTAATCTAGAGATAGAAATATGAGAAATATATTTTTCCCTGCCCGGTTGCCTTGATACCAACCTTTGCTACGTGCTTTGGCAAACGTCAGCCGGGAAAGCTGACCTATTAAACTCATAGAATCTCAAAGTATTATGATGGCTCTAGGCAATCCAGTCTTAACAATGTTATAAAGCATCTATTTTAAAAGCAGCGAAAACTAGATTAACAATTAGGTTCTTGTTTGGTATGTGAAGTAGTCTTTTTGGCCCATTGTTTGGCTACATATTTGAAATTTGTCTGGAATGGAATGTTTTTCCCGTTCTTTTGTTGGGTTTAGTCAAGTGATACTAGATACAGAGGAAATCTAATGGTCTTCACTCTTGTAACCATGGGCAATAAGACCTTAGAATACAAACACAAAAGCAGGCACAAACATAGATGTATGGTATAACTTCTGCATAAATCATATAGTGTAAGTTTTGTTTAATGTATTATTGAATGTATAATAATTTCGGGCATGTTTGTGTATAAAATCCTCAATGTATTCATATGTGTAATGTCGTTTGTACAGTTTTAATATTTTATATAAACAGATCTAGCTTTCAGCATATAAGTAGTATAAAAATATTATATATTTGTGTCATCCATAACTCCGATTTTGGTATTAGAATTTCATGTAGCTTTATATATGCTTATTTAATGCAAAATTTAATTTTCGAACTGAAATTTTTTAGAATGTAATTTGCACATATCATATTCAATGAAATTCATTTATCTAACAGGGAAAGCATTTCTATTTGGAGGGGTACGGACATATCGGTTTTTTGTTTTATACCTGCTGATTCCATCTTATTTAGGGTGAGGAGTGTAGGATTATACCTGCTGGTAGAGAAATTAGGAATCTTTAGTTTGCTTGTTATGAGCCTAACAAACAAGAAGAGGAAATGAAAGATTATGAGTTTGCTTTTCAGGAATGGTCATTCTTTGTACTGTGCATACAGTAAATTTTAACTGTAGATATCATGGATTGTAATTTGTTATAATTTGAAATTACATCAAAGATAATCTCTTGAGAATTGAATCTCTCATCCATAATTAACACCAAACCACTTAACCATCCTTAGAAGCATAAGCTTTGTTTCCTTCCTACTCCCTGAAACACAAACCACGTAATTGAAATGATCTTGTCTAAAACAAGAGAGAACCGTACTTAAGTTCCTATTGAAGTTCTACCAAACCTAGATGAGACTTATGTTCTTGAGAACATTCAAAAGCAAACTAATTGATCAAGGAGCAGGAAAAATCATTCTGCAAGTGACAGAAAATAGTATCGTAACGTTTAGAAAACATTCGCAATTTTTTGGTCAAAATGCATAATCAGACACTAAAATAAACTAAGCAATTCCATGTAAGACCTACAATGAGTGCACGCATAACATACAAGGAAACCTGGGTTACATGATGGGCTTTATCTTCTAGTTTTGGATCTCGTTTGTGTTTCACCCTCTTGTCTTCAATCACGAAGCAACTCCTAATGCTAGCTGGCCTCTGCTCTGTTCCCCTTCGCCTATTCATATATATAAAACAAGCAGTATTGTTGATATCGAAAACTTATGCTGACAACACTAAATTTGTTAAACTCAAGCAAAAGCTTAAATGATTTTTACTGATCTCATTCCTAACACTAACATCATAGTATTCCCACTTGTAAAGTCCCTATGATGTTCCGCATGATTGAGAGAACCTCAACAAAGCCTTTCATATTTTTAGCTAATAAAGAAATGATATTGTTGTTGTTGTTCTCTTTTCTTCTCTTTCTAGGAGTTGTAATGAACTTGAGAAACTACATGGAGAGTTCTCTTGAACATAGATGAACCACTCTTTGTTGTCTTTGTACACAAGAGAATCTGTCAATTTTCTTGTGAAATCTTGTTTTGAACTTTTAAGTTTGTTCAGTCTCATATCTGTGATCCTTTTTTAACTTAATCTGCAACTATAACTTCTTGGTTGCAAATGCAATCTGAATAATTCTTCTCCAAGTCTCATTAATATCCACCAGCCAAGTTTGCCTGATTGATTTGTTGTATTCAGGAAATGAAGTTGAGAAACTGCATTGAGGCCGCCATTAGAACGTAGATTAATCGCTCTCAATTATCTTTTACAGAGGAAATATGTGGATTTTCAAAATCTGTGTAAAATTTTAAGTTTTTTCATTCTCGTATTTGTTATCTTTTCTATAAAGCTGTAAGTGTAACTTCGTTGCAAGTTCAAGCTGAATAATTCTTCAGAAATTGATATTTATCATTCAAATTTGCCTGATTTTTTGTTTCTGTTTCTTTTGTTTTGTTTTGTATTCTCTTTCTACAGAGGAGAATCTGTGGATTTTCAATTGGAGTCTTGTTTAGAACTTTGGATTTGTTCAATGTCATACTCTTGATCTTTTCTGATAAGCTATGACTATAACTAATTGATTGCAAGTTCAAGCTGAAAAACTCTTCTTCAAAATTTTATTGATATCAACCATTCAAGTTTGCATAATATTGTACATTCATATTTTCCTGATTGATTAATTCTGATCCACTTTTTTCTTTGCTTTAGCGGAAATATTTATTCCATTCACAGTTATCTTTTAATTCATTTCATTCCATATGCTCCAGATTTATACTGATTCTGCTGAAGCAAAGATTCCAGCTGTTCTGGACTATCTGGGGACCATAATTGAGGTATAATATTTTCAATGTCGTCTTCTCATATATTTTCTCATCTCTTGCTGAGAATGCTTGATGTCAAACTTGAATGAAGAAGCTCATCTATTAATTAGATTGAGTTAATCTTCTATTATCAACACTTCTCAACATGGGGGGAAATCACCATATTGTTCTGAACCGAAGTTTTCTTGTCCAAAGTTTCGTTAAGACTAACAGTTATCATAGTTGTTCAGGAAGCTGACTAGGTTTATGAGATGTCTATGCCTGTGGCACAGATTCTTTTGCTTATATTTTATAGCAGTTATTCTGGAAGCTGACTTTAGGCTTATGACATGGTTATTCGTTTTATTGAGAATAATGAGTTGAGAATCATTTACAATCATTTGGTGAACCAATACATGATTCTCAACAGGTTACCAAGTTATCATCAAAAGTTTTAAATTGGCGTCTGGTATCGGCAGACACTATATGCATGCCCTAGATGTAGACATGAGAACATATTAGTCCCTGCTGGACAGACAGATTTATCTAGTATTATACCCATTTTAGATATGGAATAATATTTGGATTGAGTGCTTTTACGTGATGGATTCCATCAGACTAATTTTGGGTGTTCTACTATTTTGTATTTTAATAAGTTACCGTTCTGTTGAGAAGGTGGAAACTAGGTTTGTGATTGTTGAATTTTAATTTCATCATCGACATTCCTGCGTTTTTTTCTTTTTGCAATAAGGTTGTTTAAGAAGTGCCAACATAGTTGACCTCTTTCTTGTATACATAATATATATATATGTGTATGCATATGATGAGGGTATACTGGTAAATCAAGTAACAATGAGGATAAGATTGAAAATGCCAACTTTTAGTAATCTCCAGGATAAAGGTAAGGGAAATGCATTTTGGAAAGCCAATTCTCACTTCTTGCAAATAGACTTTTAGAGGTGTGACGTATAGAAGGTTCATTTAATATTAACAACTGAACATGGAAAAGATTTCCCAAATGGGCTTCCATTTCTAGAAGTTCATTTAGAATGTATTCCGAATCAAGCTCCTTGTCATCTAATTGATGCTTGTTTAGTTTCTATACATAATTGCTTTCCAGGTTTTTGTCATTTCCATTATGTTGCTTTCATGTGTATATTCTCATTGCGCCTAATAAGTTGCACAGGCAGGCTGCAAGTTTCTAATATTTGCGCATCATCAACCTATGATTGACTCAATACACAAGTTTCTTCTGGTAAGACCCTTGCTTTCCATCTTTTATGTTATATAAATACTTATGCGTTATTCACGGTCATATTTTCAGAAGAAAAAAGTTGGATGCATAAGGATTGATGGCAGCACGCCAGCAGCATCAAGGCAAGCTTTAGTGACGGAATTTCAGGAGAAAGATTCAGTGAAGGCTGCAGTGGTAATGCTTATGTTAATTTATAATGTGTTATATTGTTGTTTTGCTATGCTTTCCATGACATTACTTTTTAGTTATGGATGTCTAGTTGTCCATCAAAGCTGGAGGTGTTGGCTTGACATTGACAGCAGCGAGCACAGTTATATTCGCAGAGTTATCGTGGACTCCGGGAGACATCATTCAAGCGGAAGATCGTGCTCATAGGATTGGTCAGGTAACATTATTGGCTCATATGGGAAGATCTGGTACATGTATCTTTAGACACTAACTCAAAAGATGTTGGTTACGAGGCAGAAGACAGCCCTGTAACATTAATCACTTCAAGATACCTTGGACTTTGGATTACAGATTTTGGTTGTTAAATATACTTAAATTGTTGGAAGATAATTCTGGTTATCTCAATGGTTTAAGCTTTAACACGAATATTTTGGTTTTGTCATGGTGTCTTTAAAACTGATTCACACATTCTGAAATCTATTTTATGATTAAGCTTAATTAAGTGATCACATAGAATCTATGGTTTGATAGTTTGCATAGTCAAAGGTCCAATATTTTTCGCAGTCTTCACATGTTTTTCAACAAATTGAGCTGTCACTCTCTGCATTTTCAGAATTTGTGATGTTTGAACTGTATTTTTTTCTTTTGGTATAAATTTATGCTCCGGATGAGAAGTGGTGCTTCTTTTTCAGGTTTCATCGGTCAATATATATTATCTGCTGGCAAACGACACAGTGGACGATATAATATGGTACTTCTTTATGTTCCTCTCATTCTTACAGATGTGATTTTTAGTTGTATGACTTTTCTTTTTAGTTCCAATTCTATTTATAGCTAAACTACTATATCAATTTGAGAAAGCAGTGAGTAACTTGGCTGACATTTTCAGGGATGTCATTCAGAGCAAGTTGGAAAATCTAGGACAGGTACTTGACCATCCAAAACTTTATTTACTTACTGATGCTCTGCATTAGAGCTCTATAATCCCTTCAATTAAATAAAATGTCACCAGATCGTGCTATTGCCGTGTATTCGAAGGGATGTGGGAAGCCATAGTGTCTGGCTTGACTGCATTGATTATTAACTGGTTATACTGCTTTTGGACCTTGGGAGGAAGAGTTTTCTAAAAGGAAATACATAAAGGAAATACTCATAAGAATCCATTTATTCATGAGTATTTGAAATAATACTGATTATTGATACATTATTTCAGTGGGAAACGCGATAATGTAGCTTATATGCTTTCATTTTTCCTTTCTTCCATTTAATCCAAGATTCAAGCTGAGGGCTATTGATTCTGTTTGTTGCCTACAGCTGTTTACGGTCAATTGATGACTCTTTTCCTTATATTTTGCATGAAATTAAAGCTGATTGTTTGCCATTGATGTCTAGATGCTTGACGGACATGAAAATTCTCTAGAAGTTTCAGTTGATCAATCAGGATGCAGCCCTTTGAAACAAAGGACACTGGATTCCTTCGTGAAGCGTTGTAATAACTCTCACTCTGATCATGAACCCAAGCACAAACACCCGAGGAACTGAAATTCCAAGTACATATGTGAATCTTTGTGAAGACACTATTATTGTTCAGAGGAAATTGTATTAGCATGATAATTAAAAAAATCTAAACATCGACAAGCATAATCCTATGCAGTCATTCTAAATGACTGGTTTATCATATCGGTTTCCCCAGGGTAATATTCACTTTCATCATCTCTCTTATTCTGTCTGATCCCTTTGTGAGATGTATTTATGTTCACTGACATTGAACCTTCACAAGTGAATCGCGTGAAGGAGTGGTTATAGCTAGCTGTTCCGTTGCTGCATGTCTTACATTATTCGATTGCCTCTGAATGTTCAAAACATTATTAGGGGCACTATGGATAAAGCCTAAAGCGCTTTGAACCGTCGTTCTTGGATATGAAATGTTCTTCTGGTGGATTACCCTCCAGCAGCCCCTTCTCCACCCAGTTCAGTAGCAGATCAGTACATTGATGCCAGAATTGCTATCTATGATCTTGTGCTTGAATTTCAGTAACAGATGAATGATTGTTGTTCCAAAAAAAAAACTTTTGAAACCCGGTTTGAATTTCCATTTCCATGCTTCTTATTGCCTTGGTAATTTATTACTAGAAGTAATTTATCTTTCTGTATTTATTAAAATAAAATAATTTATATATATATATATATTTGGATAAATAATTGATTAATTTCTTTTGGATAAGTACTAATATGTTTTTCAATATCCATTTGATATAATGAAACTCATTGAAGTTGTCCACAACCTCGTATATCTAGCGCTTAGGTGGATTGTCTCAATGATTCTGTTTTATTATATATAGATGAGAGAATTAATTTTCAAATAATTGATTGTAGAAAGATTTATTATAACATTTGGATTCATAATTAAAATTTCAAATGCAGATTATAGTTAAATTCCAAAATTAGCATCATTTGTAACATTCATGGAGGAATTAAAAGAAATTACTTAATGTGCATGATGATAATTTTAACTAAAAAATAATTGCAGTTGAATCAAAAAGCCGACTTTATAATTTGTATAAAACATAGTTTTGATGCAATTCATCCTCAAAAGTGATTATTAAAAAATAGTCAAATCGCCTAAAAAATATTACATTTGCACTGAAAACGAGATCTAATTTATTTAATCTCAGGATCAACGGAAACTTAAAATATAAATTTTTAATTAATTCATAATAAAAATTACAACTTTTCTCTACACCTACATAATTATAAACCCAAATTGGAGGACTAAAAAAAACAACAACAACGAGCCTCGGTGAAATAGCTGAGGATGGCTGAAGTGCCCCCGTGCAAAGCAGCACCCCCAGGAGAAGCAGCGGCGGAGGTTGGGTACGACACAGAAATCCAAGAAAGAAAAAACCCGCTGGTAAAAGGCCTCAAAACCACCGTTCTTTTCAGTACATTTCGTTTCTTGAATTTTTGGCGAAGAGGGTTTCTTCATTTGATGTATTTTGGTCGGTTTGGAGATTATACTTTGTCAATCATGTTTTCTGCGTGGGTATACTTGTAGTGGTGACTTCATGATATAACTGCTTGAGTAAGGTTTGACCTCACCTGTTCTGCAATTTCCTAGAAAGAACCCAATCAACATAACAAAGTCCGAATGTCTTGTTTAAGAAACTGTCACTTTTGGCTGTTGTATGTCTGAAATGATTCGTGCCCTTCTTACTTATATGATGGCCTTCTATGTTATTGAAGGATAATTGGTTAAGAAGCAATGCATTGATATGTTCCATGTGTATGGAGGAGGAATGAAAGTCTAGAACTGATGTTGTTCATGTCTGCTCCATTCTTTTGATAGTTAGTTTTAGATTTTTCACCTAGGAGCAAGTTCTGCAATTCAGATATTCTATGTCGGGCGGTTTCTTTGTTTCTGCATTCTTATTACTAGAACTAGTCAGCCAATAGTTTGTTTGTCTTGTTGATCAGTTTTAGATAATACGACCGCATCTATTACTCTACTCCTCGACTGCTCGTTTATGTTTTCTTTTGATGACTTGTTATGAAGTTTCAACAAACTTTGATCTGAAAGATGTTTCTGAGTTGCACATCATGCTCTTGGCCATGTTCATTATAGCATGTCGAAATGCAAGCCTAGAAACTGGGTTCTGTTTAGATGCTTATGTCTTTTTGGAGCCATCTGTTTACGTACTTGCACTTGGAGTTGTTACTGGTGTTTGTACACGTTGCATGGCGGTGTGATCTATTTAAGGGGACATTTAATGCTAACATTTGTGAATTTTGTGACTTACATAAGTACGTTATATTTTGTGAATTGGGCGTCTTTTTTCTTCGAAATTAGTGCATTTGTATGGACTTTTTGTTGGATGCATGACATAAATTGATGAATCTGGAGTTTCAATTGAAACCCGATACAGAAACAAGTCACAAGTCGCTTGAAAATACTGAAAATGAAAACAAAACCAAACAACGCAATTTCTCCACTTTAACCTAGAAATCACGAGTCAATTTCATGAAACTCTATCTATAGTCAAGAGTTAATTTTCTTTGCATTATCACGTCCCAGTTCCATACGTTCACAGTTTTTGCACGGACTAAACATGTAAACCACATGCTTAATTATGTATTAACGTATTACAGTTTGTTTTTTCTTTTCCCTTCCGTTAGTGTAATTTCAATTTGTTAATGTTTCATTCTGTAGTTCTAAGACTATACGCTATTGTCTGAGAAGCTATTGCTGCAACTAATTGATGGTTTTCACACTTGAACTTCCAGTTTACAAAAGTATATAAAGATATTGCTGACTGCTAAGATTCATGTGTCTGCTTTACTCATCACATGTGTTATTTTTCTGGAATGCATGATTGATTTGAATGGGGTTTGATAGTTATATGCTGAACTTTTTCCAAACTGGCAGATTGTTTCAAGGTGAATGAACCAGTAGGCAAAGTGAATCGAATATGGTAAGCAATTCTCATTTCTTTCTTTGTTCATGTCTTTGGGTTTTGATCATAGATGTAAATTGCGCACCATGGAGCATTGCGCAAAAGGGGTGAGTGCGCCGCCGCTGGGATTTCACATGGTGCAGCCATGGTGCTTTTTTCTAGTGCACAAGGCGTGCCATGGCGCTCCTGGATGAAGCCAAGCCTTAAAATGCTGGGCTTTCTTTAAAATAAGGAAAAACCAAGCTGAACTCAACAAATCTGCTTTTTTCTTGAATCTATTGGCTAAAAAATTAAAGCCTAAGCTTGAATATGTTGATTCTGGTAAAATACTAATGTATAAAAATATAAATTATATATGCAAATAGGTGCCATGCTTCAAAATGGCTCTAAAGCACTTTTGCGCCATTATGCACCATGCGCCTTTAACAACTATGGTTTTGACACCATTGTATGTCAAAAATATTATTATGAACTTTGCTCTAGTTGATAAATTAGGAGAAATGTTACTTCTTTATTGTTTTATTGGAAAGAAAATGAGTCTTTCATATTCATTAAAGGTCTGAGTATTGCTACTTTCATTGTTGCCGTGAGTAAAAAATAGAACAATCAAGAGATAGATGTAAAAATGTAACTTGAAATAAATAATAGCTTGTATAATAAAGTCGAGGAATGATCTGCAAGAAATGATGTGAAAAGAATACTAAGATAGAAGTTGTATTGCTACTAAGTACTACATAATTGCCTAAAGAGGATTATGGTTTAGACACTATGATCTACTACAGCCATATTGAATCTTATGAACATTACAGATCCTTAGTCTATGAGAAATAAATCATCTGCGTACACGAAGTTAAACAAGCTATTGAATTTCTGTTTCATCTACTGTTGATCTGTCTCTTACACGTGGAAATGAAGATTGTTATTTCTCTTCACCTGTGACATCTGGTATTGGTGAGTAGAGCTGGATCTAAAGATTGCTGTGACTAAACAAATGAAAGAATTAAAATGAGGAAATTGAGGGAAAGGTGGTGAGGAGGGTCTTTACAATTGAAACAATTGGGTTAACTGGAGCAAGGAGTACTTGGTGATAATGAAGGAAGTTTTGGCATTCACAATTGAACCTTATTTGTCAATTTTGGGTCTGAATATAGCACCAATGTCCTATATATTCAATGTACAAAGAACTTGCATGCCCTATTGCTAGTACCAAGTGATAAATTCAGTAAAGTAAATAGAAGAGCCTAGGTTTAGATCTTCTCTTATTAACACGTGATTTGGCCTATTTTTTAAGTCTGGTCGTGAGAATGGTTATTCTACATCCCAAATTAATTTTGGATATTTACTAGAACTCCCTGTTTCATAAATGAATCTTAGTGAGATACGCAAATAAACCACGATCTCGACTGTTGATGAATCAATTTTAATGTTTATGTGTGCCAATACAGATTACTATCCATTCATTTATTGATGATATTATCTATTGTATCTGTATTTAACATAAAGTACGATATTGACCCATAACTAATATACTTTTTCTTCCCGTTTTCCTAAGCTTGTCTTTTCTTCCTTGCTCATCTATCTTCCTAAGTTCAGCATAAATATTAATCACCTGAGATTCTTGTTCTGAGTTCCCAGTTACAATTTTTACTCTTCCTTGTCGGAAAACATAAAGAAATAATCTACCTCCATGTGATATCTCCTCTTGAGTATACAATGAACTATGAAAAAAGTTAAAAAGGAAAGCAAAAGAAAGGAAGCTAAGGAAAAGTTGAAAGCCAGATTACTTATATGTTTATTTTTTTCTTTGGGAGTTAAATAGCTATTACTTTTCTTTCTTTAACCGAGACAGAATAAAGAGGTAAAAGTCGCTTTTGCACTCAAGTTTTTAGGAATGTAGCTTTAGTCTAGTTTGCTCCCATTTCTTTTAAAGCCAAAATCAGAAATGTGAAATTTGAGAAGCATATCAAACCTGCTTGTGTGTGAGGGGCGGAGAGAGAGAGAGAGAGGAAGGTGCCATTTTCTCTTATTTCACAAAATGGTTTGATTTACTTGCTAAAAGTTTGTCGGTTTTGTAGTTCATGCAATTGGAATTTCGAGAGTGTTTTCTTTATAATTATCTTGAAACATGTGAAAGGGTGGATCTATTTTTTAATTAAGCATTTCCTATTCATTGTGTTGAATTATTTACAACTCAATTAACAGGCTCTTTCTTGTTTTGAAGGTCCAACTACTAGAGGGAGTTCCGCCGTTTGTGCATATCAGACAAAATGATTTCTCAGGCAGAAAGTAAGTTTTCATTCTTGATATTGTTGCTTAGAATCGTTCAGGTTCATGGTGAGTATGTGTTCTCTTAATATGCTAAGGTAGAATGTTGAATGAACACCTCTTGGATGTTTGGTATAATCTTCAAGCCATAGAGATTTTTCGTGTCTGCGTGTTTAACCCCTCTTTAGGATTTTGCAAATTAGTCAACTTTTTCAAATAACATTATCTTTTGGTTTCTCGATTATAAATTATTGCTTTCTTCTTGTGTATCATGTAGAGAACAGACTATATATCTTTTTGTTGTGTTTAATGAAGTATAACACATTTTAAGATCTGGAAACATAATTATCATTGGGAAAGAAGTGAAAAACCAGATATGTATTTGGATTTGTAGGTGAGTGCATTTCATTCCACAAAGCTTGAAGGCTGAAACCTAACCTATATTTCAAGACTTGAAAAGGCCCTTATGTTGAAAGAAGAATTTATGCCTTTGGTACCGTTAAATTCTTTTTATTGTGTTGTGCTCTCTCTCTCTCTCTGTCTGTCCGTCTCTATTTATCTATCTATCTATCCCTCTCTCTCTATATATATAATTCCTTCTTTCTATCTCTCAACTTTAGAAGATGTCCTTATTATATAGTAATATGAATGATTTAACAGATTCCTGATTATGTATTAAAGTCAGGATCCTATCAATATTTGAAACTTTTTGGAGTTTAACCATCTAGTTGCAATCAGGAATTGATTAAAATAGTAATTTACTTTGTAAACCCTAGAAACTCTTGACATCTAGATTCTAGCCTAGAATTCATTTTTGCATGTGGCTGTTGATTGCTTGATGCATACTTTTTCCTTGTTGGCGACAAATAGATAAGTGATGTCCGAGAAGAAGGAAAATGTAGCAAATTTCCAGGATATTCTTGGTTGATATGTTTGAGGTGAATGGAGGAGGAATGCTAGTCTAAAACTGAAGTTTTACATGTCTGCTCCATTCTTCTTGTTTGATAGTTTTAGATTTTTCACCTAGGAGCAAGTTCTAAAATTCAGATATTGTATGTTAGGCGGTTTCTCTTTTACCAGCCAATAGTTTGTTCTGTTGATCAATATTAGATAATACTGACTGCATATATTACTCTACTCCTCGATGGCTCATTTATGTTTCCTCTGCAAGTAATTGTTATCTATACCCAGCTTATAAAACCCCCTTATTTTGCTTTCTGATCTGAAATGTTAGACTTGACAAACTCTGGACACCTCATTTTTACTTCCTGTTTGATTCTTTGTGAAAAAAGAATTGATTACCCTCAGCATTTTTTCTTTCATTGGTTGTCTCATCGCTCAGCTTTTGCTTACACAAAGAACTAGTGCTATTCTTGTTTTTTAAAGAAATGGCTGATGGTAGTGTCACAAAGAAATTTTTAATCAGTGGAAGAATGAAATCAATTGATGCTCAAAATTGACACGTTAAGATCTATTTTTTGTTGTTATGATAGCGACGATTTATTTAACTTCCAATGGTGGTGATTCTCATTAATAAAACTTGATCTACCTCCAGTACCTGTCCCTCCCTCATCTTTATCCTGTCCTGTTTTGTTGACAGGGAAGGTAAACTATTTTAAGTTATTAAAATGGCTGGTGCTGGTTGCCGAGAAAATTCTTAATGAATTGAAGAATTAGATTGATTTGGTCGAAATTTAGAACACAGATCTATTTTTGAGGGTCGGCCAAATATAATTTGTCTCATTATGTAGTTTTACATAAGCCTTTAGCTACTATCTCTATTTGCATTTATTAATGATTATCACTGGACTTCCTTTTTGTCCCTGGATATATACAAGTACGAGTTATGAAATCCTCTGAAGTTCTGTGCCATGAAAAGTTAACTGCTTGCCCATGTGTTTTTGGAATGAGACCTGTCTCATAATATATGAATCTTCAAAAAAATTTTATCTGAAAGATGTTTCTAAGTTGCACATCATGCTCTTGGTCATCTCCATTTTAACATGTCCACATGCAACCCTAGAAATTTGTTCCGTTTAGATAATTATGTCATCATTGTTTTTAAAAGGTTTCCTTTCTCAAGGGCACCAAACTTCAGTTGCACACATTTTAAATGCATAATGTATTGGTTGTTGCAATCCCTGATGCTCCATTTGACTTCAATTAGTCACATGTATGAGCTGATTGGCTTCAATTAGTCACATGTAATTGACAAAATTTTACTTTTTTTTTTTTTCATTTTTTCTATTTTATTATTTGTCTCAGACACAAAAAATTGAAAGAAGAGGATATTGCTGTCTGTGAATGCAAGTATGATGCCTATAATCCTGAAAGTGCATGTGGCGAAACCTGTCTGAATGTACTAACCAGCACTGAATGCACACCAGGATACTGCCCTTGCGGTGAGCACTGCAGGAATCAGGTGAGATGAAGTATATAGACTATAATCATCTTTTGATTTCAGAGATGGTTAAGCATGAAGCTAGGGCAATAAGGTGATTGCCTCCACTCAAATTGAGCAATTTATGATGCCTTTAGAGATTTAGGGTTCTTTCTTAGTATTGACTTCCTTAAGTTTACCTTATTGTTTGTTTTATCTTCCTCTGTGAAATGATTGCGAATAGAAAACTCTTATGGTATCCGTATCCTTATTTTTTATTCATTTTGCTTATATTGCATTTGATTTTCTGATTTAAATGTTATTCTATTTGACATGATAAAGCTTCCATTTTTCGAGCATACATGGAAAGATTGTATGACATGGCTTCCTCGTGCAGGGGCAGTTTCCTTTTCATTTTTTATTACTTTATTTCTAGCTGGTGTTGACTTCCATAAGAAGTTAGAAGTATCTTGATCAATATTGATAGGATAGGAAGAAAATGATGGAGCTATTGCAGAACCTTTTCATAATGTTTGGATTCGTTTTCTGAGTGTTTTGTTGTATTTTGTGAAGATAGAGAGACAAAAACAAAGATAAATAAGTGTGTGTTAGAGATAGTATGTATGTTTGGATTTGTTTTTGGAGATAATTTAAAATAAGTATTGTATGTTTAATGTTGTGTTTTGGGAGACAAAAATTACTATTCATTATCAAATCATGTCTTTTTTATATATATTTATGTATATGTATGTGTATATATATGTATGTATTTATGCTAAAACAGTTTAAAATACCTAAATAAGGTGTTTCTGAATGATGGCAAACATTGAGTATGTTTTAAAATCTTGTGTTTCCTAGGGTGGGATGATTTTGAGGATCTCATTTCAACTTGCCGTGTGTTTGCTTACAGAAATTTCAGAAATGTGAATATGCAAAGACAAAGTTGTTTTTAACTGAAGGACGCGGTTGGGGTCTTCTAGCTGATCAGAATATGAAGGTAAGTCATTTGGTCAAACCTCATCTTTGTAACAGTTTCCGTCAGTCCTCGACATATTGGTCTGTATTTGCTGATTCATGATAATATACATTATCATTAAATGTTATCTAGGAAAATATCATATCTGTTTGACAATGACATTTGGCTCGCAACACCCATGATAAGTCATAGTATTGAAGCTTTCGCTTTTGTTTAGTAGAATATTGGAGCTCTCAATTCCATTACCAGTTAGCATTTCTTTTCTGCTACTCTATGATCAGGCTGGACAATTCATTATTGAGTATTGTGGAGAAGTAATATCATCAGAAGAAGCAAAGCAAAGATCCCAGACTTATGAAGCTCAAGGTCAAGTATCAGCTTGATATAAGCATTTTAATCTCTCTTTGTTGATTATTGCTCATACCTCCATCCATTAGGTGATGCAGGTCTTAGGGACGCCTACATAATCTCTCTGAATGCAAATTATTTTATTGATGCCACAAAGAAAGGAAGCTTTGCAAGATTTATAAATCATTCATGGTAAGTCAAGCAGATGGAAAAGTGGGTGAAGTTTATTTATAATGCGGCTCATGCAGAGATAAACTAACAAAACTTATTTATTACTTAATGTGCAGCGAACCTAACTGTGAGACAAGAAAATGGACTGTGTTGGGGGAGACAAGAGTTGGAATATTTGCAAAGATAGATATTTCTGTTGGAACTGAACTGTCCTATGACTATAACTTTGAATGGTATGGCGGGGTTGCCGTTCGGTGTCTGTGTGGGGCAGCTAACTGTTCTGTATTTCTTGGTGCAAAGTCTCATGGTTTCCAGGTGTTTATCTTCTTTCAACAATCTTGTTGAATGCAATGTTTAAACTAAAGGAATAATTAAACTCCCCTCCCTTCTGTGGTTCGGAAAGTCACATCTAGTATCCCTGAGGTTTGCTTCCGTTTAACAAATAGGTCCCTCCATTAGTGAAAAATTCACTGAATTTGCTGATATTAACAAAAAGCCTAATAAAAGTTGACACTTGCCCTTGATTGTCTTATTACTAATTTATTGTAGATCAAACAAATTTTTCCTGACTAAATTACTCTTATAAGAGTGAAGATATACCTCTTTACATGGATCAACATATGAAGATAATTTGGTCATAAAAAGATTTATTTGACCTGTAATAATCAATAATAAGTTAATTGGGAGTAAATATAGATTTTTATCATATTCTTTTTGTTAATATCAGCAAGTTCGGTGAATTTTGACTAACAGGGAAACTATTTGTTAGACAGAAGCAAACCTCATGGGGTGCTAGATGTAATTTTTCAAGCCACAGGGGGTCTATGTGTAATTACACCAAACTTCAGGGGAAAGGAGTGTAATTACCCCTAAACTAAATGTTCTTTCCTGCATATGAGCTGCATTCATGAAATCAAACCATTAAAGAGGCTATATATTAGATGTTACAAATTATCTAGCGTTGCAATTACGAACTAGTGATATCATGTGTTATTGTTTTTGAAATCCAAACTTGTGTTGCATGCCATAGTGCTGGATGCTTGCACATGAGTATATAACATGTCATCCTAAGATAGATCTCATTCATTTATTCAGGGGGCAAAAAACATTGTTATATTGTTTAAGGCAGTTAGGTTCAATGAGTGGAAAGGGGAACGACAAGTGAATTTGCTTTACTTAGGGGAAGAATAATAATTTCTTTCTTGAGTTGTTTGATATGATCCAAAAAGAATTGACTTCAAATACTTACCTTGTTTGGTATAATGAGATAAAGTGGATGGAGAAGATTAATTTTTATGGGTTTACCAATTAGTCCTTTTCTCTTTACTCTGTGTTAGATGTTAACAATTACTATCAGAACAATTTCAAATTGCTCCTAATAATTTATAAATCAAAACTGGAAAAATTCTTTGGCAAAGTAAATTAAAAATAAGATGAGAAAATTTGTGTTTATGGTTAATATGGTGACTGATAGAATTTCTAGAAAAAGCAAAAATAGAGATGAATATGTTTTAGCAGCAGTAGGAAAATGCGTAAGTGGGAAAATAAGTAGAACAAATTATAGTTTGGGGAAGAACATGAACAAGTTACTGTTGGAATAATTTTAAAAACTTTTTTAATAAATTTATAAATTAAATGAATTTTGTAGCAAAGTGAATAAAAATTAAAATGAGAAAATTTGCTTTTATGGATAATGCAATAAGTAAGACCAAAAAACTAGAATAAAACTGAAATATCTTTTACTGGGAGAACAGAGATAAGTAAGGCGGAAGATAAATCAATAAAGTACATTTGGATAAAAATTGTTTTTGTTGATATATATTCTGTTTTAGTTCTATATTTCTTATAGATCTACTTCTCACCCCAAAAAAACTCTTAAGTGTGTAAGTGCCATCAGAGAGAAGCATATGCACAGTTTACTATGTTAGTTTCTTAAAGGAGGTGTTCCGTATTCTGCTTCCGTGACTCATGAACATCTTGTTCAGCACCAGGAACATTAGTGTTTTTTAACCAGAATAGTGAGTCCAATGCATTAAAAGGTGAAGAATCACATTCTTCTTGCTTGCTGAACCCTCACATCGCATTTTGCTCTTGTGCAGGATGAACTTTGTCATCAACAGCAAATGTATTTTATCCTAGTTTGAGTTTATTTCAGTTGTATTCTTTTTGCAAAGACTAATTAGATCGACTTGATTGCTGATTCTTTTTTCCTGCTACTAATACAGCTACTGCAGTACTGCTACATCTTCTGCTTCTACTCTCCTTTTGTTTAAGTTCTTTCTTTTGCTGCCAAAATGGATCATATGGTTTGATTGAGTCCCATAATATCTTTATTGTCCTCTATTGTGCTGCAGGAGATTAACCATGTTTGGGAGGATGGAGATGCCAGGTAAATTTTCCTGCACATATTGCTATTTTATAGGAAAGATACTTGGGGTTTCTTAGATTCTTACTGAATCTGCATCTGTTACCGCAAGGACTAAATTTTTTACTAGGAGCAAATGTTTTTGTGTATTCAAGCGATGCTGGCTGAAAATCTTGTTCATTAGGACACAGACGGATCTATTCTTAAGATTTGAGGGGGGCAAAAAGCTATTGTAAGAATCAAAGTAAAAATATGTTTTGATGCCACCAAGAACCCTAAGGTCAACTTTCAAATAATGTGTTGTCAAGGAGGTTTCACCAGAAAGTATGCATTAATCCTTTATTTTTTATAATGAAGGTCTGGAGAGGAACAAGCTAGATAGTAGATGTTGAGTCATCATGTGGTTCATGTTTTGGCTTTGTATTAAGATAGAAGTCAAAAAGAGTATCTGGTTAAGATTTTCATTGGCATGGGAAAGAGGGAGAAGGATCAGCAAGATTCATATCAGCTGTATTAATGAGAAATGACTGGGCATGTCCAGAGCATGGGGTGAAACTAGAGGCATATAAGGTGAATGTGAATGATGAGGCTGATAAATTCGGTTGTCCTAGTATTTGCAGTTGTGGGCCGACCTGATAGTTCCAAGCTAAACAGTCTTTCTTTTATGTTTCTATTTACCTTTTCCCCAATTTCATTATGAGGATTTTACATTGGTATTTATTATTTTTGTATATGGAGCTTATATTACCTTTTCAGATACATTGCACTTATTAATCATGCAAAATCTGACATAGCTGTGTAGGGTAAGTTGCCTGATTGTATGTTTTAACCTGGCTTTCATACTGCAGATACATTGTTGAAAATATTCCCCTCTATGACTCTGCTGACGATGAGCCTTTCCCAAGGTCTACTACAACAATCCCTGTCCAACTTCCATTGGCAACAAATTACTCAGCTGAAACAAATGACAGTGTGGGATCTAGAATTAAGTTGGAGCCTGTTACCAGTACAGAATCTAAAATCAAGTTGGAGCCTGTTACCAGTACGGAATCTCATTATTTTGTTAGCGCGGCAGACATGGTAGGGAAATCAGTTGTTGCCGTGAAGAAAGAGCAGGATGAATTTAGTTTTGAAGACAGAAAACCAGTGTTTTCTCAAACAAATGCTATGATATCTCGTATTCGAAGCAATACCGCATGCCGTAATTATAGCATTGCACCGAGCCCTTCCTCAAAGAAAAGATCACAGCCCGATATGAAGCAAAAAACAAAAGCATCTAGAAAGAAACATGTCAGTTCCAAACCTGTTGCTGAACTATTTGCATCAAAGGAAGCACAAGAGGAAATAAGACGATTCGAGGTATGTGCTAGCTGTCTCTCAATTTTTTTCTTACTGATTCTACATATTTCTCCAGGAGAGTTCATGAACCTTCTATTTCCGTGCAAGTAGTCTTCTCGTTTGAATTGCAACATTCATTACATTTATTCCAACTGAAGTGTTGGGTGTAGCAATGACCTGACTGTCCCAGTAAAACTTCTATATCTACTGTTAAAGAATCCAACTCATGGCTCCATAGCGCATTGATCTTTGTGGTCCTTGCTATCTTATTTTTACCGAAATATGCTTTTGCTATTACAACAATGCAGGAAATAAGAAACAAAACCACCTCTGAGCTCAATTCCTTGTATGATGAAATTCGCCCTGCAATAGAAGAACATGAGAGGGACAACCAGGACAGTGTGGCAACCAGCGTAGCTGAGAAGTGGATACAAGCTGCTTGCGCCAAATTGAAAGCACAATTCGACTTAAATTATGCCATTCTCAAGAATTCCATGTTGCCGCGTGTGGCTCGAGGGGAAGTGGTGCCTTCTGGACATGGAGAAGACAACCCTCCTCGAGGGGAAATGGTGCCTTCTGAACATGGAGAAGACGGCCGTCGGAACGACGTCAAGCATTTGACAGATTAACGACTCTTTACTGCGAATGTATTGAAGTTATACAAAGGATTTGTTGAGTGTGCTTCTTTTCCATAAAGGGTTTTGCCATTTTCACATGAAGAACTTCAAATTCAAGAAAAAATGAACATGGATTCAGCATTTAAAATGCATGTGAGATGGGTCGATGATAGTTTCACTTTCATTATGTTGTATGAGTTCGTCAAATGTACTTGCTTGTTGGAGTATTGTTGCTTTTGTTCATATTCTCTTTTAGGATTAGTTCTGCTATGTGCTGAAAGAATCTTAATCATTATCAACATATGTATGTTGGAATTGTTATATGTTTTTAAGTATTTTGATACAATACTTATTAAAATCATTATGTCAGTTCAAAATGTTTATTTACATAAATCAATAATTAATAGGTTTGACATGATCATTAACTGATTAAAAATAATTAGAACGCTTTTAGCATTCTCAAATGTTTTTCTTAAGGACAAAAACAAAACAAAAAAAAAATACAACAAAAGCAAACGTACACCTCCATTCAAAAGTTATAATAATTTTACTAAATATAAGAAATATTGATAATTTTTCAAACAACAAAAAAATATTCATACATATACCAAACTTTAGGAGCACACATTGTAATTTATCCTTAAATGAACAATGATTTCTCACACAAACAATATAGAACTTCTTTATCTTATCATGATCATCAATATAGAGTTTGTCCCAAACTTAAAGATCCACCTCCCTCTTCTTCCACAAACCAATTTCAATCTATAGCATTTGAAAAAAGAAAAGGCTCCAAAGTTGATTAAAAATAGATAAAAGAGAGAGAAAACTTCACATCAAATGCCAACTCCACAGCAGTATTGCCTACCCAACCTATACCTCATTGCACTAAAACTATATACATTAAATATAATATGTATGTGCTCCTTCCAACTGCTTGGCAGTACAGAAGGACAAATATTTTGCACAGGGTATGCATTATGCAATGTGTTTCCTTACTTTAACATCACCTTCTTGCTTTCGACTCTGTCGTTGGAGTCGGAGACGACTGCGTGCTACTACCAAGTGCTGCTGCTGCAGATTCTACATGAGTGAGAAGGTACTCGTAAATCTTCTTTCTTATGCGGTCAATCGTCTCTGTCGAGATGTGTGGTGTTTCTTCATCCTTGTTAGATCCTATTTGATCCAACCAATCATTCACACTCTTGAGTTGACTTAACATCCCAGCTATTTGGCCATTATCTGACAAAGCCGAGGTATCAACATCAGTGTCCAAGAATCTCTCCACAAATCCTAAGAACCAATCTTGGGACTCCAAACGCAGCCTCTCGGAGAGCTCTACAGCCTCGTCAAGGCTGTCTCCTTTAGCCCACTCTATTGGAGGCGAAGTTCTTGTGCTCTGACCAGCAGCCAGCCCATCACCCGGCCTGCGAACAGTCCCGACTGAAGTGGTCCTGGAATTTGCTGTCTGGCGAGGTTTTGTTAGTGTTTTTGGAGTTGTGTTCTTAGCTGAGTTGTCAAGGACTAAAACAGGTTGGTTACTGGTGGTTGTCTTTGGGCCTGAAGCAGGATTTGAAGCTGTAACTGGGCTCTGGTTGCCAGGTTTGCTATAGACTGTAAACAAAGATAAATTGGTAGCCAATGCAGCATTGACCCAAGCAGAGGCTTGTTTACGCCCATCAGATGTGACCTTCAGCGCTTCTTCAGATGGAGTTTCTTCATTATCTGAAGAATCAACAGAAAGGGTTTTTGATAAGGAATCTGCAATGAGATGAGCTTTATTCAAGCTGGCATGCAGAGACAAGAACTGTTCTACAGCAGGCTGTGGGTTGTCTTCTTTCGCGGACGAACTCAATTCAGAGTATGTACTGCAAATAAAATATAAGCAGTCAGAGAACATTAAATGCGCAATTTCAGATGCAGAGATCTAAGATTACATGTTGTCAATGGAGAAATAATCCCTACAAATCAGTCAGACTATTGCCAAAACTTAAAAGACAATAACAATTTTTGGCCATGTAAAATGATCCATGAGGGTGAAAAGAGTAAAAGACAATGTATGCAGAGCCTTAATAATTTCTTACAGCAACGACAGAAAAAATTGAATAACCATTGAAGTGATAGCACTGAAAACAGTTGCACGTATTCCAAATACAGCTACCATTTGGTCCTTTTTCTGAATGTTAAAAGTTAGTAACGCAGAATGATGGCAAATTCAAACTACTGCTGCCTTGTCGCCTGGTAGATAAAGGATGAATTATATGTTAATGATTGGTAGTACAAAAGTATCAGCTATAGGTGATGATTATGACCCAAATTCAAGTCTGCACTATTCAACATCAGGAAGATAAAGCTATCCTTAAAAATCTGTACGTTGCATTTACACTTATGCCCACTGCCTCCATAATCACACAAAGTAGATTAATGAATCAATAAGTACATGAACTTTTGATTCCTGAAGATCATGTACTTTTAATTCTTAAGGATAAAAAAGATCAACAAATACATGTTCTTTCAATCTTCAACATAAAAAAGATCCACAAGTACATACTCTTTGATACTTAAAAATCAAAAGGATAGTCAACCTCAAGTAGGCAACTTGCCTGAGAAGATGATGAGGGTTCAGTTCCCGCTATCTCCCAAAATAAAGTAATTTGTCGAATATGCTAAAGGATATCTTTGGCCCTGTGTAATGAGTCTATCCCCCCTTTTTGACCTTTCCTACCACACCCCACTCACTATACCCCCAAAATGATGGTAATTGATTACTAGTTAATAGAGACAACCCTGAAATTTCCTCAAATTTTGGATAAAACAAAAATGGATTTTGTGGAGGCAGGATTTGAACCCATCACCCTCATGTTTAATCGTCCTTTTGATTTTGAAAAATCAAATAATTATGTACTTGTGGATTATTTTGATTTTGAAGGTTAAAAGAACATGTATTTGTATATTTTTTATCTTTAAGAATCAAAAGTACATGATCTTCATAAATCAAAACAGCAGAAGTAGTTCTTCTTGATCTTGAACAATCAAAAGGACATGTACTTGTTGATCAATTAACCTATTTCTTTGCAATTCTGCTAGCCGTTTTGTAGTCAAAAGGCCATCACAATAGCTTAACTAAGTGCTAATCAGTTCTTTTGCTAGTTTTTTGGTTTACAACTTGTACTTTGGACCAATTAAACTAAATTTATTAAGGTAAAGGCTATAAGCTTATCCCCACCAACTTTGCGGCTATCAGTAAAATTATGAGTATTAAACTTTCTTCCCAAATACTCCAACTTCAATTTTTTTCTACTTTTTACTTTTATTTTCAAACACTTCCCATGTTCACTTCAACTAAATTCACAACTTTCTGTACAACTTATTCTCACCATAAAAACAGACCATAAGCCATTGCAAACACCTTAAAAAATAGGGGGTGTGTCTTTTGCCTGAGATGAGGCTGTGTTGTGTTGCAATGGCAGGCCATGGCATTGTAACCACTAAATGGCTGCAATTTCTAAAAACATCAAAATCTGGTATGACCTTAGATGGACTAATATATTCATGCAAACACCATCAGGGAATGGAATATTACCCTTATATCCATATGCACAAACAAAGTTGCTTTCAGAAATGCAAAAGCAGGACAAGTTCTATAAAAAATTTATCAACAAGTTATATCAGATTGTCATACATGATAGACCATTTGACACAAAGGAGAGACTAAACAACTTGGCGTTGAGAGACAAGATGAAACTAAAACACCATCATGCATATTTCATCAAAGCAATAGCAAAGCGTCTAGCCATCCCTGAGGCGATGTACTAGTTCAGAGTGTCTCTTTAGAGCAACAGAAGCATCTTCCATGTGGAAGTGCCCAGCTAGATGCATAATTTAAGGATATACCATCACTGTTTAGAACTTTAGCATCTTTCCATTTACTTAACTCATACCTAGAGATTCCATTATAATAGCTGCCCGGGTGATCCATAGAAGCTGAGGCATTTTAAGTTATTACGAGAAACAATAAACATAAAAGGAAGACCATGCAAATGAGGTTTTGTTTAATGCCAGACAAAGATAACCTGTAGCCTATCCAAGTTTACCTAGCTTCTGGTAAAACACACAACAGGACATACATGTAGCTAAGCAATGGTACTAATGCACTCATGTACTTGGGTTGCATAAGGCTTAATAGTGTAACTGTGAATAGTTCAACATCTAGGACCTTTTTTTGGTTGGTCATCCATAAATCTAAGAAATTTGACAAATTCAAAATCAGTTTTCCGCTAATGCATACTGTTCCTCTGCTGACATATGAGAACCGAGTCGCCGACTATGTTCATGTCACCGCATGGTGGAAATAAATCATCACTATTATCTCGTCCTTGATGAACCTCACCAACAAAGTAGCAAGATCACAATAATGTAATAAGTTACTGAATACATTCACCAGCATAATAACCTGTCAATTAGTTACTGATTACATTCTTTATGGTTTGAACCAATATTATGTGTCTTAAAAACTCTGACCTGGTAGGTAGAACCCCATTATCTTACATCCATGTTCGCAGGTTTTCCAAGATTGAGATCTACCAGAAGGAATCAATCCAATCTCTCCTTTCTTTAATGGTCTACAATAATGTGCACCAAACAATTTGCAGAAAATTCTCCTGACTTCTCATTAGTGACCATCTAACCAGGAAGAACGAAAATGTGGCTAGAAGTTTTAAATCAGTACCATGAAAAAGTACTTTTCATTGAAAATGTTCGAATATGTTATCCACTATGCATATTTTCTAGGCGAAAAGAATTGTGATGCATAAATTCCAGACATCTAATTTTGAAATGGCCATTCCCCAAGCCTGAGCTATGGCCATATTACAACAACAGAGACCAGGTTCATTTCCTTTTTCATTTCCATTAATACAAAATATGAAGAAAAAGAAAATGGCAGAAGCATTCAAAGAGGGGAGGATTCCAGAATGTCTCAATACTCATCCAAACAAACCCATCCTACACCAGAATTCTTGGCAATGATGAGTGTCCTAGAGAAAAGAAAGAAAGAAAAAGAAAATCAAAACTAAAGCTCCTTGAGCATCTTAACTCTCAATTTCTACTGCAAGACAATAATGGAACTATGCAGTATTTTCTCCTGGATGTTTATGCACCATTATTATTCTACAAGTTCAGGTCAGAGGTCTTTTAACAAAGACTACAAGTCCATTTCAAACTTTCAAACTATTTATATGCAATATTTGATAATTGGTTATGCAGTCTGGAGCCACCGAATACAGACAATAATTTTCCCTAGGTTTTGGTATATACTCAAATTGCACGTAAGAGCTAGTGTTGCCTAACAAAGATGGAGACATGAATCTCAAGAACAGTTTTTTCTAGGATGACATAGACACTGCACCTATAGAGCTAGGTGTGACTTCTCTACCATGTTTCCTAAATGATAACATGTAGATCTGATCTGAACTAATAAACATCAACCTACAAGACTGACCATGCAAGCATACCATTTGAATATGCACGCCCAGTACAAATCCAAATATCATACTCCAAGAAAGGCATTAATTCACTTGCAGAGATAATTCTTAATCATAAACTGGCAAGTAATTGTATGTAGACCACTCTATAGCTTCACTTGAAGGAAATAGATCATTTTTAAGAATTGATATATGAGAAGTACCTTAAACATCGAAGTAGAGTTTCTGCAATAGAAGCTTCTTGCATTGCTTCTATGGCAGCAGTCTGTGCAGCATCTCTGTGCTTCAACACTTCCTGGTTATTCAGGTCAATGAGTTTCCACAATAAGAAATAAGGTAAGTATATGCTCCTAGAACCTCACAGAAGATGTTGATTCAACAAAAACTATGAGAGAACAAGGATGCACTCAGCAAATATTTTCTCATGGGTTAAAAGGAAAGAGTCTTCAACTAAAAGAGAGTTGATGAATTCCCAAGACATGCCAATATCCTGGTAGATTGCATATCTTAAACATCAGAATCTACTGATAATTGTCATATAAGAACAGTGAAGTTAAATGATAGCCACCCTCATGACATGAAACTTCTGTTCATTGGAACACAACAGACCCAAAGCATTTCACAACTACTCCTAAAACATTATTTAGAGGTCTTTCTTACATATGTATTTATATATATATAAACAGGAACACAACTTCAAGACATGCAAATAAACAGCTTTGTGAAACCAACTCCTAAGGTCTCCAGGTTTACATCCAGGGAGTGACAAAATAATAATGAACAGACAGAAACCATACCTTCCCAAGCTTTGCAAGAGAAGATGGCAGTGAGGCCCATGAAACACTTGCATCTGTTAATCGTCGATTACTAAAGGAAACCTTGACCAAATTTCCAGGAAATCCATTACCAGCAACCTCACTAGATGACTTTTTTCCAACCAAAGTTGTTCGTGCAGCTGACTTAACGATATCGAGTGAATCTCCACTAATAGAAGTTTTCTTCACAGATTCATTTAACTTACTTTCCTCTCTGGTAGATTTTGAAGATGTAATCTTATTATCTTCTTTAGAAGGTAAACTTTCGCTTATTGATTTCCTTGGTGTCTGCAAAATAGAGAGAATAACGTGGAAATGAAGAACATTCTTTGAAAGGCCATTCATCAGTTAGCATGCCATGTAAAAATTGCAGAGGAACCGAAAAAATGAGGAGGCAACCAGAAGCAGCTTATAAATTATTTTTAAGGACCAAGACTGCCTGAGTCTGCAAAATCATTTGACCCTTCAATGCTTCGATTGCTTTATCCAAAATAAATTTCTCCAGAAAAATCTGATCAAGACTGTGGCATTAATTCTAAGATGCCTCCCTTTTATTCTTCATCCTATCTTTAGAGCTACAAAATACACAGATGTCCAGACATCATAAAGAAAATGTGTTGCAATAAAAAAACTTACAGAATTACTTCGTCCTTCTGACTTCACAGTCAGCTTGTTGACCTTCAATCTGGGGCTTTCCCTACTCTTGGCATCCATATTCCCTTCCCAGCTCTTTCTCAAGGCTTTAGGCCCCAATTCAAGTCCTTGGACAATATTCTTCATCAAATTCCCACTGGGCACCTTCTTTCCATTTGGGCTCGCCCCACGAAGAGGGCTTGGCTTTTCTCTTGACCCTACATGAGTGGTTGCCTTTTCCAACCTCTCCAGCCCCTTGATCTTCGACTGCTGCTTAACGCCATTTGCAAACTTCTCAAAAGAAGTCGGCAACGAATAACAACTAGTCGGAGAAGAGGGTATAGACCTTGAGCCTGAGGACTTCAATTTTCCCGCAGATTCCTTCTTCACATCCAAAGACAAAGCTCCTAGCTTCGACAGCTGGGACTTGGATCGAGTCAATCCAGGAGCCTTCTTATCTACTTTATCTTCTTTAGAACTACCATTCAATCTTGAGGGCGAAGATTTGACATCCTTCACCGCTGTATTACTCGATAACTTTGGCGCTGATTTAATTTTGTCTATTGATTTCGAAGCCGAGGATAAATTACCATTGTTGTTGAGGAATCCTAAAGAATGAGTAGCAACTATATCTTCAGGAGTACCCACACAAGGATGACGGCCTGGGACCGGCCTAACCCCTCTCAGAATAGGCACAGGGGACGCAGACTCTAGCCTCTCCACATGGATAAACTGACCCAATTGTATCTTATCACTAAGAATTAGATCATCATGCTCATCAGGCAGAGAAACATAAGTAGCATGAGAAGAATCAGATACTTTCAGGTAAAACCCTTGGTTCGGGAAGAGCTCACCCCCTGCTAGTGCAGGAACAATGCTCACCACTTGCAGCAGGGAGGACCGGTGTTCCCCTGCGACCTTCACGTCTGTATTCATATGCTGCAGTAGCTTCAGCAGAACTCCAGGGACCAAAGTTGCCATTTCTCACAAGTCTTTCCTTTTCCACCACTTTGACAAAAATCCCAGATGCAAAATTACAAGATTCTTTTACAATGAATACAAAGTCTTACAATGGGCCACCAACACCAACTCAGGTGGAAATGAATACATCACAACATTCAAAAAAGAGACAAAAATTGTAACAAACAGATCAGGAGGCCAAGTCGAATGTGCTTCTTGATTGAGCAAAAACTAAGACTGAGAAATCAGACGTAAAAACGGATCTTACTATGCTTTTTTACAAAAGGGCATCGCCAGAAATCCCAAAAGAATAAAATAGTACAAATTTTTCAGAACAAGAAATATAAAGATTCAAACCCGGAGACAAACAGTCAACACTGGAGAGAAAACCTTATAATAACCCCATAATCCAGATTAGGGAGGATTTCCAAACGAAGGGGCCTTCTGGGTTCGTACATCTACCAGGAATTTCAACACTCATTGAAACACAATTTTCTCCAGACCCCAGATTCGAAAAAGTAATTTAAAAATGTTTACAAACGACTGATAGGTACAGCTGAACAAAACCAAAGAAAAAGTACAATGCAGGCATTTAATGCTCAGCGGAAATCCAGATGGGTAAAAAGGCAAACTTTTTTATGGAAATTATTACTGCCCGCAAGATGGATAAGAGAGAGAGAGAGAGAGAGAGAACGAGAGTATGTGAACATGGGAGGGGTCATCAAATGGTGTTTGTGTGAGACTAATAAAAGGGGAAACAGAGTATATAATTTATGGCAGAGGAAGCAAAGAAAACCCCCCACTCCATGATTGATGCAGACATGGAGAGTTGGTTCTACTTCTACTACACCCTCTGACACACATCACATATACATACACCTATACATGCATATATATACATATAAATGATGATAGTAGAAGCCCCACATCTGAATCAGACTAGTGTGCCCTAGACAGTTGCCCAATGTTTCAATTATTATTTCTGTTTTTTAAATAAGACTTCTCAAGACTGATTTTTCTTTTTTCTTTTTAATGAGGATTTAAAATCGATTCTTGAAAATAAGTTGAAAAGAGAAATTTTATCTTTAAATAATTTAAATTAAATGGTTTTAATTCAAACAAAATAAGTATTTTTTTTTATTAATTATCATAGTTTACTGATAAAATTATAATAAATTAGGTTTTTTTCTTTTGAATGATTCAATTTTGTTTTCACTAAGCAGTAAAAGCTACTAAGCGCTTAAAATAAGTTTTCATAAATATCCATTCAGAGATGTTTACAATAGTTAATATTACGTACTTTTTTCAACTTTTTTTAAATATATATATAATTACAATCACGTTAATAATGATTATTACAATCAATATATTAACAATTATTATTAAAATAAAACAACAGCCTACATAATGATGGGATTCAAATCCATGACCTTATAATGAATGAGCCTGAATTTATCAATTTTCTATTAATTTTTTTTTTATAATTTATGATTTTAAAAGCAATTCAATTAAATTAATTTAAATTATAAATTATAAATTTCTCCCGACCAACTTTTACAATTTACTAATAAAATTGATTAAAATTTTACTGTTCCGAAGCACGCCATATTCAATTTTTCTCTACTTTTCACTTTTTTTTAACATTCTTAATTTTACCACGACTGAAATCACAATTTTCTCTACAGGTCTTTTCCGCCACAAAAGCAGTAATTTTTGTAAATACCCATTGACTTTGGACAATTTTATAAATTTGGGTATAAGATATTTTGGTTATTTATGTTTTTGCCCCATTATGCATTAAATTTGCCCCCTAATGATTTAGTCCAAGTGTCATTTGGTCCCTATGCTTCTCCTAACCAAAAAAATACAGCCATTAAAGCCATTAATTCAAAATTTCAAGTGTATTATTTCAACTAATTAATGTTCCAATATTTTACATATCCGTATATGAAATAATCAATTTAGATAGGTACTTTAGAGTATTATTTAATAGGTACCTATTTTTTTTAAAAGAAAATCGAGAATACGAATCTACTTCATATCTAAAAATTACAAACCTGTAAAATATTTTATTTTTATCTTCTGGGCGTCGGAACGAATTTAACACTATTAATAAACGGGATTAAGAAAAATCATAAGATCAACGACAATTTTTAATATTTATCACTAATCAATAATTATATATATTTAATGACAAATTTTTTGTTTTGTCACAATAATAAATTTTATTATTTTAATAATTATGATTACAGTGCGAAAATTATTAGTAGCAATAATTAGTGACGAAAAGTTGTGTATAAAAATTATCACTAAAAACAGCAGCGACACATGTGTAATTACACGAGTTGTCATTATATTTTTGTTGTTATTACGTTATCACTACATATGTATCATTAATTATCTATATTTAAAATTTTATGCCTAATTTCTATCATCAATAATTGTATTATGACATGATCAAAATTATACGTATCTATAATTCATACATGACACTTTCTCATACTGATTTTAATTAATTATATAAAATCGGATCGAATCACAAATTTTACTCTAAGTCTGCATTATTTGCTTTATTTAATATATGCACGCCCACGTATGAATAAAACTTATATCATCTATCTTATTTTAAAAAAATTATTATACGTATCATTTATATTAAATAAGCTAAAAAAATATATATCGGTATTTCAGTGTCATTTATATTAAATAAAATAAAAATATAACAAAATTTGAAATAAAAATTAACCCTAATTAACTCAACTGAGAGGAGGAAAACAAAAATGATAGAACATTGTAGGTCCTATATAGACCAAACACCTAACATCATCAACAGTAGATACATTTAATTCGGTGCCTACATTTAGTTGTATACTGTACTGTGTTAGAAGTATCTATACTGTATATTAAGGGAGAGTATTTTATTATTTTTTTTCTTTTTCTCATTCACTAATTTTCGTATTTTCTTCACTATTTATAAGTGGTAAAAACGATTTTTTAAGTAATTATTTATTTTTTGTTATATTTTTTTCTCTTTATCATGCTCCAAATATTTTTTTTAAAAATTATTTATTTTTTATCATAATCAGTTTCATATTATTGTTTTTTCTGTAACAAGATATTTTAATAAAATGATATTTAATTATTCATATTTTTTTTTTGCACATGCATCCCATGTGCCGCGTATAATTAGTATTATTAGAAACTAGCTACTGGATTCACTCGATAAGTGTTGGGAATTAAATAAAAAAAATATTAAGCACAATATTTTGGGAATTAATTTTAGAAAAATAGTTATGAAATTGGGACTCATAGTTATTGATTTCTTAACTTTCATCAGTAATTTTGTCAGAGGATCAGAATCCACTAATGATGAACAAATTATCACAAAGTCAATTAAAATAAAAGAATTCAGTAAAAAAAAATCTCTCGATGGTCATACAAATTAGAACAAGAGTCGGGAGAACATCAAGAAGATGTTAGCAAAATATTTTTTCGATAGAATTAATCTGAAAGGTGATTATTGAAAAACGGGCAAACGCTGCAAAAAATTTTATTTACATTCGAAAACATAATTTCGGACCTGCTCAGTCACGGGGTCAAACAGAAATTTAACGGCATAAGCAAAAAGCCAAAATCTTCAATGCATAAAAATAGGAGGGGCTAATTTATAATAAACCAATAATTGAGGGGCCAAAATGATATATTATATTAATAAATGGGCATTGTGTGACAGGTAGATAGACGGATGGGTGCATGTGCATGGAGATGGCACTGTCGGTTGCGTCTTGTGTGCCAAGAAAGTACGCCATACTTTTCCGTATAATAATAATAGAATTTCAATGTCGCCAACCAAACACTCAATTCGGCATCTTTATCCCTATCGGACGGTAGTTGATTCGTTCCAAACTTACTTTTATGTGTTTTCGTATACATTTATTATAGATATTATCAGTCCTATATTTTTTTTTTAGAATTATTGTTCGACTTTTGTGATCTATACTTATTTTTTTATGATGCTATGTTAATGGGATCAACACTTAAATTGGTAGTTCATGTATTGAAAAGTTCTACTCGAATGTTATCCCAACCTGACGGTAGTCGACTAGTTCCAAACTTACTTTTACGTCGTAGATTTAAATTCTTTTTACCCATTTGCAATAGATTTTAGCAGTTCTGCGCTCTTTGACTTGGGGATCATTGTTCGATTTTTGTGAATTTATACTTAGTTCTTGGTGGTGCTACGCTGATGGGATCAATGCTTACGATGGTATTGTTGACACAATAAAAAGAATCAGTGCAGTAATTTTACAAATTGTTGTTATATTAGAAAAGAAAAAATATTTGGACATCTATATTTTATATGTTTGTTCATTTTAATAAATTGTTTGTTCACAATATATTCATTTATCTTCGATATACAAATAAGTTTAACTTTACGCGATATGTTGAAATAAAATAACATTTTTTTTTTAGTAAATTAAGGCTCAATTTGGCTGGTGAGTTGCAAAACTCTTTATAAAAAAATTGATTTTGGAATAATAAATTTAAAAAAAAAATGGCATGGCATTTGGATGCATAATTGAGCATAGGAATGCAGATACCAAATAAAATCCAAGACCAACCTCATTATTAAAGTTAATAAAGAAAATAAAAATTTATTTAATAACATAATGAATAATTAGGTTAAAGAAAACTGCATGGGATTGTAAAAGTAGCAAATTTTATCTTTTTTTTTCCTTATCAAAACATTGATAAAATTTAGGATAATTACAAACGGGTTCTCTTGAAGTGTGTCATAATTACAATATTCGCTTGTTGTTTGAAAATTACAAATACCTCCTGAAATTGCACTACCCTAACAAATGTCCCCTTGTGACAGCCCATTATAGGAAGAGTATTGCAATTTTTCAAACAACGAGAAAAAATTTATAATTGTGGCAAACCTTAGGGGAGCCCATTGTAATTTACCCTAAAATTTAAAATGGGGATTCAAATAATATAATAAATTACATTTATACTCAAAATACATGTTTAAATTGCTCAATCGCGAGATCAAATATGATTATATTACACAATTCAGTCAGTCACACTAGTATACAAGTTGCAAAACAAGAAGTCCTAGGAAATTTGAGTACTACCTTAGGCTCATCATCCTGGAACTTCTAGGTAAGGACTTCTGGATTTCGGAGTAGTAGGACCAGGACTGCTTGTAGTGGCGGGACATCACTGAGCCAATGCTTGAGCGGAAGACCTGTTGTTGTTTGTATTTTTATGAGTAATCGAATATATTAATTTTTGTTATTTATTTTTTTTAAAAAAGAAGAAGAAGAAAAAGATCAAACTAATGTGGAGTTCGCTAGGATGATGAACCTGCCAACAGCTAGAGGCGTTGTAGGTGGCAGTAAAACCGAGGATGGGTTGGGACAAGGTGCAAAGGAACCCCTAGCCTGCAATGTCCTGGGCATTATATTTGAAGGGAAAACAATATTTCTGGTCCCATAAGTTAGACTCGTTTCACTTTGCTCCAATTTATTATGAGATTAGCACTTTTAATTTTATAACCTATAAAAAATTAGCATTTTTTTATCTTTACCCAAATTTTGTGAATAATTGGGTGAAGAATTGTAATTAAAAAACTGAAAACCCTACTTTTCATGACTGTTGGTGGAGTTAGATTTCTTCCATGCTGCATCAATAATTTTCAGTTGTTAAAAGTATAACATATATATACTTCAAAAGGGATGAATCTCAAACTACTTTAAAGGATAAAAGAGATCAAATAAGACCTAATCCTATAAAAAAATCACAATTTTCTTTTATCTTATTGTGGTTTTTGCAGTTTTAATTTCAATATTATGGAATTCACCACATTTATCTCATATATGGGAAAAGATGTTCCATTTTCCAACCCCGCCATATATACGGTAATATTTAATAATATATTTTTCGCCTAAATTTTGTCCTTGAGGAGTATCTTTTCTTATTAATGGGGGTTAGAAAATGTGGACTCCCTTATTTTATGGTAGATTATGTGCCAGTGATCCTGACTCATCAAAAATAGAAAAACTCTCTTTAGAACTGGCATTGTCAAAGTAATGTGGCCGAAATCCTTTTACGGTGATGGTCAAGATGGTGGTGGAGCTCAGAGACATAGACCATACGGAGTGTGCTTACCCAAATCAATAAATCCCGATTCATATCTCCTTTCACACAAGGTAGAGAGGTGTCCCAACCTACTGTATAAGTAACAAAAGTTCAGCAATATTTCATAAGTGAAAGCGACGGTCATTCCATCACTTTGTTCTGATCTAATCTTCATAAATCGTAGTAGAGGTTTGTTCACATTGATTTTCACTCGCATATGCAGTGTTGAACTCCAGTATCTATGATTAGCCATATGCTCAACGTTCGAAAACGCCCATACGATTGCCTATATACCGTGCAATGTCTTTCGTCATCTTTCTAATCGGAATATCATGCACGTGTACTTAGAAAGACCTAATTGAGGTCAACATCCATATGATTATCCTTATAACCTATTTTGTTGACGATCATAATATTCTTTTTAAAGTTCCATAGGCATCCATCAAGGGCTCAATTTTGTCTACGATGCAATGAAAACATAATAGGTATAGGTTGTCCTGAATAGCATTAAGGTCCATTCCTTTTATCGGATTGATAACCGAAAGGAGCATCTCCTTCAAGACATTAAAATGAACCTTTTTGTTGGTTAGAAGCCGTCCAACTAAATAATATCCCCCCCCCCCCCCCCAACATCCAAGTTACTCGACCAATCTCCATTAGGGATAATAATGCTATTCTCTTCCTCCTCAGTCGCACAAACTACAAAAGAACAAGAGAAATGTGGAAACGAAAGGTGAACAAAAGGAATAGAAATCATAAAGCAGGAAAAGGACAGGGCCATAGCAAAGGTCTTGAGTAGAGTAAAACACCTGCCGGAGTCTGTTTTGGTTTGGAGAAGCGTCAAAGCATAAAAACACACACCGTCAAAGAAGAGATTGGGCACTCATTAGAGAGACAAAAGAAATAAGGAAATTGTTGGGAGTGTACTTATAGTTACAAATACAATATTAGTGGGTCTATTTTTAATTACTACTACAAACGCAGGATGTCTATTTATATTTTCAAGAAATATATAATATTTATGTAATTAAATCTAATATTAGGATAATTTACCTCATGGGAAGTTACTTGTAAAATTTTGACGTCTATTTATAATTTCAATTATAATTTACTTGTAATTACAACTATAATATTAAAAAATATATTTATAATTTTATAAAAAATTAAATAATATTTATATAATTAAATCTAATCTTACAAATCATCGGTGTAATTTACCCTAAAATAAAAGAACATGACGACAAGTACTTCCATTTCTACTACTCATTTTTACCAAGAAAAGGAAAAAAGGTTTCGTTTGTGGCTGTTGCACGAGGAGAAATTCGAGAACATTGTACTCCTCGCTACATGTGTTGTACTTCTTGCGTGCTTTGATTGGGAGGAGAATGGCGACGAGAACAATATATATTCTTTTCTAATCTCCAATTCGTACTCTCCGCTAGTTTCATTTCGTGATCAAAATGCTGGAAGCTGCTCCACTGCTGTTCACGCCAAAATGCCACCCCACCGCTTCTCTCCACCCTTCCACCATTTTATTGAACAGAACCAAGAGCCCATTTCGCCCTTCTTTTTCTTGCTCACCTCCCAGCAAGAAGTTCAAAATCCATGCTGCAAAACAGCAACAAGCTGATGAATTGGAGCCTCAGAACGATAACAAGCCAGGTACATTACTATTTGACGTTGTTTTTCTGATGTGGGTTCTGCTTGTTTTCTTGTTTTCTTTGTGGTTGTTATGAGGTTATGGGAATTGGTTATATGTATAGTCTTTTGAATGCTCAGATGATAGAAATGAGTTGTTAACTGAAAAGGCTGGTCGTGAAGAGGTTGATTTTGGGTGGTTATCTGCATTTCCCCATGTCTTGACTGCTTCCATGTCCAATTTTCTCTTTGGTTATCATATTGGGTAAGCTATGTGTTCCCTTTAGCTTTTGTTTTCTGTTTTGATCACATAATACTCTCTCTGCGTGTGTTTGTGTGTGCATACATGTGCTGTAGCTGTGGTTTGTAATTTGCTTGGGCAACCTATTAGAGATATTCGGGCTCGAAAAGATTTTTATCTTTGCTTGATGAATACATAAATATACATTGATGTATTATTGTGTATATATCAATTTGGATCACTAAAGAACATCAATAGATGTTTCTGTGCCCTCAACATGATGCAGTGTGATGAATGGTCCTATTGTTTCTATTGCCAAGGAGCTTGGTTTTGAAGGAAATTCCTTTCTTGAGGGACTTGTGGTTAGTATATTCATAGGTGGTGCATTTATTGGAAGCATAAGCTGTGGATCTCTTGTTGATAAACTTGGTTGTCGCCGCACATTTCAGCTTGACACTGTACCTCTCATACTCGGTGCAATCATAAGGTAATTATTTGAGAAAATATCAGTAAGAAGGAAGTTTTTCTTGTATTATTTTGACATCATGTTTTCTGGAAATTATTCTTAATTTAGTTTTCAAAAATTGCAACATTGATTGTTGATGTTGTGTTCATCAGTCAGGAAACATGCTGTTTGCCCTTGTTTCTACAGATGTTTGACATTTAAAAAGAAAAATTACATGATCTTCAAGCTTCATAGAAGACCGTTGGCAAGTAGTTTCTGACTATATGATAATCATGCTAAAATTAGAAGCATGTCAGAGAGCAAGATCTCTTCATGATGAGAAACTTGAGAAAATTCTATGAAAAGCCACCCATGTATGTTAGGCAAGTAAATCTTATAAAAGTTTTGTAATGTTCTTTTGCTCTGAATAGCAAGAACTCGTACACATTTCTGGTTAAAGGACATTACAATCCTTTAATGTTTTATTTTTTAACTTAAAAATCTATTTACCATTCCAGCAGTGTACAATTTCATTAATAATATATATATATATATATATTAATTTCATCAAAGACATTTCTTCAAACATTTTAGAAAGCACAATGTCTTCATGGAACTCATAGAAAATTGACCCATGAAATTCCTCGCAGTAGGTTTTTGCACAAAAAGATGTTTATCTTGCATATCATTAACTACACTAGGGGAAACAGATTCTTTAGGCTCCATACTGGCTATAAGTTGCATGGAAACATGTACCACAGAGGCATGGATAATTTAATCTTAAGCTTCACTTTGATTTTCCAACTAATGAAGATGAGTGCAAGGATTAAATATTGAGTGCTAGTTATAGGAACAATAAATCAAAATCACCAAATTTTCTAGAGTTTTCATTCTTGACCTGTGAGTGAAATTTGTGGATTTTTACTGGTCTTACATTATTTGTCTTCTTACGCTAGTTTGATGTTTGAACAATTTCTAACAGTGCTCAAGCACACTCCTTGGACGAAATACTATTGGGGAGATTTCTAGTTGGCATTGGTATTGGAGTGAACACAGTTCTTGTTCCTATTTATATTTCAGAGGTAAAAGTTAACTACTATGTTTATGATACCTTGTGGAGTCTGCAATATCATCTCTTTGCTGGGTATATAATTTTCTAGTTTAAACTACAAACACATGATTTTCCATCCATGTTGTCATTTGAAGGCTCTTTATTTCCATAGCTATGTTACCTCTGTACAATGACCTCAGGGATTCTTTCTCTCAAGTCTCAACTTCGAGTAAATGTAAAATGGGTGCATTAGTTCAACAGGGCAATAATTATTTCTTATGTTGTACTTATACTGTTAAATCTTCAACATGGTACAAATCATTTTCATTTTATTCCTGTATCAAATTTGCACCAACCATCACCTTGCCAAATCAGTTGATCACCTCTGCTACCCTTGCCCTCTATCTTGTCATCCTTCCTAGTGTTAAGGCATGTCTTTATACTGAGCTTTCAGCATTCCTTGCATACCCTTTATGAAAACAAATTCTCTAGGCATCCAGGGGCTACATTATAATGTTTGCTTTACCCAATACGAAGAGTTAGAGAGAAGGCTAACAGTAATGCCACTGGTGGCAATAAGCTTTCTACTGGGCCTTAATACATGGAGTTTAAATGAGCATGTAATTTCAATTGCTGATACACTTTGATGAACTTTCTTCTGAGAAGATTTTCAAGTACTATGAAACTTTGTTTAAGTGACTTGAAAAACTTAAGTAAGGTCATCTCGAATAGTACTCATATTGCAGAGAGATAGACCCTTGTGCTATTCCTAGTGTGGTGTTTGAGAGAGAGAGAGAGAGGCCCTTATTGGTACCCCCACGTGGGGAGTTAGGGGACTTCTTTTCCTGTATGCTGGAGTCTTTGAGATTTGTGGGTTGGTGGCCACAGAGGACGGTTGTATATATGATACACTAAAGATCCTTCCAAAAGAGGAAATATGTCTTAATTCATTGTTACATGATAATAAGCCTGTATTTACTCCACACAAACTTCACTTGACAAGGCTGAAGTTTCATTGTGGGCTTTCACTTATGCTATTAACTTCCACATTGTTTTATAGGTTGCCCCAACAAAATATAGGGGTTCACTGGGGACGTTTTCTCAGATTGGGACATGCCTCGGAATTATAGCGTCATTGTGTTTAGCGATTCCTTCAGAAAATGATCCTCACTGGTAAACCCTTTACCTATATATATCTTCATTCTTGCTAGAAGGTAGATTCTAATGTTGAAAATTGGTCCATATGAAATTCGTAAGGAGATTTAAGGTAGATGGGGCATTCAAATATGAACTAATTTAAGGAGAATTATATCCACAGTCCTTAAGGTTAGGTTTGTATATAGAAAGCTTTCCACTGTTCGGGAATTTACTTTTACCCCCCTCGAAGGCTCGAAGTCAAAGATGTCTGATTTGAATGGTTAACATGTTATGATAACATTTTCAGAAAGTATGATGCATTTTGGAAACTGTCCTGACGTAAACAATGAGGGGTGTGTAGGGCTTCTTATTTTATTCCTTCCCCCTTATTTGAACCCGAACTCTTCAGTTGTTGATGTCATTAATCATGATTTCAGTTTTGAGAGGATTTTAATTTTGTTTTGAATTTCAGTGCAAATTTCTTGTTAATTATTTACTCAATTTTTAAGGAGTTCTAATTATTTTCTTAAGTTGAAATTAGCATTTTGTTTATTGCAACTTTAGGGGGTGTTTTCAAAAACTTATGCTTTTCAAAAGTGCTTAATTTTGGAAAAAGTGGATAAGTGATTAAGATGTAAAAGTTGAGAGTGATTGTAAGTAATAGTTATAAGTAGAAAAAAAGTTGATGTGGAAGTGTTTGGTCGAAAAGTTGGTCTCTCACCATCTTATTTGTAAAATTACGTGACTATGAATAGATTTTAGCCATTACTGGAATGGGGTGTTAAAAAATAGTGAGGGCGAAAAAGTCATAACCAATTTATTTACAAAAATGCCTTAAGCTGCAATGAACACTTTCTCACCATTCTTACCAGCTCACAAATTTTATCTTAATTAAGAGCATCATAGAAGTTGTATTTCCAAACACCTTAGCTTAATTTAAGCTATAATTTGAAAAGCACTTAAGAATGTTTTGCAGACACCCCCTTAATTAATATAATGTGAAATAGCACGGGATGACATTTGAATTTAATTGTAGGATACATAAAATCTCTTAACGTTAGATGGGTGATGCATCTTCTTGTTCAATTCAAGTTGAATTTCAATGGTTTTTCTATTTAGATTCTTCCCTTTCTTTCATCTTTCACAAAAAATTCTTATCAAAGTTTACACTGGAGTAAATTTAATAAATTTATCAAAGTTGAAGCAAAACATAATAAGACAAATGTTCTGATTAAGTATATTTTCGCTTTGATTTGATCCAAATTTATTGAATTTTTTCAATGTAGAGATATGTTTAATTAATTTCAAAGAATTTTAAGTTTTTCAAGGTTTTCCAAATTTAGTGATATTTATAATATGTCTCTAGAACTTTTTGTAATAAAATAATTGAACTTTTTCCTTCACTGAACCAAACAACATATAGGGGTTGAATTCATACTTGAATACTTGCATGGATAAGTAGACTATGTTTATGTGTGTGTGTGTGTGCATGTTTGTATTAACAACTATAACCGATCTTTTTGAAATGCATCATTTATGTGGATTCAGCAGCAACTGCAAAGAAGTTATTATTGACTTTATCACCATCAACATTATCTTTATTCTTATAATAACTTATGCCACACGAAGGAGGATGTTTGGTCATTTGATTATAAGGAAGGAGAATGTATCCTAAGTATTGCTGATAAGTCACCAATTGACTCTAGTAGTCCTTGTGTTTAACATAATATTCCGCATTTAAATAACAATGTCAGCTGTATCTTCTGTTGCAAAATGGTATTGCATCTTGTATTTTATTAAATATA